>NW_020953608.1:0-10006 GCF_900497805.2 Vombatus ursinus
CTCTCTCCTCTCTCTTTCTTTGCCTCTCTCTCTGTCTCTCTCTCTCTGTCCCTCTCTGTCTCTCCCCTCTCTCTGTCTCTCTCCTCTCTCTGTCTCTCTCTGTCTGTCCCTCTCTCTCTCCACCCCCCCCCCCACCGGCCCCTCCTCTGTCCCCTGGCCCGCCTCCGCACCTTTCCCCCAGCTCAGCTCCGCGGAGGAGGGTGCTGATTCCGGTACTTAGCACTCTTCCGGGCTACTGACGAGAAAACAGCCAGAGGACATTCCGAGCAAAGATTGTTCTGGGGCCCGACAAGAGAATCAGACAGATAGATGTAGTCTAAACGGAACGCTGATTGGCTAAGCAGGCATCCCATCGTAAGAGAGGCGTGGCCAGTCTGGTCTATGAAGCATGAAATTGATCTAGTCTACCAACTCTTTTGTTATATTGTTATGCGGGGTCTGGCCTGCTGGGGAGGCGTGACGTTCTAACCCCTAGCTGCTGCAGGGTCTAGACATCCTCTTTCCTACAAGCCAGAGTTCCGGATTGCATTTGGGTGGGAGAGTCCACGGTCTCACCTTCCTCGAAGTAAGGCCAGGCGCCCCCAGCACACAAAACTCCCCCTAATCCCAGCCCTTTTTGTCACTGAGATCACCTCCCCTCCATGGAGATCTAATTGAGATGACTCCTAATAGTGTCCATTAGGCTTTATAATGTCACTTCCCAAATTAGTTGAACTCCAGAAACGTTTTTAAGCACCTGCTATTGCTTGAAAGGTGGGAGGTGGGGTGTGAGGGGTCTTCCTTGGGGCCTGGAAGGATTGCCTTCCAGTACAGGTTCTTAGTGGAATGACCCTGATGTGCCCCAGGCAACTCTAAATTGAACAGCTCCGTCAATAAAGATCAACAAGCATTTCATTAAATATGATATAGCAGCAGGGTAGAAAAGAGTATCCACTTTTGTCTGGATCTCCAGCCTGGCCCCCAGCCTTCCTCTCCCCCTTCCCCCAAAGACCATATGGCTGAACCATTGAGTATATGGAGGAGAGTTAGTTGTGTCAATTGAACCAATCTGACCTCTAACTTGTGGACAGCCAGATCTGAACAGAGGAAGCTAGAGACAAGAAAGTCAGGAATCAAAAAGTTTAATTTCAAAGTGAGGGAAATGGTTTATAAACAAGGATAAGGGCCAGGGCCTCCCCCTTAGTGGAGGAGACCCGATCCCACTGGGGAGGACCTGCCTTAGCATGGCTGAACCTTGACTTATATACTTGTGGCTAAACAAAGAGACAAACAGTATAGTGTAGCAACCCTAGTGACACATAGCAACAGTGAGGCACAGTAGCAACGGTGAGGCAAGGTGGTCTAGTGACAAAGAGTCCCTTCATAGCAGGCTTCATGTCTGGGCCTGCTGGTGCTTGCCTGAGCTCAGGGACCATCCAGAAGGTGAGCACAAAGGATGGCTGTCATGCCAACCTGACTGGAAAATAGGGTGTCCCTTAATATCTCGGCATTTGTAAGAATGGAACTGGAGAGATGAGGACCTTAATATGCAGAACTTTAAATACAGAACAGGAGAGTTTATATTTGATTCTAAAGGGAGTAGAGAGTCACTGGAGTTCATTGAACCGGGTGGTGACCTTTGCTTTAGGAGAATCAGTTTGGGAGCTTTGTGGAAGGATTGGGGTAGAGAGAGGCTTGAGGTAGTAAGGCTATTAGAATACTCCAGGTGAGAAGTGATAAGGACTAAAATAGCATGGCCCCAGCACGCGTGGAGATAAGGGGGCAGGACATAGGCAGGAGATGTTGTGGAGATAGGAATGAGAAGATTAGGCGACTGATTGAATCTGTGGGGTGGGACTGAGGAGTCCAGGATGACACCAAGGTTGTAAGCATGAGTGACTGGAAGGATGTTAATGTCCTCAAAAGTAACAAAGAAATTCAGGAGTGAGGAGGATTGGGGGGGGAAAATTGGTGAATTCTGTCTTGGACAGTTTGAGATGCCCGTGGAACATCCAGCTGGAGATGTCTAGTAGGCAGCTATGTGGGACCAAAACTCAGAGGAGACAGTAGACCTCAATCCATGGATGTGGGAGTCATCAAAATAGAGCCAATAGATGGGGCTCTTGGGAGTCAATGAGGTCACCAACTGAGAAAGTGTAGAGAAAAGAGAAGGCCCAGGATATAGCCTTGGGCAACACTCACCTTTACTGGGCAGGAAATGAATAGTGAATCAGCAGGGAAGACTGAGAAGAAGTCAGGCAAGTAAGTGGAGAACCAGAAAGGTTGGTCAACAGTGTCAACAGCTACCAAGAGGTTGAGAAGGAAGGTGAAGAATGCATACATCTCCGTCCCCCTATATAAATGTCTGTGCCCTTCTCACATTTATCCTAGGTCACTTTGGTCTCTCCTATCACACATTTGACCTCTTGGGATACTTTTTCTGTGTGTAAATGGTGTATTTGTTCCAATAATTTTGCACCTCCTTGAGGACAGAGACTACATTGTGTTCACAGAGTAGGTGATTAATAAATATTGATTGTAGATCTATATGAATGGATACAGAACAAAGTAAACAGAGTCAAGAAAAAATGCACACAATGACTACAATAATGTACATGGAAAGAATAACAATCATACACAAAAATGATAATGAATGAAGAAGATATTTCCCTCCACTCTCCTATAGAGGTGGGAGGTTCATAGGCGTGGATCATTTTTTTTTTTGGTGTTCTTTGTATTTTCTAGCTTTTTTTAATGTATTCATGAGTTTTCTTTTTTTCTCTTTCTTCCCCCCTTTAAAATACTCTGTAACATAGGCTGGGTTTCTGGGATGAAGGGGAAGGGATGGATACTGGAAGAAATATAGGCAATGTAATATCAAAAGACATCAATGCAAAAATTGTTTTTCAAAATTATTGAATTGTTAACCACATCAGAAACTGGCTGACTGTCCTAAGGCCAAAACTTGAGCCTCAAATCTCTCATATTATCCTTAAAGCGAGGGAGACCTGAAGAAAGAGCAGGTCATCATACATATCTATAGTTGTAATACAAATAAATCTTTCCCATTGCATGAAGTCTACGCTTCTTAGTCTGGTACTCTAAGATGTGGTAGGAGCAATAGCTACTGGGGTCCATATTACATAGGCTGAGCTCTGCCTCTTAGTGGGGACCATACTTTTCTAAGACTTTCCCCCACATAGGTTAGGCTAATTATTTTGTTTGTCTGTTGTTTCCTTATGTGATATTTTGTTATAAAAATTAAGTCATTTCAAGACTAGGGGGCAATATTAATGGTCCTTAATGTTGGGTCCATAATAATGACCAGACCAACGGTCCTTAAGATCCAGGTGGATCCTTCTTCTTTGGCATTAGGGAACTTATTTTGTTTGTTTGGTTTTTTTTGGATTAGGCAATGGGATTAAGTGACTTGCCCAGGGTCATACAGCTAGTAAGCGTTATGTGTCTGAGGCCAGATTTGAACTCAGGTCCTCCTGAATCCAGGGCCAGTGCTCTGTTCACTGTGCCACCTAGCTGCCCCCATATTTTTTTTTTAGGCAATCGGGGTTAAGTGACTTGCGCAGGGTCACACAGCTAGTAAGTGTCAAGTGTTTGGTGTGAGGTGGCATTTGAACTCAGGTCCTCTTGATTTCAGGGCTGGTGCTCTATCCACTGCGCCACCTAGCTGCCCCAGGGAGCTTATTTTGAACAAACAGTTAAACATCAGTCCCAATTGCTCCAAGCTCAGAGTTTGGAAAACTCCTAATATTCAAGCAGAGTTTGGACTGTCTACCTATCTTGACTTCTATAGCTATCTCCAGTTGGTCTCTGGCCTCTTTGTGGTGGAGGTAAATTTCAGTTTATTAGAAACTTTTGGGTAATGAAACAGAAAATGATTAAATATAAGACCTATGGGTAGTCGAAAGGAGCCCCACCCTTTCCCTCAAAAAGTACTGAAACCATCTTTGAGGCTTGATTGGCTGGGACTAAGGCTGGGAACAAGGGACTTCCTTGTATCCTAAGGACCAAAGCCAGATGCAGGCTGTTCATAGGACTGCTGACCAGTAGAGTGCCATGGTGAATAGAGAGGTAGGGAAACTGTGCCCAGCTAAATCCATGCTGTATCCTTCCTTGAATACCTTTCCATGCTCTATAACAACATATGTTCCTTTTGTTAACCTTTAGATGGTCTGTGACGATCTCAGTATATTCTGATCCTAAGCCCAACTACTGTAACAGCCTGTTTGACCTATAACTGAGAAGCACCATGATAGAACTCTAGCTTCCTTTTCCAACCTCATCTTATACTTCTTATCCCATTCTACTTCTCCCACCCCCAATCCATCCCAGGCTTTCTCCCTGACTTCAGTTATTCTGGTCTCTTTATTCCGGAAGGCATTGTGAGCTGGTGGAAAGAGTACTTGACTTGGAATCAGGTTGACCTGGGTGTAAGACCGTCCTCTGACATTTCCTAGCTATGTAAAGTCCCAGTGCCTCCCAGCTTCCATTTCCAGCTTTACCCTTCCAGGAACTTCAAAAGCAATCTCTGAACCTCAATATTTTGCATGATTTGACACTAGTCACTGATGTCAGTGATGGAAAATAGGACTGGTGGAGCAGTGGCTAAGGGAAAGGACATCTAAATGATTCTGTGAGGGGATGTTATCCAGGCTCCCACAGCTGCTAAGTGTCTGAGAGAGAATTCAAACTTGGCTCTTCCTGATTCCAAGTCTAGCAGTCTCTCTATTCCACCATAGGATGGCAGCCATGACAGAATGTGTGACAGAATAATGAACTGGTGTTTTTTCTCTAGGTCTATGGGATTTTTTTTAATAAAAAGAATCGATGAATTTCTCCTACTCATTTGAATCCCTGTATTTGGTGGTAAATGCCTCTCCAATTGAGTGCTCATGGATAAATCCTCATCAGCATGAGGAAGGAAAAAAAAAACTACAAAATGAACAAATCCAAATGAGATGAATTGAAGGACTTCCTTTGCAACCCACTGAGGCTTGAAAAGGGCTGCAGAAGGGGTTGCAAAATACAAATGACCATGTCTGAATTAACTCAGTGCAGCGGGCACATGGTAAAAGCTTCAAAGAGGAGTCTTAGCTTTCAACTTTTATAGCAAAAGGGTCCCATCACTGACACGTATTTTTTTTCTTTGCTTTCTGGTTGTATGAGGGCAATGGAAAGGAGACAAGGTATCACCTTTTGTATTCATTCCCCTATCTACAATTGAGGATTTTTTTTTTTTGAGGACAGGAAATCTTCTTTTTTGAATTTCCAGCAATCCTCTGGTCTCAAGTGTTCCCAAGAGTGAGACTGGCTACAACTGCCCTCCAAGCTTCTTCTTGTTGTTGTTTGTCCTTCCTTTTCCAAGAGGACCAATGATAACATGGAGTGATAGCTTGATTTGAGTGTGAATTGGATTAAAGTGAGGCAGAGGTGCACAAAGTTATCGGCCTCACTCTCTCTTCCAGAATCCTCAAAGTCTAGCAACAGGACAAAAGTCAAGGTGACTGGCAATGGCTTGGGATGCAGTGGATGACCTTGGTGTCTTTGATGTCTGACCAAGCTGTAAGTGCTCCACAGCACCTACTTCAACTGCCTTCGTGGCATTGGAACAAATTGTTCTCATCTGCTCACTCTACCATGCATGTGGAGGTGGAAGGGGGACATGTAAACCTGAAAATGCTTTTGTGTTTCTGCCCATTTCATGAGTTGATGGAGACAAAAATAAATTGAGCACCTGTGGATCCCCAGAAGGCTTTGAGCCTCTCTGTCCCCTGGACCCCTAACCTAGCCTTCTGATGACTAGCTCAGACCTTGTAGTCTCTGCTGCTGGGGATGAGGAGGCTAGTGGATTGAGTTGAAGAGTTCTAAGCTGCCAACTGAATGACCAAATTAAATGGAGCACCAACATGGTGAGCCTTTGGGAGGGAAAGAGAAAGGGCCTGCCTTGCTGCCTAAGGAGGGGCAAATCAACCGAGGCCTAAAATCTGGAAAAAGTTAAAGTTTTGGGGCTGAGCAGTATTGGGATCTTGCTCACGAGTGGCTACCACACCTCCAGCCTGGGTAAGTGGAGGCCCAGTGTCAAAACAAAAGAAAAACGAACAAAACACTCCTGAAACTTTAAAGCAGTGTATATAAAGGAGTCATGATTCATGCTCTAAGCAGGCTCCCGTGCATGTCTGGAATGAACTCCCTTCCATGGCTGTCTTTCAGAAAAAGACTTCTTGGCCCTTAAGTCTCCCCTCAGAAGCTACCTCTTCAGGGATGTCTTCCCTGATATCTCTGGTGCCCCAAATTCTCCTAGAATGTTTGTGCCTCCCCGTCCCACTCACTCTTGTATTATACTTATGTAGAAATAGACTGCTAGGTGGTACGGTGGATGGAATGCCAGGCCTGGAGTGAGGTATCCTGCCTCAGATACTTCTTTAGCTGTAAAATGGGGATAATGATAGAAATAACCTCACATGGTGGTTATAAGGATGAAATGAGATGATATTTTAAAGCACTTAGTGGCTTTCCTTAGTGGCTGGCACAAAGGAGATGCTATATCAATGTTAGCTATTATTATTATTAGTAGTATTATTATTGTTAGCAGCAGTAGCAGCTGCAGTAGTAGTAGTAGTAGCAGTCGCAGCAGCAGCAGTGGTAGTAGTAATATAGTAGTAGTAGTAGTGGTAGTAGTATTAGTAGCAGCAGAAGTCATAGTAGTAATAGTAGTAGCAATAGCAGCAGTGGTAGTAATAGTCATAGTAGTAGTGGTAGTGGTAGTAGTAGTAGCAGTAGCAATGGTGGTAGTAGTAATAGTAGTAGTAGTAGTAGTAGTTCATATCTCTTCCTTTTCTCCCCTGTCATAAAATAAATTCAAGGAGTTCAAAGACTATGCCGTTTTCCATCCTTGTATTCCCAATTCCAAACACGATTTCTTACTGAACAAGTGACTGTTGAATTGTATTGTTTTTATTGTTTTGTAATCTATTGACAAAGATGACTTCCAGGCTAGGAGTGGTGATGAAGATGTTATTGAGGATACGTATGACAGGAAAAGTAATCCAACTGGGTAAAAACTAAGGACAAGAGAAAGCTTACGAGGTACAAGGGGATCCAGAGATATTTCAGTCATATAGGCCTTCAGGGGATCTATGAGCTGGATAGTGGGGGTACTTCTCTCCAGTGGTCTAGACCATAAGCCAGACATACCTAATCATCCCTCACATATCTGGTCTCCATTATCCTATGGACCCTCATTGCAAGTCCATGCAATGGGCTGTCTGCCTTCATCAGCTCTCATCATCACCAAGATGCCACAGGAACACGTAGGATGACCATGTGTCATCTTCTTCGCTTGCTGCCTCAGAACTGGAGAAGCAGCATGAAGCGGGGGAAAAGGGATGGACTTGGAATCAGGAAAACGTGGGTTTACACGCCAAGCTCTAACCCTAACTAGCCTGTAATTTGGGCAAGTATGCTACCTTTAGATATCCACATCACAGGGTTGTGAGGCTCAGATGAAATAATCTCTGTAAGGGGTTTTGCAAACCCTAAGGCACTATGTAAATGTCAGTTATCGATTCTCTGTGCAGGACTTATGAGAAAATGTGTGGGCATATGGATGGGAAGGCATGGAAGAGCTGTCATCAGCGTCAGGGCAGACAGTTCCTGGTGCTGATTCCTTTCCCCACATAGGAGTCAGCCCCAGACACTTGGTGGTGAATCATCAACATTCACCATTTCTACATCCTCTTGGTATGGAAATAGTGAAGTATACCAACTTTCATGATTCTGTTTCATATCATTGTGAATGGAATTGATAGAAATGCCAAACTCAATGATACTCTGTTTCTGACCCTGAAAGTCATATTTGAAGCCAGCAGAGTGCATGGCAACCAGTCGGCCAGATGTATCAAGTATTGGGGAGCCAGAGGATCCACAGAAGAAACTGGTGTCATAGGTCAAGCAATCCTGAGAGTTTATCATCTGATTTTCTTTTAAATTTTTCAAGGAGAACATGTGGATGCATCTATCCTCTTTGTCAGGGCAGTTTGTAGGATTGCATTCTAGCTTCTGCTGATTCTGGAGAACTGTCTGACACTTTTTTACCCGATCTGCTAGAGAGATCACAGTACATATGTCAATTTTCTTCACCTCTCCTTCTGGGTGTCCAATAATAAAAACCATGCCATTACAGGGGAGTTCAGTGCTCTGCTTCTGCTTAAATAAACTCTTAGGAATTTCATTTCCCTTCAGTTTTAAGACTGCATAATCCAAAGTCTCACTTTCCACCTCAAACCAGGGCTCAATACTGATTCTTTTGCTGGAATATTTAGGGTTTTCATCAGTGAAAGTCACAAATGCATTTTCACTAATTGTCTGTGCCCATTTTTGTTCTTCCACGTCACCAATGATGGCATGTAGTACATGTCGACAAGTAAGAAGGTACCTATCCCAGAAGACAAAGCAAGTACCAGAGATAAATCTTCCATTCTTGGTCAAATGTATATATCCAATGGAGTCAACTAAAGGAACAAGTGTCTTAAAGCTTTTGGATGTCATGGCATCCTCAGTTACTTTACTAAATTCTTCTCGATATAGATTAAATAGCTCATTGCCACTTTTTCCAGTAATGTTTTTCTCTTTCTCAAAGAAATCTGTGATCCAGTTCTTTTCCTCTTCAAAAAAAGTATATATTTTTAAGATGCTCTTTTTAATAAAATAGACATTGCTTTCCTTTGGCTTCGATATTGAAGGAATTGGTTTCCTGTCTCTCTTTGCCATCTCTAGCTTCAAAAGCTTGTTATCAGCACTGACTGATGGTGCAACTTCCTGGACGGTACCATAGTCATCCATTTCTTTCTTTGAATTTGAGTTTTGTTGTAAGGTCATTTTCTTAACCTTCTCTTTAAGTCCATTTTGAGATTTTCCTTTTTTAATTTCTTTAACAATCACATCAAATTTTTGGTTTGCTACCTTTTCCACACGGATATTTTTTGTATATTTGACCCCTTCCTTGACTAGTGTCCAATTGTTTTCTGTCACCCAGGGAAGAAATCTGTCGTCATTGCACAGGGCATCATATACAGTGTCTCCTTGAAAGCCATAGACACACAGATAGTCATCGCTTTTGGCACCATAATAAGATTTAACAATTTTTTTCCTTTCTCTCCCCATCGCAGAAACGCAAAATGTGAAACAGTCCTGGTTGGTACTTTTGGTGTATTGCTGTTCATCGTTCTCACTCTTTTTGGTTTTTATAAATGTAATACGAAGATGGGAACTTTTTGGCAGAGACTTCAAGGGCATCCCTAAGTTCACGTATTCTTTACCAGTTTCACCTGTCGACACTCTCATCTCTTCCCCTGGTCGTTTCTTCCGCTCATCCTGGACAGCCTCGTTCTTCATCAGAGTGGTATACACGCTGTCACTGGGTTTATCATATACCTTATAAGTGCCTGATGAACTCTTGTGCCATTGGGCCATCGTAATGATAAATTCAACTTCTGTGTCATCTGTGGGATGCACTGTGGCAACCTGCTCACTGCATTTACCGACCTCACTTGGTATTAAGGTGCTCTTTCCAGGACACTCCTTTCCACCTGGCTGGGTAAGAGGATGCTCCTGTTTTACCTTTTAAAAGAAAAAAGAGAGAGAGAAATGGAGCAGGAAGCACCCTTGCTTAGAGGCAGTGAAGAGGTGGGATGGATAGAGCACTGGGCCTCAAGTAGGAAGACTGTTAGTTAACTGGGGCTTGATGAATGGAACTCATATTAAAGAAAAGGATTTCTACTTTGCTGCTGTATCCTAAGGACCATGAGGCCTTTCCCTCTGACTTGCACTTAACCCTTCCTAGATATATTGTCTCCTCCTACTACAATGTGAGCTCCCTGAGAGAAGGGCTTCTCTTGGAGTTTGTGTTTATGTTCCAGGGATTAACTCAAGCTCAGTGCTTGGCACATAGCACTAAAAAACCACTTCCTTCCTTCCTTCCTTCCTTCCTTCCTTCCTTCCTTCCTTCCTT
>NW_020953609.1:0-11843 GCF_900497805.2 Vombatus ursinus
GCACACGTGTGGTCCTGTTGTTCTGTCTGTCCTGAAGGTTCTCTTCAGTACAAATTGAGTTGTTTTTCTTTTTCCCGGGCTGAAGTGAATTATCCCCGGAAGTGATACCACACGGCTCTGGTACAGAGACCACTGGAGAGTTCAGAGACCCACAGGCTTCAGGATTCTGCTCCCCAGACTTCCATCTGTGGCTCAGGTCCCAAACCAAAAGGAACAGGTGTCCACCTGTTTGTTGATGCAGGTGGCTATCACCAGGCTAAAAGAAGTTTATGCAGTCATTGCAGTCCAAGGCCACAAGCATTTGTCTGGGGCCTGCTACGTGCTGGAGCTTTATGAGGACTTGGGTTTGAACCCAGAGATGTTTTCTTGGTGAAGACTGCTCCTGTGCTGTCTGAAGTCAGTCACTGTGTGCTCCTGACCCTGGGGGCCGCAGTAATCCAAATGAATCTAGGTCTGAGACCTGTCCCCAGAGTGTTCGGAGAGCCCTTGAAGAGGTTTAGAGGTTTTGGGGGTGCTCCTATGTGCAGAGGCACCCCAAGATCATGGTGCCAGGTCTGCCTGAATGAATTCAACCCAAATCTTCTTCCAGCCAGAGAAATAATTTATTAAAGATAAAGCACATAGGCCAGACTCCCAAGGAACCCAAATATCAGTGATGCCCATAAGGACAAGCCGTCATGAGAGTCTCAGCCTTGGGGCATGAGAAATTCCCAGCATCAGAATGGAGGCTAAGGTGGATCTTAAATACTGTAAAAAACTGTGGGAGGGATCTAGGAGCGGCCAAGTAGTTTGGGGTGATGGGAGGAAGGGCCTAGGGAGACCTGGATGGGAGTGGCTAGTAAGCTGGGGTGAACAGAACTCCTGGGTCCTGGACTTTGTAAGGATTAAGGGTGGGAAATGGCCAGGGAAGGTAAAACAATGGAGGGGAGATTGGGTGTAGCCACAACAAGGGGGAAGGTGGTTGGGAAAGAAGGGCCCAGGTGGAAGGTCTGAGAGATTGAAAAGACAATGAGAGTAGATAATGAAGAGAACTAGAAGGGGGAAGTTTGCTTTCAAAGGGAGATAAAGAGAGTCAAACAGGAGCCAGGTTCTTTTTAGAGCTGGGGAGGAAAGCGCATCTGAGTAAGATCAAAAGGCCAGGCTGCAAAGGTCTCGGCTTCTGAAACTGAATGAAACCCTCTTCACCCCCACAGAACAACTGTACGTGACCTCTGTGGGGACAAAGAGGACTGGCCGAGGCTGGGACATGAGGAATGAAGGGTCGAAGGTGGGCCTGGTGTGAAGTATGGAGGTAGGGGAGAGAGTTCCAGCAACTGGCTACTCTAGTCTGGCTCACCTGTGCAGAGAGGTCAAACTATTTCACTGAGAGGGGGAGTGGGCCTTGAGGAGGGGGCTAGCTAGCAGCCGGGCCATTCACTCAATCTTTAATCCCAACCAGGGACTCTTCATGGGGGAGGAGGTGGAGCTGGTAACTGTATTTCACCATCACTGGTTTCCTTTGCAAGCCTTGGTGTTCTATTTTATGTTTTGAAAAGCATGACTCTGAGAAGACATCTACGGGCTTCACCAGATGGACAAGAGGGTCCAGGACACAAAAAGGGATCAGGACCCTGTGCTAGACATTTTCCTCAAAAGGGGGGCAGCTCTCTCCTGATCTGGGATTCTGGGTTTCCATACTAGAGACTGCCTAGAGTCATAGCTATGCTCCAAATATCTCTTCCTTGGCTGCCCTAGGGTCTCATGGCCCATGAAAGGCCACCTCATGGGATGGTGCCTGGGGTGCGGGAGGGGAGGCACTTGCCACAGTGTCTGGAAGGAAGCAGCGTTGTGGAAGCTTCTAACACCGAATCCTAAATGTGGGCTACATGGGGGTCAGAGATTCACCGAGTGTCTCCACTGCCTGAGGCACATACAGTCCTACTGGTGGGCTTTGAGGCCATCTTGGTGTTCTCCAGTACTAGAGACATTCTCTTCCAATTTGTCCAACCTCTTCTAAGAGACCACCAGAGCCTGGAGATCATAGGATCCTGCTGGCTTTTCTTATTTGAGAGGGATTCTATGGGACCAAAAATGCCACCCTCTACCCTGCCCAATAAAACAGAATCGTTCTTCCCAATGTGGTGCTAAAAATGAAACCCAGTGGGATAGCATGACATCAGGGGCTATGAACCGCTTCTGGTAAAACTGATCTCAATCCAGTTAAGGAAATAATCATCCTCGTCCTCTGCAGGATGGTGTGGGAGTGGACAGCTGCTATTAGGTGTAAGGCAGCAGCCACTACTGTGTGACTGCATGAAACAAGACAAAGGCAGCCAGCTCTGCCCCACCTCCCCAGTGTGGCCAGGCCTGCAAAGCTCCAGGTTAGTCTGGGCCGGCCTGGTGCTAGTGGCCAGGGACAAGCGGAGAGGCAGAAGGGATTTACTCAGCGTTGACCGGGTCAGGATTTCTCACTGGGAGAGAAGAGATGTGGTTAAAAATTAATTGATTATTTTTCTTTAAAAGGCAGATTGGACCCGGGGAGCACTCGTGGGCTCACTGGGGTACTCCTCCTCCTGGGCAGCATTTCTGAGTCCAGGCATTTTCTTCTTGGGTGTATATGCTGTGTGCTCTTGGTGAGCCAGCCCACGCACTAATGGCTATCTTGGCTCTTTGGTGAGTCAGACCCACAGCTACTAGTGGGAGACAGAACGCTGATAAATCCTGCTTAGTCACCTCAGAGTCCTATTGTGAATGAGCCAGCAGGGCCAATCCCTCCAGAGCTCCAGGGACCACCGGGCCAGCATCTCCTCACAGGGGACTTTGCCCTTGGCCTGCCATGACGGGGCTCCAGCTCTGGCCCGCTGGTGGCATGCTCCCAACCCCGCAGTGAACAGACTTCTTAAAACTATAAAATAACTTATCTACATAATGAATTTTCAGTTTGCTGATGAATTCCTAGTCTAGATGCGTGCACAGTATGGGTATGAAATTAAGAGATTTAAAGACCGAAATGCAGGCTGAAAATACAAGCGAATCCTTCCCTCTGAATGTATTAGATCTTGCAATTCGCATGTACAAAGAATTCAGCAACATGCTTTGGTGTGATAAACAGAGCCAGATCAAATTATAAGTGGAATAAAAGAAGGCATGATCACTGGGACTGTATCATACATACATATATTATAAAGATTGTGCATAAATTAAATACAGTTTAGTTTAAAAAAAAGTATCCATAATCTTACATTTTTTTTTTTTAAAAAAAGGTAACATGGAAATGTTTCAAAATGCTGAAACACAAGTGTCAGGCTCATTTTGAAGAGTTCTTAAAAACACATAAAAATACCTTTTGAAAGCACAGTCTGCATTCTTCATTAACGTAACACAGGAAAAGCAACAGTTCAGGCGGTCACACAGTGACCAATGAAGCGTACAGATCAGAAGGGACCTTCTCATCAGTATTTGGCATTTTAATACAGTTACATGCAACAGAGGAAACTTGCAAAGAAGAGCCACTTGTTCTGAGGGAGGGTGGGTGGAGAAGGAGGCCGGCTTCACTTGACTAAAGTCTAAGCGATGAGTGGAGAAGATGTTTCGCCAGATCATTCTCTCCTGGGCTATTTTAGGGTCATCAAAGTAGCAGTGACAAATGCTGATGGAGACAAGATGAACAAGGGTCTTCTGCTGGGCCACACCCCAAGGCCCACCAGGGCAAAGGAGGCATGGCTGCCATCAATGTTAGGGGCACCCCCAGGGGAAGGGGAGGGCAAAGCCCAGAGCTCTGGGCCTGTCAAGTTCTACTTCTAAAAGGGGCAGTGGGTTCGGGACCTTTTCTGCTATGGAATATTGAATTAATTAATTTATTAGGTTGATGTGGAGAAACAAAGTAGTGGGAAGTTCAAACCCCTCCCCCCCAATCCCAACATGGATCCCAGAGCTAGAGATAAATAAGAGACCTTGGAGATCACACAATGGTGGAGTAGGACCAGCACCTAGAAATAGTGTAAGGGGGGAGCACTGGGACCATTTTCCTTAGAACTGCTGTTGAGCAGAACTGAACTTAGAGCCAGAGGACCTGAGTTCAATTTCCTGCATCACTTTGGCCAAGTTACTTCCCCTCCATGGGCCTCAGTTTCCTCATTTATAAAATGAGGGGGCAGTCCTAGATGCCTCAAAGTCCCCCTCCAGCTCTCCATCACGGGTCCTAATTCCTGCCACTAAAATATTTCCTGACTGGGGATGTTAGCTTTGATCAGGTGACAGCTCCTCAAGAATCCAGGATCAAAGCACGTAACCGGGATCAACTTAAGATGAAAAAAACAAAAACCCAGAACACAGCACGTGAATTTGCCTTGATGATATTCAAAGATATTAATGTTGTTAGACTTAACCGCCAATACTGGATTTGTAGGTAGAAGACATGGATTCGAATCCAGATTTTGCTGCTTACTACCTCTGTGACCTCTGGCAATTCTGTAACTTCTCAGACCTTCAGTCTCCTCCTCTAAAAAAATGACAAGCCTGGAGGAGAGGATCTCTAGGGCTTCTGGCTTTAAGCTCATGCTCCCATGACCCCTGCATCACTGCAGCAGATTTTTAGCCTTTCAATTTCTTTTTCTTTAGTCAAACAAAGACCTTTGGCAGTTGGCATTTTAACAATTGATAGCCTCTTACATCCCTGCCGCCCCTTTGGATACGTCCTTCTCTGGCATGGGAGACATTCAGTGCATGCTCATACTACAAATAAAGATAGGGTACTGTGCCAGGCAGCCCATGGGCATGATGAGGCAGGGTCACAGACAGCGTGCTTTAGATCCCTCCAGCTGGTGACCCCATCTCCTCCCAAACTTGAGACATCGCCTCAAGGCGAGGTGGAACTCTGGGTTTGCACATGACCATCAGGAGCAATTTCAAGTCCAGCAAGCATGGGCAGGGATAGTCCTGTCCTGTCAGGACAGAGCCCCAAGGCTACCATCACCTGACTTCTCAATGAGACTTTTCTATTTGTAAATAAAGACAAAAAATTCATCAGCTGGATCCAGTGGTTGCAATAAGTTAGATCAAATGGGGTTAAGATTTGTTTTTTTGTGCTCATATATCTTCGTCTAAAGATCCTTGAATTAAATCAGGCGTTTAGCCTTCTTCCTTTTATACCTTCCTTTACCCCTATGTCAGTCCTGTTCTGTGGTGGGATCAGTCTCCCTCCTGCACATACGGTTTCAGTGGTATTACAATCCCCAAACAAACTACCTTTGCTGGAGGACTTCCTCATGTCTGTTTTAACCTTAAGAGATACTTTTAAAAAGATCATACAAATCTAGATAGTCTTTAAAAGTGTTTTAAAATAAAGAATTGCAGTTCTTTACACAGGACAAGTTTTCACACTAAAGTGTTTTCTGGAGAATCTGAAGGCAAGTTACTTCTATTTCTCTGGATGCCTCCACTAAAGCACTCTGCTTTGAAGACTTTCTGGCTCTGGAATGGGAAAATCTGGAAAGACACTTGGGGGCTGATGGGGTATTTCTTTTTTTTTGGGAAGGCAATTGGGGTTAAGTGACTTGCCCAGGGTCACACAGCTAGTACATGTCAAGTGTTTGGTCTGAGGCCGGATTGGAACTCAGGTCCTCCTGCCTTCAGGGCTGGTGCTCTATCCACTGCGCCACCCAGCTGCCCCTACATGGGGTAATTTTTGAGGTGGGGAGGGAGAAGCTGCTCTTGGCATCATTCAGGGACAGCAAACATGTCTTCAGCAGAGTCTGAGCCAAGTCAAACTTCAGTCACCTCTGGAGTCACTGAATTGGAGGCAGGCCTGAACAATCCAGGTGGTCTGACTATAAGGGTTTTCTACGTGCTCCTTAAGAGGCAAGGGGGGTGCTCCTGGGGCCCACCCAGCAGGCATGGAGCTAAGGGCCCTTGGTAGACAGCCCTGGCCAAAACACATACACATAAACATACATACACACATATATATGTGTATGTGTGTATACATGTATATATGAATATAAAATTATCATCCCATGTCTTAGACCTGTATCTAGGTTTTTAAATGATATATAATATTTTTAAAAATGAAAATGAAATATGTAGATTAAAATAGAAGATTTTAAAACCCTCTATTTAGACTCTGAATGAACCAAAGTTGGAGGGGGTGCCCTAGAATGAGAGATGACCAGGACTTTCAAAAGCAAAGGTAGCCAAGCATGCTTGGTGGTTCTGGGAGAAACCCGAACTGTTTGACTAACAATGGATGGCTGTTTTAGCATCAGAACTAAGCATGTGAAGGATTATTCATCTTTCGAGCTCCAATGGTGGCCGTACAAAATTCTGAGATGCTCAGCCTTTGAAATGAAATGCATTATTAAGCTGTCAACAAGGGAAAATAAGACTGCCACTGGCAAAGCAATATATACATGTGTGGTAGAACATGATTTTACTTAACATGTTATGCCAATTAAAAAAAGATAATGCTGTTAAGTTTAATTTCTATCTTTTAGAGCAGGTGATATTTAAAGTGTAACAAAATATATACACAGGAATTAGAAACAATATTAATGTCAACTATGAAATAAATTAACAAGATTTACAAACATTTGTACTGACCATTAAATTAAAATAAAAACATTTTAAGGCAGGAATCTTCATTTGAAGTTAGCATAATCAGAAAATATATCGATGAAATCTTGTACCACTTTATAGCAGAATTCATACTGTTCCTGAAAAAAAAAAAAGACAGAAAAACAGCCTGTTGATTCTCCATGATTAGCAGCCCTCCCCAGCATCTAACATCCTGCCAATTTGCCTAAAACGATGGATCTATTTCTGTCTACAAGGTTCTGTCCTTTCAGTCCTGGTTTGTTATTTGGAAAGTAGAGCAGTCTTTTCAGGTTGACAATACCAGTGTATGGTTTTAGGCTAGATTAGCACATTTTGGGAATGCAATTTTGAGCTTGCCTAATTAAGTTTGAAAATTTTTATAATCCTAAAAATACAAACGAACAAGAGCCTGAGGAGATGCACTTGAAGGTCTGACACAACCGCTTCAAAACCGTGCTTTGTAAAGATGCAAATCTGAGTGGTTTTTCAGGTTGGTCAGCAACCAGTCAACAAGCCCTAAGCTCAGAGCCGGGAATCGATGCGCTCTCGCCCTAGTGAGCTGTGAGGCTGAGACAAAGGGCTTGCGGAGGGCCCGTGGCCACTGCGCCAAAAGGGATCCCTGGGCTAAGGGAGAGCCTGGACGGGGCCGGGATGGGAGCGCGGAGAGTAGGTGTGGGGGAGAGAAGACAGCAGTTGCGTTCATTTGGGGAAACCACGGAAAAGTGGGTCAAATAAAGAGACTTGGAGAAAAAGAGTTAGCTTGTCCTGGCAAACTTGCTGCCCGAAACCAGGCTGCTTCTGAGTCCGGGGAGGAGGAAGGCGCTTCTTTCTGAAAACCTCTGGCCTTTGCGCTGGTCAGTGGAAGTGTTAGCTCTTCATGCCTTCATTTCTCAACTCCAAACCAAACACAAAGCCCGCCCCCCCCAACAGCCCCCCCCCAAAAACCCTTTTAATGTTTCTCCATGGACTAAAAAAGGGTCCGGTGATGAAGCAGGAGTCCTCTCCCCTCACCCAGCCCCGCCCCCCCTTCCTTCAAAGCCCAGGGCCCCCTTCTACGGGAAGCCTTCCTTGATTCCTCCAGGCCTTCGTGAGCCAACCCCTACCTATCCTAGTATTTCTTTAGGTCTTTGTGCGCCTGAATTATTCTCCCCCTCCTTGAGGGCGGGGGCTATTGGTCCTCCACGGCCCAGGCACTTATTGCTTGTTGACAAAAAACACTGTGATGCCGCTGGGCCGGGCGGTGGCGTGGCAGAGGCTGTCGGGCGGCCTGCAGCCCGCGCTCTCCCCTGTGCCCAGTTCACTTCCTGGGCTCCCACCCCCTCTCCACCCTTGCTCAGGCCACACGCTGGATCCCGCAGCCTACCAAGGTTTGCACCATATGCGGCCGCTGCAGTCGCAAGCTCTTCACAGCCTGAAAGACGTCCAGGAGTCCCTCGGCTTTGACTCGTTCCAGGATGTTGCTGAGCGCTATGAACGTACCTGTCCGCCCAGCTCCCGCGCTGTTGGGGAGAAAAGGACGTGATGAGGGTCACCTGGCCCCCAAAGCTCGTCAGAAAAGACACCCAGAGGCGGTGCGCAAGGGACGAAAGCCAGGAGAGCAGGGATGGCGTTCCTGCCCTCGGCCCAAAGCTCTGCTGGCCAAGTTTGGACAGCGACAGAGCACCCATCCCTTCTCAGATTCCCCTCAGGCCGAGGAGGCGGAAAGATGCTCCGACCCTCGTAGTGACTTCAGGCTCTGAGTGGTCAGGGTGACCGTGGCCTCCTGCCTCCTGTTTCTACGAAGACCACAGGTTCCTAACAGCCCTTGGTTCTCTGGCAAGGAATGCAGCAGTTGGGCCTCTGCCGAGCCCAGACTAGACTGTAAGCCCCACAAGGTGGGCTGGGAGCGGCCTGACTCGTCTTTGTCCGTCTCTCAGCTTTGTTAGGGCTTTGCACGTTATGGACAGTTAGATGTTACTTGAATGGGCCATCTCTGGATGTTACAAAGGACTCAGGAAGAGAAGGAAGGCATCGAGTCATGCAGAAAACCCACTGCCACACCCCTGCCCTACTTTCAAGGGTCTGTTTGGACTGAACCAAGCTCCAAGCTCCCTCATACTTAACCAACAATCAACAAGTATTTACCGATGTGGGAATCTGTTTTGCTTGACTACGGATATTTGTTATGAGGGTTTTGTTTTTCTTTTTTTTAACTTGGAAGGGATAGGAGGAGAGAGAAAAACTTTCAATGAAAAAGAAAACTCAAGCATTTATTACATGTCTTCTATGCACCAGCAATGACAAAAACCAGAGTCTCTGCCCTAACAAGCTTATATTCTCTTCAGGCTGCACACCTGATTCTATCTGGCCTTTCTCTACCCGCCTGCCCCCCCAGGGGCACCTCCACTCTCTGCCCCCTTTTCAGTTTCCCTTTCCCCAATAGAACGTAAGCCCCTTGAGGGTAGGGACCATCTGTCTTTCTGGTGGTATTTATATTCAGCATTTAACTCAGAGCCTACCACATAGCAAGGGCTAACAGCGCTTGTTGACTTCAGTGGACACAGACATAAGTAGGAACGTGTTATCTAGATACGAGGTAATAAGGGGAGGAATCAGGAAAAGCTTCTCATGGGAGCTGGTGCTCCAACTGGGGTTGGAGGGAAATAAGAGAGGAGAATCAAAGACAGCTCACAGTCGTCATGGGCCCCCATCACCTAGAGTGGCCAGAGCCAGCTCAAGTATTTGTGGGCTTGACATTCACAATGCTGGCCTCACTGGCAAACTGGAACACCAACGGCACCTTGGACAGAGGAGGACTGAGTCCAGCCCAAATCAGAGGGGTTTGTTTTCCCTCCTCCTTTGCTCACTATGCCCAGACTTCTTTACAATCAAGAAAAGCCTCAACAAGAGAACCTGAGATCTGGAAGGAAACTTCATAGAACAAATCCCCTTAATAAAAGGATTTGTTCTGTAAAAGGTGGACTTGGTCAAAAAGCTGCACCCAGAGACCTAGAGGACCACCTGTGGCCTCGAGGCCACGGGTTCCCCACCCCTGATCTAGCCCCATTCCTTCTTCTTTTAGGGGAGGGCCCAGAGAGGGAAGGCAGCCTGCCCAAAGTCATACAGCAAGGTGGGCGAGGAGGTTGAAAGTCCTGGCTCAAGTGACATTTGTAGAGGGGAGAGGGGGCAGTGTTCTAGGGGGATCACAGTGATCTAATTCTTTTGTCTTAGAGTCCTAAGTTATATCTTAATGCATTAAAGTGTGACACAACAGAGCTGTGATTGTTGACAAAGCAAATGGCTTAGATTCCCTCCCTCATTCGTCTCAATCTGAGCTCTTTTCGCTAGGTCTACGGGGTAAACGGGGTTCAGATCCTGGCTCTTTGTGCCTTTGAGTGACACCCACGGGCTTCAGTTTCATCTCGTGTGGAAAAAAAATGGGGTTGGCCTGGATGAAAAGCCTCAAGTCCAGTTCAGTCTCCAGGACCCATCCAGGTTTCCCACTTCTCTCCATTACTTCCTACAAAGTAACGCATATAGGAGTCTATGACCTGTGGCCATACTAGCTCCTCTATGTTGACCTGGAACTATGCAAAACATCAGGTTCTGTCCTAAGCCAGCAAAGGTATAGCCAACAATTATTGTACCCAGAGCCAACAACAGGAAATATCTTCAAATACAATTTTAATGATTTCAGTTGTGGGGTAGGGAATGATAGTGGTGGTGAAGGAGACCAGTCACTACCTCATTCCGGAGTCGGATCCTGGGACAGGTGCTTATGAGCAGAGACTCTAGGCCACTACAAGACCACAGTTAGGATGGTGAGGGAAAGGAGGGATGAGTGAGGAGAACAAGTCAGTGGAGGAGGGGCAGGGCAGGTGGAGGGGGGTCAGCAGGTATAAACCTGGAGTGAGTTGGGGGGGGCAAGGAAAGGAAAGGAACATTTTACTTTAATTATTCTTGCCAAAATACCTAGGTGCTACGCTCAGCGGTAACCTAGACCCGGGAACTTTTTTTTCCCTCCAATATTTGATAACTGCATTTCAATATAATTTCCATCTTTTGCATTTTATTTTATGCATTTTAAAAACATGATTCTGAGAAAGGATTACTAGGCTTCACCAGACTGCCAAGGGGATCCAAGACACAAAAAAAGAACACGTGCTCCCACCCCCCTCCATTCCTAGTTGTTTTTTTGCCTACCAAACTCCTGGGCAGCCTGAATTTGCTTCGCAGAGGGGAGTGTCCAGGGCCCTGAGAGGCTACTACAAAAGCCACCCTACTGTCTATTTCCCAGCCTTGAGGGTTTAACGATGTATGATCTAACCCTGACAGCTTCTGAAAGGCTTTGGAAGAAGCTGGCTTCCCTAGGAGGGGGGCGGGGGAGAAGGGCATCCCGGCTGTCCCAGGCCTCCTCCAACTCGGCTCCTCCCCAACTCTCTTATTTGCATCTTATTACAAAAGTAACTGGAAATGGGCCTGGGCGGTAAATGACTCGAGTTTTGTGCCCCACCTAGTGGCCGGGCCTGTCCTTTTCAAAGAAATAGACCAAAATGACGCTGTTAATTTCACACTCTGATACAAACATCCGGAAGGGAGGCTGCTGGCTGCGGCTGAGGCAGTTTCTAAGTAAGAAGCAACAGTGTGGGCGGAAATGAAGTCAGTCTGAGACTTCTGGATCTAATTAGAAACAACAGCTAGCAACAATAAAGTAAAATGTGTTTAGAATTTGGAGCCAGAGGGCCTTAGGGGCCGTTTCATCTTCCCGAGGTGGAAGCAGAAGCCCGGAAGGCGGAGGGACGTCCGCCGCAGGACGCTGCTTGTGGAGGCCCCTCCCGCACTGGGCCAGAGCACAGCCCTTCGGGGACACCAGGGATACAGTACTAGGATCTGCACGCTCAGAGGAACTGAGGCCGAACAAACTGTCTGAGGTCCTACAGGCAGAAGCAGAGATGTACAGCTGGAAGAGACGGCCAGACAATCCAGTGCGACCAGGTGGTGAAGTGGATAGAATGCTGAGGCTGGCGTTAGGAAGACCTGAATTCAAATCCAGTCTCTGATGCTTACTAGCTGTGGAGCCCTGGGCAAGTCACTTCACCTCTGCTTGCCTCCCTTAGCTCATCTCTGAAATGGGGATAAGACTGGCACCTCCCTCCCAGAGTTGTGGTGAGGATAAAATGAGATGACAGCTGTAAAGTGCTTTGCAAACTTTACAGCACTACATCAATGTAAGCTATTATTAGCTCCCATTTTGAGAGGGGAAGTGACATAGGTAGTGTTAGAATAAGGACTGT
>NW_020953610.1:0-11897 GCF_900497805.2 Vombatus ursinus
GCACACGTGTGGTCCTGTTGTTCTGTCTGTCCTGAAGGTTCTCTTCAGTACAAATTGAGTTGTTTTTCTTTTTCCCGGGCTGAAGTGAATTATCCCCGGAAGTGATACCACACGGCTCTGGTACAGAGACCACTGGAGAGTTCAGAGACCCACAGGCTTCAGGATTCTGCTCCCCAGACTTCCATCTGTGGCTCAGGTCCCAAACCAAAAGGAACAGGTGTCCACCTGTTTGTTGATGCAGGTGGCTATCACCAGGCTAAAAGAAGTTTATGCAGTCATTGCAGTCCAAGGCCACAAGCATTTGTCTGGGGCCTGCTACGTGCTGGAGCTTTATGAGGACTTGGGTTTGAACCCAGAGATGTTTTCTTGGTGAAGACTGCTCCTGTGCTGTCTGAAGTCAGTCACTGTGTGCTCCTGACCCTGGGGGCCGCAGTAATCCAAATGAATCTAGGTCTGAGACCTGTCCCCAGAGTGTTCGGAGAGCCCTTGAAGAGGTTTAGAGGTTTTGGGAGTGCTCCTATGTGCAGAGGCACCCCAAGATCATGGTGCCAGGTCTGCCTGAATGAATTCAACCCAAATCTTCTTCCAGCCAGAGAAATAATTTATTAAAGATAAAGCACATAGGCCAGACTCCCAAGGAACCCAAATATCAGTGATGCCCATAAGGACAAGCCGTCATGAGAGTCTCAGCCTTGGGGCATGAGAAATTCCCAGCATCAGAATGGAGGCTAAGGTGGATCTTAAATACTGTAAAAAACTGTGGGAGGGATCTAGGAGCGGCCAAGTAGTTTGGGGTGATGGGAGGAAGGGCCTAGGGAGACCTGGATGGGAGTGGCTAGTAAGCTGGGGTGAACAGAACTCCTGGGTCCTGGACTTTGTAAGGATTAAGGGTGGGAAATGGCCAGGGAAGGTAAAACAATGGAGGGGAGATTGGGTGTAGCCACAACAAGGGGGAAGGTGGTTGGGAAAAAAGGGCCCAGGTGGAAGGTCTGAGAGATTGAAAAGACAATGAGAGTAGATAATGAAGAGAACTAGAAGGGGGAAGTTTGCTTTCAAAGGGAGATAAAGAGAGTCAAACAGGAGCCAGGTTCTTTTTAGAGCTGGGGAGGAAAGCGCATCTGAGTAAGATCAAAAGGCCAGGCTGCAAAGGTCTCGGCTTCTGAAACCGAATGAAACCCTCTTCACCCCCACAGAACAACTGTACGTGACCTCTGTGGGGACAAAGAGGACTGGCCGAGGCTGGGACATGAGGAATGAAGGGTCGAAGGTGGGCCTGGTGTGAAGTATGGGGGTAGGGGAGAGAGTTCCAGCAACTGGCTACTCTAGTCTGGCTCACCTGTGCAGAGAGGTCAAACTATTTCACTGAGAGGGGGAGTGGGCCTTGAGGAGGGGGCTAGCTAGCAGCCGGGCCATTCACTCAATCTTTAATCCCAACCAGGGACTCTTCATGGGGGAGGAGGTGGAGCTGGTAACTGTATTTCACCATCACTGGTTTCCTTTGCAAGCCTTGGTGTTCTATTTTACGTTTTGAAAAGCATGACTCTGAGAAGACATCTACGGGCTTCACCAGATGGACAAGAGGGTCCAGGACACAAAAAGGGATCAGGACCCTGTGCTAGACATTTTCCTCAAAAGGGGGCAGCTCTCTCCTGATCTGGGATTCTGGGTTTCCATACTAGAGACTGCCTAGAGTCATAGCTATGCTCCAAATATCTCTTCCTTGGCTGCCCTAGGGTCTCATGGCCCATGAAAGGCCACCTCATGGGATGGTGCCTGGGGTGCGGGAGGGGAGGCACTTGCCACAGTGTCTGGAAGGAAGCAGCGTTGTGGAAGCTTCTAACACCGAATCCTAAATGTGGGCTACATGGGGGTCAGAGATTCACCGAGTGTCTCCACTGCCTGAGGCACATACAGTCCTACTGGTGGGCTTTGAGGCCATCTTGGTGTTCTCCAGTACTAGAGACATTCTCTTCCAATTTGTCCAACCTCTTCTAAGAGACCACCAGAGCCTGGAGATCATAGGATCCTGCTGGCTTTTCTTATTTGAGAGGGATTCTATGGGACCAAAAATGCCACCCTCTACCCTGCCCAATAAAACAGAATCGTTCTTCCCAATGTGGTGCTAAAAATGAAACCCAGTGGGATAGCATGACATCAGGGGCTATGAACCGCTTCTGGTAAAACTGATCTCAATCCAGTTAAGGAAATAATCATCCTCGTCCTCTGCAGGATGGTGTGGGAGTGGACAGCTGCTATTAGGTGTAAGGCAGCAGCCACTACTGTGTGACTGCATGAAACAAGACAAAGGCAGCCAGCTCTGCCCCACCTCCCCAGTGTGGCCAGGCCTGCAAAGCTCCAGGTTAGTCTGGGCCGGCCTGGTGCTAGTGGCCAGGGACAAGCGGAGAGGCAGAAGGGATTTACTCAGCGTTGACCGGGTCAGGATTTCTCACTGGGAGAGAAGAGATGTGGTTAAAAATTAATTGATTATTTTTCTTTAAAAGGCAGATTGGACCCGGGGAGCACTCGTGGGCTCACTGGGGTACTCCTCCTCCTGGGCAGCATTTCTGAGTCCAGGCATTTTCTTCTTGGGTGTATATGCTGTGTGCTCTTGGTGAGCCAGCCCACGCACTAATGGCTATCTTGGCTCTTTGGTGAGTCAGACCCACAGCTACTAGTGGGAGACAGAACGCTGATAAATCCTGCTTAGTCACCTCAGAGTCCTATTGTGAATGAGCCAGCAGGGCCAATCCCTCCAGAGCTCCAGGGACCACCGGGCCAGCATCTCCTCACAGGGGACTTTGCCCTTGGCCTGCCATGACGGGGCTCCAGCTCTGGCCCGCTGGTGGCATGCTCCCAACCCCGCAGTGAACAGACTTCTTAAAACTATAAAATAACTTATCTACATAATGAATTTTCAGTTTGCTGATGAATTCCTAGTCTAGATGCGTGCACAGTATGGGTATGAAATTAAGAGATTTAAAGACCGAAATGCAGGCTGAAAATACAAGCGAATCCTTCCCTCTGAATGTATTAGATCTTGCAATTCGCATGTACAAAGAATTCAGCAACATGCTTTGGTGTGATAAACAGAGCCAGATCAAATTATAAGTGGAATAAAAGAAGGCATGATCACTGGGACTGTATCATACATACATATATTATAAAGATTGTGCATAAATTAAATACAGTTTAGTTTAAAAAAAAGTATCCATAATCTTACATTTTTTTTTTTTAAAAAAAGGTAACATGGAAATGTTTCAAAATGCTGAAACACAAGTGTCAGGCTCATTTTGAAGAGTTCTTAAAAACACATAAAAATACCTTTTGAAAGCACAGTCTGCATTCTTCATGAACGTAACACAGGAAAAGCAACAGTTCAGGCGGTCACACAGTGACCAATGAAGCGTACAGATCAGAAGGGACCTTCTCATCAGTATTTGGCATTTTAATACAGTTACATGCAACAGAGGAAACTTGCAAAGAAGAGCCACTTGTTCTGAGGGAGGGTGGGTGGAGAAGGAGGCCGGCTTCACTTGACTAAAGTCTAAGCGATGAGTGGAGAAGATGTTTCGCCAGATCATTCTCTCCTGGGCTATTTTAGGGCCATCAAAGTAGCAGTGACAAATGCTGATGGAGACAAGATGAACAAGGGTCTTCTGCTGGGCCACACCCCAAGGCCCACCAGGGCAAAGGAGGCATGGCTGCCATCAATGTTAGGGGCACCCCCAGGGGAAGGGGAGGGCAAAGCCCAGAGCTCTGGGCCTGTCAAGTTCTACTTCTAAAAGGGGCAGTGGGTTCGGGACCTTTTCTGCTATGGAATATTGAATTAATTAATTTATTAGGTTGATGTGGAGAAAGAAAGTAGTGGGAAGTTCAAACCCCTCCCCCCCAATCCCAACATGGATCCCAGAGCTAGAGATAAATAAGAGACCTTGGAGATCACACAATGGTGGAGTAGGACCAGCACCTAGAAATAGTGTAAGGGGGGAGCACTGGGACCATTTTCCTTAGAACTGCTGTTGAGCAGAACTGAACTTAGAGCCAGAGGACCTGAGTTCAATTTCCTGCATCACTTTGGCCAAGTTACTTCCCCTCCATGGGCCTCAGTTTCCTCATTTATAAAATGAGGGGGCAGTCCTAGATGCCTCAAAGTCCCCCTCCAGCTCTCCATCACGGGTCCTAATTCCTGCCACTAAAATATTTCCTGACTGGGGATGTTAGCTTTGATCAGGTGACAGCTCCTCAAGAATCCAGGATCAAAGCACGTAACCGGGATCAACTTAAGATGAAAAAAACAAAAACCCAGAACACAGCACGTGAATTTGCCTTGATGATATTCAAAGATATTAATGTTGTTAGACTTAACCGCCAATACTGGATTTGTAGGTAGAAGACATGGATTCGAATCCAGATTTTGCTACTTACTACCTCTGTGACCTCTGGCAATTCTGTAACTTCTCAGACCTTCAGTCTCCTCCTCTAAAAAAATGACAAGCCTGGAGGAGAGGATCTCTAGGGCTTCTGGCTTTAAGCTCATGCTCCCATGACCCCTGCATCACTGCAGCAGATTTTTAGCCTTTCAATTTCTTTTTCTTTAGTCAAACAAAGACCTTTGGCAGTTGGCATTTTAACAATTGATAGCCTCTTACATCCCTGCCGCCCCTTTGGATACGTCCTTCTCTGGCATGGGAGACATTCAGTGCATGCTCATACTACAAATAAAGATAGGGTACTGTGCCAGGCAGCCCATGGGCATGATGAGGCAGGGTCACAGACAGCGTGCTTTAGATCCCTCCAGCTGGTGACCCCATCTCCTCCCAAACTTGAGACATCGCCTCAAGGCGAGGTGGAACTCTGGGTTTGCACATGACCATCAGGAGCAATTTCAAGTCCAGCAAGCATGGGCAGGGATAGTCCTGTCCTGTCAGGACAGAGCCCCAAGGCTACCATCACCTGACTTCTCAATGAGACTTTTCTATTTGTAAATAAAGACAAAAAATTCATCAGCTGGATCCAGTGGTTGCAATAAGTTAGATCAAATGGGGTTAAGATTTGTTTTTTTGTGCTCATATATCTTCGTCTAAAGATCCTTGAATTAAATCAGGCATTTAGCCTTCCTCCTTTTATACCTTCCTTTACCCCTATGTCAGTCCTGTTCTGTGGTGGGATCAGTCTCCCTCCTGTACATACGGTTTCAGTGGTATTACAATCCCCAAACAAACTACCTTTGCTGGAGGACTTCCTCATGTCTGTTTTAACCTTAAGAGATACTTTTAAAAAGATCATACAAATCTAGATAGTCTTTAAAAGTGTTTTAAAATAAAGAATTGCAGTTCTTTACACAGGACAAGTTTTCACACTAAAGTGTTTTCTGGAGAATCTGAAGGCAAGTTACTTCTATTTCTCTGGATGCCTCCACTAAAGCACTCTGCTTTGAAGACTTTCTGGCTCTGGAATGGGAAAATCTGGAAAGACACTTGGGGGCTGATGGGGTATTTCTTTTTTTTTGGGAAGGCAATTGGGGTTAAGTGACTTGCCCAGGGTCACACAGCTAGTACATGTCAAGTGTTTGGTCTGAGGCCGGATTGGAACTCAGGTCCTCCTGCCTTCAGGGCTGGTGCTCTATCCACTGCGCCACCCAGCTGCCCCTACATGGGGTAATTTTTGAGGTGGGGAGGGAGAAGCTGCTCTTGGCATCATTCAGGGACAGCAAACATGTCTTCAGCAGAGTCTGAGCCAAGTCAAACTTCAGTCACCTCTGGAGTCACTGAATTGGAGGCAGGCCTGAACAATCCAGGTGGTCTGACTATAAGGGTTTTCTACGTGCTCCTTAAGAGGCAAGGGGGGTGCTCCTGGGGCCCACCCAGCAGGCATGGAGCTAAGGGCCCTTGGTAGACAGCCCTGGCCAAAACACATACACATAAACATACATACACACATATATATGTGTATGTGTGTATACATGTATATATGAATATAAAATTATCATCCCATGTCTTAGACCTGTATCTAGGTTTTTAAATGATATATAATATTTTTAAAAATGAAAATGAAATATGTAGATTAAAATAGAAGATTTTAAAACCCTCTATTTAGACTCTGAATGAACCAAAGTTGGAGGGGGTGCCCTAGAATGAGAGATGACCAGGACTTTCAAAAGCAAAGGTAGCCAAGCATGCTTGGTGGTTCTGGGAGAAACCCGAACTGTTTGACTAACAATGGATGGCTGTTTTAGCATCAGAACTAAGCATGTGAAGGATTATTCATCTTTCGAGCTCCAATGGTGGCCGTACAAAATTCTGAGATGCTCAGCCTTCGAAATGAAATGCATTATTAAGCTGTCAACAAGGGAAAATAAGACTGCCACTGGCAAAGCAATATATACATGTGTGGTAGAACATGATTTTACTTAACATGTTATGCCAATTAAAAAAAAGATAATGCTGTTAAGTTTAATTTCTATCTTTTAGAGCAGGTGATATTTAAAGTGTAACAAAATATATACACAGGAATTAGAAACAATATTAATGTCAACTATGAAATAAATTAACAAGATTTACAAACATTTGTACTGACCATTAAATTAAAATAAAAACATTTTAAGGCAGGAATCTTCATTTGAAGTTAGCATAATCAGAAAATATATCGATGAAATCTTGTACCACTTTATAGCAGAATTCATACTGTTCCTGAAAAAAAAAAAAGACAGAAAAACAGCCTGTTGATTCTCCATGATTAGCAGCCCTCCCCAGCATCTAACATCCTGCCAATTTGCCTAAAACGATGGATCTATTTCTGTCTACAAGGTTCTGTCCTTTCAGTCCTGGTTTGTTATTTGGAAAGTAGAGCAGTCTTTTCAGGTTGACAATACCAGTGTATGGTTTTAGGCTAGATTAGCACATTTTGGGAATGCAATTTTGAGCTTGCCTAATTAAGTTTGAAAATTTTTATAATCCTAAAAATACAAACGAACAAGAGCCTGAGGAGATGCACTTGAAGGTCTGACACAACCGCTTCAAAACCGTGCTTTGTAAAGATGCAAATCTGAGTGGTTTTTCAGGTTGGTCAGCAACCAGTCAACAAGCAAGTGTGCGGCTTTTCCCGCGCCCCCGCACTGCCCTAAGCTCAGAGCCGGGAATCGATGCGCTCTCGCCCTAGTGAGCTGTGAGGCTGAGACAAAGGGCTTGCGGAGGGCCCGTGGCCACTGCGCCAAAAGGGATCCCTGGGCTAAGGGAGAGCCTGGACGGGGCCGGGATGGGAGCGCGGAGAGTAGGTGTGGGGGAGAGAAGACAGCAGTTGCGTTCATTTGGGGAAACCACGGAAAAGTGGGTCAAATAAAGAGACTTGGAGAAAAAGAGTTAGCTTGTCCTGGCAAACTTGCTGCCCGAAACCAGGCTGCTTCTGAGTCCGGGGAGGAGGAAGGCGCTTCTTTCTGAAAACCTCTGGCCTTTGCGCTGGTCAGTGGAAGTGTTAGCTCTTCATGCCTTCATTTCTCAACTCCAAACCAAACACAAAGCCCGCCCCCCCCCAACAGCCCCCCCCAAAAAAACCCTTTTAATGTTTCTCCATGGACTAAAAAAGGGTCCGGTGATGAAGCAGGAGTCCTCTCCCCTCACCCAGCCCCGCCCCCCCTTCCTTCAAAGCCCAGGGCCCCCTTCTACGGGAAGCCTTCCTTGATTCCTCCAGGCCTTCGTGAGCCAACCCCTACCTATCCTAGTATTTCTTTAGGTCTTTGTGCGCCTGAATTATTCTCCCCCTCCTTGAGGGCGGGGGCTATTGGTCCTCCACGGCCCAGGCACTTATTGCTTGTTGACAAAAAACACTGTGATGCCGCTGGGCCGGGCGGTGGCGTGGCAGAGGCTGTCGGGCGGCCTGCAGCCCGCGCTCTCCCCTGTGCCCAGTTCACTTCCTGGGCTCCCACCCCCTCTCCACCCTTGCTCAGGCCACACGCTGGATCCCGCAGCCTACCAAGGTTTGCACCATATGCGGCCGCTGCAGTCGCAGGCTCTTCACAGCCTGAAAGACGTCCAGGAGTCCCTCGGCTTTGACTCGTTCCAGGATGTTGCTGAGCGCTATGAACGTACCTGTCCGCCCAGCTCCCGCGCTGTTGGGGAGAAAAGGACGTGATGAGGGTCACCTGGCCCCCAAAGCTCGTCAGAAAAGACACCCAGAGGCGGTGCGCAAGGGACGAAAGCCAGGAGAGCAGGGATGGCGTTCCTGCCCTCGGCCCAAAGCTCTGCTGGCCAAGTTTGGACAGCGACAGAGCACCCATCCCTTCTCAGATTCCCCTCAGGCCGAGGAGGCGGAAAGATGCTCCGACCCTCGTAGTGACTTTAGGCTCTGAGTGGTCAGGGTGACCGTGGCCTCCTGCCTCCTGTTTCTATGAAGACCACAGGTTCCTAACAGCCCTTGGTTCTCTGGCAAGGAATGCAGCAGTCGGGCCTCTGCCGAGCCCAGACTAGACTGTAAGCCCCACAAGGTGGGCTGGGAGCGGCCTGACTCGTCTTTGTCCGTCTCTCAGCTTTGTTAGGGCTTTGCACGTTATGGACAGTTAGATGTTACTTGAATGGGCCATCTCTGGATGTTACAAAGGACTCAGGAAGAGAAGGAAGGCATCGAGTCATGCAGAAAACCCACTGCCACACCCCTGCCCTACTTTCAAGGGTCTGTTTGGACTGAACCAAGCTCCAAGCTCCCTCATACTTAACCAACAATCAACAAGTATTTACCGATGTGGGAATCTGTTTTGCTTGACTACGGATATTTGTTATGAGGGTTTTGTTTTTCTTTTTTTTAACTTGGAAGGGATAGGAGGAGAGAGAAAAACTTTCAATGAAAAAGAAAACTCAAGCATTTATTACATGTCTTCTATGCACCAGCAATGAAAAAAACCAGAGTCTCTGCCCTAACAAGCTTATATTCTCTTCAGGCTGCACACCTGACTCTATCTGGCCTTTCTCTACCCGCCTGCCCCCCCAGGGGCACCTCCACTCTCTGCCCCCTTTCCAGCTTCCCTTTCCCCATTAGAACGTAAGCCCCTTGAGGGTAGGGACCATCTGTCTTTCTGGTGGTATTTATATTCAGCATTTAACTCAGAGCCTACCACATAGCAAGGGCTAACAGCGCTTGTTGACTTCAGTGGACACAGACATAAGTAGGAACGTGTTGTCTAGATACGAGGTAATAAGGGGAGGAATCAGGAAAAGCTTCTCATGGGAGCTGGTGCTCCAACTGGGGTTGGAGGGAAATAAGAGAGGAGAATCAAAGACAGCTCACAGTCGTCATGGGCCCCCATCACCTAGAGTGGCCAGAGCCAGCTCAAGTATTTGTGGGCTTGACATTCACAATGCTGGCCTCACTGGCAAACTGGAACACCAACGGCACCTTGGACAGAGGAGGACTGAGTCCAGCCCAAATCAGAGGGGTTTGTTTTCCCTCCTCCTTTGCTCACTATGCCCAGACTTCTTTACAATCAAGAAAAGCCTCAACAAGAGAACCTGAGGTCTGGAAAGAAACTTCATAGAACAAATCCCCTTAATAAAAGGATTTGTTCTGTAAAAGGTGGACTTGGTCAAAAAGCTGCACCCAGAGACCTAGAGGACCACCTGTGGCCTCGAGGCCACGGGTTCCCCACCCCTGATCTAGCCCCATTCCTTCTTCTTTTAGGGGAGGGCCCAGAGAGGGAAGGCAGCCTGCCCAAAGTCATACAGCAAGGTGGGCGAGGAGGTTGAAAGTCCTGGCTCAAGTGACATTTGTAGAGGGGAGAGGGGGCAGTGGTCTAGGGGGATCACAATGATCTAATTCTTTTGTCTTAGAGTCCTAAGTTATATCTTAATGCATTAAAGTGTGACACAACAGAGCTGTGATTGTTGACAAAGCAAATGGCTTAGATTCCCTCCCTCATTCGTCTCAATCTGAGCTCTTTTCGCTAGGTCTACGGGGTAAACGGGGTTCAGATCCTGGCTCTTTGTGCCTTTGAGTGACACCCACGGGCTTCAGTTTCATCTCGTGTGGAAAAAAAATGGGGTTGGCCTGGATGAAAAGCCTCGAGTCCAGTTCAGTCTCCAGGACCCATCCAGGTTTCCCACTTCTCTCCATTACTTCCTACAAAGTAACGCATATAGGAGTCTATGACCTGTGGCCATACTAGCTCCTCTATGTTGACCTGGAACTATGCAAAACATCAGGTTCTGTCCTAAGCCAGCAAAGGTATAGCCAACAATTATTGTACCCAGAGCCAACAACAGGAAATATCTTCAAATAAAATTTTAATGATTTCAGTTGTGGGGTAGGGAATGATAGTGGTGGTGAAGGAGACCAGTCACTACCTCATTCCGGAGTCGGATCCTGGGACAGGTGCTTATGAGCAGAGACTCTAGGCCACTACAAGACCACAGTTAGGATGGTGAGGGAAAGGAGGGATGAGTGAGGAGAACAAGTCAGTGGAGGAGGGGCAGGGCAGGTGGAGGGGGGTCAGCAGGTATAAACCTGGAGTGAGTTGGGGCGGGGCAAGGAAAGGAAAGGAACATTTTACTTTAATTATTCTTGCCAAAATACCTAGGTGCTACGCTCAGCGGTAACCTAGACCCGGGAACTTTTTTTTCCCTCCAATATTTGATAACTGCATTTCAATATAATTTCCATCTTTTGCATTTTATTTTATGCATTTTAAAAACATGATTCTGAGAAAGGATTACTAGGCTTCACCAGACTACCAAGGGGATCCAAGACACAAAAAAAGAACACGTGCTCCCACCCCCCCTCCATTCCTAGTTGTTTTTTTGCCTACCAAACTCCTGGGCAGCCTGAATTTGCTTCGCAGAGGGGAGTGTCCAGGGCCCTGAGAGGCTACTACAAAAGCCACCCTACTGTCTATTTCCCAGCCTTGAGGGTTTAACGATGTATGATCTAACCCTGACAGCTTCTGAAAGGCTTTGGAAGAAGCTGGCTTCCCTAGGAGGGGGCGGGGGAGAAGGGCATCCCGGCTGTCCCAGGCCTCCTCCAACTCGGCTCCTCCCCAACTCTCTTATTTGCATCTTATTACAAAAGTAACTGGAAATGGGCCTGGGCGGTAAATGACTCGAGTTTTGTGCCCCACCTAGTGGCCTGCTGGCAACAGCAGCCGGGCCTGTCCTTTTCAAAGAAATAGACCAAAATGACGCTGTTAATTTCACACTCTGATACAAACATCCGGAAGGGAGGCTGCTGGCTGCGGCTGCGGCAGTTTCTAAGTAAGAAGCAACAGTGTGGGCGGAAATGAAGTCAGTCTGAGACTTCTGGATCTAATTAGAAACAACAGCTAGCAACAATAAAGTAAAATGTGTTTAGAATTTGGAGCCAGAGGGCCTTAGGGGCCGTTTCATCTTCCCGAGGTGGAAGCAGAAGCCCGGAAGGCGGAGGGACGTCCGCCGCAGGACGCTGCTTGTGGAGGCCCCTCCCGCACTGGGCCAGAGCACAGCCCTTCGGGGACACCAGGGATACAGTACTAGGATCTGCACGCTCAGAGGAAACTGAGGCCGAACAAACTGTCTGAGGTCCTACAGGCAGAAGCAGAGATGTACAGCTGGAAGAGACGGCCAGACAATCCAGTGCGACCAGGTGGTGAAGTGGATAGAATGCTGAGGCTGGCGTTAGGAAGACCTGAATTCAAATCCAGTCTCTGATGCTTACTAGCTGTGGAGCCCTGGGCAAGTCACTTCACCTCTGCTTGCCTCCCTTAGCTCATCTCTGAAATGGGGATAAGACTGGCACCTCCCTCCCAGAGTTGTGGTGAGGATAAAATGAGATGACAGCTGTAAAGTGCTTTGCAAACTTTACAGCACTACATCAATGTAAGCTATTATTAGCTCTCATTTTGAGAGGGGAAGTGACATAGGTAGTGTTAGAATAAGGACTGT
>NW_020953611.1:0-4239 GCF_900497805.2 Vombatus ursinus
TCCTGCCATATTAGAAGTTCAGAAGAGGCGGGGTGAAGAAGGAGCGTGAAATAATAAGCCATCCTTAAGTACCTTCTCTATTCCCATGAACACTTAGCTTCATCTTCCCTGAGACCCGGAGCAAAGATATTAGAGCAGGCTGATCGTGAGAGTGGAACCTGTTATAACAAACTGGGAAAGAGACTTCGAAGGCAGAAAGGAAAAGGCAGTTTTAAGTGTGGAACAAGGAAGAGCCACAGGCTCTTGATTCTTGGGGAGCTCACACTCCAACTGGGGGAGAAAACACCTGAAGGTCAGCTGCAGGGTGACTGGGAAAGCCCAGAGGTCCTTAGGTTCGTCAGTTGCTGAAGATGCTCGTTTGAGGAGGGGAGAGGGACTGCAGGATATAGAGGCAGCATCAGTGCTAAGGCTGGAGGTCCCCCCTTTTGTCTGAAGGAATGTAGCCAGTGACTCCCATCTCATTCAGACTCTGAGTAGTCAAGTAGCAAGTGGTCAAAGGCTGTAGGTGGGGACGTCCTTCCTTCCTGGCCATCATGGGTGGGTTCTGAGAAGGGGGCAAGATCCCCTCGTCCCACTGCTAGCTCATCCTGGATGGGTTTGGGGGATGGCGGGGGGGGGGAGGGGGAGCAAAGGCTAGGATGTAAATAAGTCAGTGATGTAGCATTGTAAAATAGCAGTGGTTTGTGACTCATCCCCAGAAAACCTCTAAATGCAGACCAGGTCCTGTGGAGATTTATTGGGGAGAAAAGATCACAACGAATCTTAGAAGTTCTGACTGTTTCTTCGGAGCCCAATGATGCTACAGCTTTCAAAAGAAAAATCCTACATGGGTAGGAGGGCTTTGAGAAGCGATTGGCCGGCATTCTGGGCTTCTTACTTCACAGTCAAGCACACCCTTACAGCCCTGGGTCTCTTCAGTGGCTTCTTCACTGTTTCTCCCTGTGTCTTCAGAATTCACTCCCCAGAGCTTCCCATCTCTTCTTGGTGGATTTGCTGCAGAATTTTAGTGCATGAGTAACTTCCGGTCCTTCCCCTGAAGCCTCTGAAGTCTGTTCTCCCCAAATCTACAGTGTCTCTTGGACTACCCCTGCCTTTCCTCTCCTCTAGCACTGGTGAGAATCAGATCTGAAAATGAATCTTTCCTTCTTGTTTTCTCCAGCATTGGAAATTCCATAGCTACATTCCATCCATGGGCCTCATCTCACCGAGTACCTGTGATATCTATGATGTTAATTTTTTTCTTCATGTTAACATCTCTTAGGATCATTCCTTGGCAAAGTAGGAGCTGGTGTTTCCTCAGATAGGAAAGCTCTCTCCCTCCTCTTTGGAAAGGGCCTCAGATTGGATGCTTAGATCCAAGGGTTCCCTTTTCCTTCCTATGCATCATCTTTTCCACCCTCCAACCTTAAGATTCCCCTTTGCCTTTTCATACTCCTTCTCTTCTTTATTTTCCTATTGAAGTCCCTCTTCCAGTCTTTAAAGGAAGACTTCATTCTCTATGAAAACCTGGAAAGTGGCAAGAGTTTCTCGAATTTCTTGATACTTTCTTTTAGGAGGGTGACTAGCCCACACTTTCAACCCGGTAAGACAGTCTTTAGGCCAGGACAAACAGAGGAGCATCTCAAACTGCAGGTCACGGTCAAGTTCCTCTGCTCTCCACATTCTCTACTGAAGGGATCCCCAGTCCTTTATCACTATGGTTGGTAGCTGGCCACTCCAGGGATAAGAGCTCACTTCCTGAGCACCTGGACAGCCACACCCACATAATTACATGATGGTCATAATCTCTGAGGACTTTTCTTTGGTCTTACCAGTTTCCTTCTTGGGGTGGGATGGAGTGGGGTCCTTGGGTTCTTTTGTTCATTATCTTTGTTCTCTAGCCTTTTTTTGAAAAGGTTTCTTTTATGTAAAGTTTACTTATTGTCTTTGTCTTACTTTTTACTTTGTTTACTTACCGTCTCTGTAGATGAAGGTCTCTGCAGTGCCTTTCAAACTTTCTGTGATTTGGCCTCCCGCTCACTTTTTGCCAGCACCAATGTCTGCCTTTGCAGCTCTGACCTGCTTCATTCCATTCTGGTTTTCCTTTTGCTGCTTTCTCAACGATGGGTTTTTCTTCTTATCAAGGCCATGCCTTGACCAGCAGGTCAGGGCTTTGGTTCAATGTCAATCATGCCAAGCCTCTTGGCTTACTGTTGTAGGAAATGTGGTTGGGAATGTTGTTTCTGCATATCACTCACTAGGGTGATGAGTAGCTGCTGGGGTATTGATAGCTGGAGGCTGTTGATGAGGAAATGTGGGGAATGGGAGATGTAATTAGGGGCAGAGACTCACGTGGGGAAATTAGGCACTCGGGATAGGCTGTAAACCCTGCAGTACCCAGCTAGTGGGGAAACGGGAGGGAACTGCGATTCCAGCCTAGGAATAAAAAGCTTTGCTCTCCCTTCTATAAGGTGTGCCCACACATGGCACATTCAGCCTTGTTAGGCCATTAATAAAAAGTTTTTTTGGGTTCACCAATGGCTTTGTGCAACTTTTGTTGCTTACACTATCAAGAAAATGGCTTCTGAATCTAAAGACAAAAATCACATTTGCAGCTGTTTAGTGAAATTTGGCCAGTTATTTTTGAATTTCGGGCTTCGGCACCATGGATGTCACCTAGCTGTTGAGGAAGTCTCTGTCATGAATTTCCTGATTTTGATGGTCACAGTGTCATTCATGATGGGGAATTACGGGAGAGTAATTTAATTATGGGCTGTAGTCTACAGGCTTAGGACGTGCTGCACTCCTTGTTGATGGAATTAGGTGGAACATAATATTGGACTTGGAGTCAGGAAGACCTGAGTTCAGATCTGACCTCAGATACTAGATGAGTGACCTGAGCAAGTCACTTAACCTCTGTCTGCTCAGATTCCTCAACTATAAACATAGGGGTCATAATAACACCTGCCTCCTAGGGTTGTTGTGAGGATCAAATAAGATCATATTTTGCGAAGCTTAAAGAAAGATATAACAAATTATTATTAATATAGCATTATATCAATTTTACTATAACAATATATTATTATGTATTGATGTATTGTTTATATATATATATACTTACGTACATACATATATTCTATTATTACTGTTGTTATTCCCTGGAATCCTTCTATCAAAGTGCAATAGAAAACATAATGTCATTCTCGCTCTAAGAATGGCAAGATTATGTCTTGCTTGGTAAAAAAATGTGGGTGCCAGCATGAGGCAAGCTTGGGGTGAGGTCCTCCAGATTCCAGGGGGTGGATTTTGCTGTTGCTGGCTTACCTGGCCATAGTTATGGTCATCTGGTAAGGTCTTCTCCTGGAAAGGAGTTGGAAGGACATGAGAATATGGGTTCAAAGAAGGAAACACCTGGGACAATTGGGCAGCCAACTGGGGACTCATTAATTAATTGCTTATTACTAATTAATTACTTATTGGTTATTTAATTATTAATTAAATGTGAACTAAGGGAGAATCATTAGTGAATATGTCTATAGTGAGGAATGGGCTGAAATAGCAGCTGTTTGCATTCTACTCTCGTGACTCGGGATCTAAAATGACACAGCAAAATTGGTTGTCTGATTACCCTTTCAAACAGCCGATTGACTTGATGTTCAATGGAGGCCTTGTCAATTCGATTCAATTCAATAAGCATTTACTAAGTGCCTGCTTTGTGCCAGGCACTGTGCTGAGTGAACTCTGTCTGGTGATATGCTAGAAGGCTGAGAGTTTCTGATATGCAGAGGAAGGCCCTGCCTCCCCATTTGGAAATCTTTTTAACCTCAGTAGTCTGGTGAAGCTGGAGGATAGTGTGGAAGTGGTTGTGGAACCATGAAGACCTAAGTTCAAAACCCGCCTCTGAACCCACCAGCTCAGTGATCATGGGCAAGATTCACTTCTTGGAGTATCAGTTTTTTTATCTGTAAAATGGGAATACAAACACAGCAGTACCTACCCCACAGTGTTGTGAGGTTCAAATGAGAGAAGGTCATGGACCATGCTTTGTAAACCCATCAAAAACTATGAGGATGTAACTTTGGTCCTGGGAGAGAAGCTGAGAGTCAGATAAAGGTTCCCCACCCCCATTTCCCAAGGTCATCTCCATACATAGAGTCCACACAAATGGGGGAAACCGTCCTATTTCACCCAGAAGGGTGGGAGGTAGTTTTCCCCTTTTGGGAGTTTTGTTAAAATCTTGCACGGGGGATGGGGGAGAGG
>NW_020953612.1:0-4240 GCF_900497805.2 Vombatus ursinus
TCCTGCCATATTAGAAGTTCAGAAGAGGCGGGGTGAAGAAGGAGCGTAAAATAATAAGCCATCCTTAAGTACCTTCTCTATTCCCATGAACACTTAGCTTCATCTTCCCTGAGACCCGGAGCAAAGATATTAGAGCAGGCTGATCGTGAGAGTGGAACCTGTTATAACAAACTGGGAAAGAGACTTCGAAGGCAGAAAGGAAAAGGCAGTTTTAAGTGTGGAACAAGGAAGAGCCACAGGCTCTTGATTCTTGGGGAGCTCACACTCCAACTGGGGGAGAAAACACCTGAAGGTCAGCTGCAGGGTGACTGGGAAAGCCCAGAGGTCCTTAGGTTCGTCAGTTGCTGAAGATGCTCGTTTGAGGAGGGGAGAGGGACTGCAGGATATAGAGGCAGCATCAGTGCTAAGGCTGGAGGTCCCACCTTTTGTCTGAAGGAATGTAGCCAGTGACTCCCATCTCATTCAGACTCTGAGTAGTCAAGTAGCAAGTGGTCAAAGGCTGTAGGTGGGGACGTCCTTCCTTCCTGGCCATCATGGGTGGGTTCTGAGAAGGGGGCAAGATCCCCTCGTCCCACTGCTAGCTCATCCTGGATGGGTTTGGGGGATGGCGGGGGGGGGGAGGGGGAGCAAAGGCTAGGATGTAAATAAGTCAGTGATGTAGCATTGTAAAATAGCAGTGGTTTGTGACTCATTCCCAGAAAACCTCTAAATGCAGACCAGGTCCTGTGGAGATTTATTGGGGAGAAAAGATCACAACGAATCTTAGAAGTTCTGACTGTTTCTTCGGAGCCCAATGATGCTACAGCTTTCAAAAGAAAAATCCTACATGGGTAGGAGGGCTTTGAGAAGCGATTGGCTGGCATTCTGGGCTTCTTACTTCACAGTCAAGCACACCCTTACAGCCCTGGGTCTCTTCAGTGGCTTCTTTACTGTTTCTCCCCGTGTCTTCAGAATTCACTCCCCAGAGCTTCCCATCTCTTCTTGGTGGATTTGCTGCAGAATTTTAGTGCATGAGTAACTTCCGGTCCTTCCCCTGAATCCTCTGAAGTCTGTTCTCCCCAAATCTACAGTGTCTCTTGGACTACCCCTGCCTTTCCTCTCCTCTAGCACTGGTGAGAATCAGATCTGAAAATGAATCTTTCCTTCTTGTTTTCTCCAGCATTGGAAATTCCATAGCTACATTCCATCCATGGGCCTCATCTCACCGAGTACCTGTGATATCTATGATGTTAATTTTTTTCTTCATGTTAACATCTCTTAGGATCATTCCTTGGCAAAGTAGGAGCTGGTGTTTCCTCAGATAGGAAAGCTCTCTCCCTCCTCTTTGGAAAGGGCCTCAGATTGGATGCTTAGATCCAAGGGTTCCCTTTTCCTTCCTATGCATCATCTTTTCCACCCTCCAACCTTAAGATTCCCCTTTGCCTTTTCATACTCCTTCTCTTCTTTATTTTCCTATTGAAGTCCCTCTTCCAGTCTTTAAAGGAAGACTTCATTCTCTATGAAAACCTGGAAAGTGGCAAGAGTTTCTCAAATTTCTTGATACTTTCTTTTAGGAGGGTGACTAGCCCACACTTTCAACCCGGTAAGACAATCTTTAGGCCAGGACAAACAGAGGAGCATCTCAAACTGCAGGTCACGGTCAAGTTCCTCTGCTCTCCACATTCTCTACTGAAGGGATCCCCAGTCCTTTATCACTATGGTTGGTAGCTGGCCACTCCAGGGATAAGAGCTCACTTCCTGAGCACCTGGACAGCCACACCCACATAATTACATGATGGTCATAATCTCTGAGGACTTTTCTTTGGTCTTACCAGTTTCCTTCTTGGGGTGGGATGGAGTGGGGTCCTTGGGTTCTTTTGTTCATTATCTTTGTTCTCTAGACTTTTTTTGAAAAGGTTTCTTTTATGTAAAGTTTACTTATTGTCTTTGTCTTACTTTTTACTTTGTTTACTTACCGTCTCTGTAGATGAAGGTCTCTGCAGTGCCTTTCAAACTTTCTGTGATTTGGCCTCCCGCTCACTTTTTGCCAGCACCAATGTCTGCCTTTGCAGCTCTGACCTGCTTCATTCCATTCTGGTTTTCCTTTTGCTGCTTTCTCAACGATGGGTTTTTCTTCTTATCAAGGCCATGCCTTGACCAGCAGGTCAGGGCTTTGGTTCAATGTCAATCATGCCAAGCCTCTTGGCTTACTGTTGTAGGAAATGTGGTTGGGAATGTTGTTTCTGCATATCACTCACTAGGGTGATGAGTAGCTGCTGGGGTATTGATAGCTTGAGGCTGTTGATGAGGAAATGTGGGGAATGGGAGATGTAATTAGGGGCAGAGACTCACGTGGGGAAATTAGGCACTCGGGATAGGCTGTAAACCCTGCAGTACCCAGCTAGTGGGGAAACGGGAGGGAACTGCGATTCCAGCCTAGGAATAAAAAGCTTTGCTCTCCCTTCTGTAAGGTGTGCCCACACATGGCACATCCAGCCTTGTTAGGCCATTAATAAAAAGTTTTTTTTGGGTTCACCAATGGCTTTGTGCAACTTTTGTTGCTTACACTATCAAGAAAATGGCTTCTGAATCTAAAGACAAAAAATCACATTTGCAGCTGTTTAGTGAAATTTGGCCAGTTATTTTTGAATTTCGGGCTTTGGCACCATGGATGTCACCTAGCTGTTGAGGAAGTCTCTGTCATGAATTTCCTGATTTTGATGGTCACAGTGTCATTCATGATGGGGAATTATGGGAGAGTAATTTAATTATGGGCTGTAGTCTACAGGCTTAGGACGTGCTGCACTCCTTGTTGATGGAATTAGGTGGAACATAATATTGGACTTGGAGTCAGGAAGACTTGAGTTCAGATCTGACCTCAGATACTAGATGAGTGACCTGAGCAAGTCACTTAACCTCTGTCTGCTCAGATTCCTCAACTATAAACATAGGGGTCATAATAACACGTGCCTCCTAGGGTTGTTGTGAGGATCAAATAAGATCATATTTTGCGAAGCTTAAAGAAAGATATAACAAATTATTATTAATATAGCATTATATCAATTTTACTATAACAATATATTATTATGTATTGATGTATTGTTTATATATATATACTTACGTACATACATATATTCTATTATTACTGTTGTTATTCCCTGGAATCCTTCTATCAAAGTGCAATAGAAAACATAATGTCATTCTCGCTCTAAGAATGGCAAGATTATGTCTTGCTTGGTAAAAAAATGTGGGTGCCAGCATGAGGCAAGCTTGGGGTGAGGTCCTCCAGATTCCAGGGGGGTGGATTTTGCTGTTGCTGGCTTACCTGGCCATAGTTATGGTCATCTGGTAAGGTCTTCTCCTGGAAAGGAGTTGGAAGGACATGAGAATATGGGTTCAAAGAAGGAAACACCTGGGACAATTGGGCAGCCAACTGGGGACTCATTAATTAATTGCTTATTACTAATTAATTACTTATTGGTTATTTAATTATTAATTAAATGTGAACTAAGGGAGAATCATTAGTGAATATGTCTATAGTGAGGAATGGGCTGAAATAGCAGCTGTTTGCATTCTACTCTCGTGACTCGGGATCTAAAATGACACAGCAAAATTGGTTGTCTGATTACCCTTTCAAACAGCCGATTGACTTGATGTTCAATGGAGGCCTTGTCAATTCGATTCAATTCAATAAGCATTTACTAAGTGCCTGCTTTGTGCCAGGCACTGTGCTGAGTGAACTCTGTCTGGTGATACGCTAGAAGGCTGAGAGTTTCTGATATGCAGAGGAAGGCCCTGCCTCCCCATTTGGAAATCTTTTTAACCTCAGTAGTCTGGTGAAGCTGGAGGATAGTGTGGAAGTGGTTGTGGAACCATGAAGACCTAAGTTCAAAACCCGCCTCTGAACCCACCAGCTCAGTGATCATGGGCAAGATTCACTTCTTGGAGTATCAGTTTTTTTATCTGTAAAATGGGAATACAAACACAGCAGTACCTACCCCACAGTGTTGTGAGGTTCAAATGAGAGAAGGTCATGGACCATGCTTTGTAAACCCATCAAAAACTATGAGGATGTAACTTTGGTCCTGGGAGAGAAGCTGAGAGTCAGATAAAGGTTCCCCACCCCCATTTCCCAAGGTCATCTCCATACATAGAGTCCACACAAATGGGGGAAACCGTCCTATTTCACCCAGAAGGGTGGGAGGTAGTTTTCCCCTTTTGGGAGTTTTGTTAAAATCTTGCACGGGGGATGGGGGAGAGG
>NW_020953613.1:0-5471 GCF_900497805.2 Vombatus ursinus
AGATGGATTTAAAACTGAATTCTACCAAATGTTTAAAGAACAATTAATTCCAATACTACCTAAACTATTTGGAAAAATAGGCGAATAAGGAGTTCTACCCAATTCCTTTTATGACACAAATACGGTGCTGATGCCTAAACCAGGAAAAGCCAAAACAGAGAAAGAAAATTATAGACCAACTTCCCTAATGACTATTGATGTAAAAGTTTTAAGTAAAATATTAGCAAAGAGATTACAGCAATTTTTCATGAGGATAATATACTATGACCACTTGGGATTTATACCAAGAATGCAGGGCTGGTTCAATATTAGGAAAACTATCATCATAATTGACCGCATTAGTAATAAAACCAACAGAAATCATATGATTATCTCAATAGATACTGAAAAACTTTTGACAGAATACAACACTCATTCCTATTAAAAACACTAAAGAACATAGGAATAAATGGAGCTTTCCTTAAAATGATAAGCAGAATCTATCTAAAACCATCAACAAGCATGATCTGTAATGGCGATAATCTAGAAGCCTTCCCAATAAGATTAAGGGTTCAGGGCAGCTAGGTGGCACAGTGCTTGGAGCACTAGCCCTGGAGTCAGGAGGACTTGAATTCAAATCTGGCCTCAGACACTTGACACTTACTAGGCTGTGTGACCCTGGGCAAGTCACTTAACCCCATTGCCTAGCCAAAAAAAAAAAAATCAGATCAGGGGTGAAACAAGGATGCCCATTATCACCACTGTTATTCAATATTGTACTAGAAATGTTAGCTTTAGCAATAAGAAAAGAAAAAGAAATCAAAGGAATTAGACAAGGCAATGACGAAACAAAGCTATCACTCTTTGCAGATGATGTGATGGTATACTTAAAGAATCAACTAAAAAACTACTTGAAATAATTAACAACTCTAGCAAAGTTGCAAGACGTGAAATAAACTCACATAAATCACCAGTATTTCTAATATATTACCAACAAAGCTCAGCAAGAAGAGGTAGAAAGAAAAATTCCATTTCAAATAATGTAGACAATACAAAATATTTTGGAGCGTACTTGCTAAGACAAACTCAGGAACTATATAAACACAATTACAAAACACTTTTCACACAAATAAAGTCAGATCTAAACAACTGGAAAAATATCAATTGCTCATGGGTAGGGTGAGCTAATAATAAAAATGACAATTCCACCTAAATTAATTTACTTATTCAGTGCCATACCATTCAAACCAAAAAATGTTTTATAGAGCTAGAAAAAATAATAAAATTCATCTGGAAGAAAAAAGAGGCCAAGAATATTAAAGGAATTAATGGGAAAAAATGCAAAGGAAGGTTGCCTAGCTGTACCAGATGTAAAATTGTATTTTAAAGCAGCAATCATCAAAACTATGTGTACTGGCTAAGAAATAGATTAGGTACACAAGACATAGCAGTCAATGATTATAGCAATCCACTGTCTGATAAACCCAAAGACTTCAGCTTTTGGGATAAGAACTCGCTATTTGACAAAACCTATTGGGAAAGCTGGAAAATAATATGGCAGAAACTAGGCATTGACCAACATCTCACACATGTACTAAGATATGGTCAAAATGAGTATGTAATTTAGTCATCAAGGGTGATACCATAAGCAAATCAGGAGAGCAAGGAATAGTTTACCTGTCAGATATATGGAGGACAGAATTTATGACCAAACACGAGATAAAGAACATTATGAAATGCAAGATGGAGAATTTTGGTTAAAAAATTTTTGCAAAAACAAAACAAATGCAACCAAGATTAGAAGCAGAAAGAAGGGAAACAATTTTTACAGCCAGTGCTTCTGACAAAGGCCTCATTTCTCAAATATATAGAGAACTGAGTCAAATTTATAAGAATACAAATCATTCCCCAATTGATAAATGGTCAAAGGATGTGAACAGGAAGTTTTTAGATGAAGTCTATATCTATAGTCATAGGAAAAAAAATGCTCTAAATCACTGAAGATTAGAGAAATGCAAATTAAACATGACAGAAAAGGAAAGTGATAAATGTTGGAAATGTGGGAAAATTTGGACACTAATGCATTGTCAGAGCTGTGAACTGATCCAATCATTCTGGAGAGCAACTGGGAACTATGTCCAAAGGGTTATAAAACTGTGCAACTCTTTGATCCAGCAATATCAGTACTAGCTCTGTATCCCAAAGAGATCATAAAAAAAGGGAAAATACCTACATGCACAAAAAATTTATAGCAGCTCTTTTCATGGTGGCAAAGAAATAGAAATTGATGGAATGTCCATCAACTGGGGAATGGCTAAACAACTTGTGGTATATGGATGTAATGGAATACTATTGTGCTATAAGAAATGATGAGCAGATTGATTTCAGAAAGACCTGGAAAGACTTACATGAACTGATATTGAGTGTAGTAAGCAGAACCAGGGGAATAGCATACACAGTAAAAGCAACATTGTGTGATAATCAACTATGAATGACTCAGCTCTTCCTAGCAATATAATGATCCAAGATAATTCCAAGGGATTCATGATAGAAAATGCTATCCCCCTCCCAAGAAGGAACTATGGAGTCTGCATGCAGATTAAACCATACTATTTTCATTTTGGGGGGGGGTTTGTGCCTTTTCACTTTTACTCTGCTTCTTCTTTCACAACATGACTTAAATGGGAAATATGTTTACATGATTGCATATTTATAATCTACATCAAGTTACTTGCCATCTTGGGGAGGGAGTATGCAAAGGAAGAAGGGAGAAAAAATTTGAAACTCAAAATCTTATAAAGAATGAATGTTGAAAACGATCTTTACATGTAATTGGAAAAAATAAAATACTATTTTCCAAAGAAGAAAAAGAAAAAGAAAAAAATGAAAAATAAACTAGAGAGGAGTTTACCAATGTACCACTTCAAGTTATTATATAATATGACTGTATCTTAAGAAAACATTGCTATTTATCTGGTAGTGAAACATTAATCTATATGAAGTATATTTGTCCATTTTCAAGAATTATTAACTAGTGACTGACTAGTTATATTTACATAGTTATATTCAATATAAATTACCTGATGATGATTCATATATATATATGACAGAAACACTATTGTTTTATTCCAAAGACAGGTAAAATCCAGACAGGTAAAAACCTGATCCAAAGATTACTTCATGATAGCATATCTAGCCTGCTTATTCAACCCGATACCACCCCAAATGTTGCTAGAATAACCTTTAGTCTTGCCCAGGGTTCATACTCAACAACTAGATTCATTACTAGGCTGGGCAATAAAATGTGGTAAAACATTTATGCCAATTTCTTCATGTGACTCCATGTCTCAATTTGAGCATTCAAATTTCACCACCTCCCTTCCTTCCCCTTGAAGTAACAAGCTTCACAAAAATGAATTTCTGAAATGAAATCTAAGTCTGAAGTACCCACTACATTCTAACAAAAGGAATGTAATGATGTTGATGATAGACATAAAGTCCATAGTGCCTCTAAGTCTTGAAGAAACTAGATTTTTGCCATTTTTTTCTGAAGTGGTTTTTAATAAAACTACATTGATTTTCACAGATTTAAAAATGTAGTGGGATTTTTCACAGAGCTCAGATTTTTAATTCCAGGAACATCAGTTTGGTTTTGAAACAGAGCCTGGCTACTGTTGCCTAGTTATATCTGAATGGTATTGACCTAGAAAGCTTGTGTCAAATCCCAGGTACCAAAAAAGCTTAGGGTTGGCTAATGGCACTGCTCCCCAGCCAACATTAGAAGGGCCTCAACCTCTGCCACTGAAGGATGCCCAATGATAATATCCTGTCCATCTAGAATTCGCTTTGTTTTTAAAAGTTTCTTTGCCTTTTGTTTTTACATCACTCTTTCCCAAATGTACCCCTTTCCCTCTCTCCTATCCAGTAAACCCCTCCCTTATAACAACTACAGCCAGTTGAGCAAAACCAACAGACATCTGACCCCCACAACATTGCGCAGCCATGGTCTCTTATCTTTCCACAGAAAGGAGGGGAATACATTTCATCATTTCTTCCCAGAAGTCAAGCCTGATCACCATAATCACAAAGCCTTCAGTTTCTCCCCTCCCACTCTTTTTTTTTTCTCCCCAAGTCACTTCCTGGATTTACAGCTTCTACTTAGGATTTGAACACTTGTGTGGGATCCATATAGCTGATATGATCAAAAGCCCTGGGTCGGGAATCAGGACCTGTATTTAGGCCAGGCTCTGCCACTAACTAGCTGTATAACCTTATCCAGACTACTAAGCATTTATGGGATCCTCCTCTCGAAGCCCTTTGTGGTTACCTACAACTTTAAAACTATATAAAAATCCCCAGACGAAACCTGCTCTTCTCCCCCCGGGCAGAATTGCTCTAAGGTACAAGAGTTATGGAGTCTACTGCCCGTCCACCTCCTCTCTCCGCAAAGGTAAATATCCTATTTCTAGGGCGAGTGTCACCTGGAGCCCAGTAGCTGGGAGCGACTCAGTTCTGCCCCCATGTCGTCCTTCTCTCCTTCCTCTTCCTCCCCCAGGAACTGACAGTGAGAAGGAAGCAGGGTTGCAGGACACATCTGTTCCTCTTTCGCTGTTTCGGGAACCTCGCAGGTCAGACCATTAGACCCCGAGAGCTCGATGGAGCCCCAGGTTCAGGAAGTATCAAGTGCCATTGGCAGACCGCTCCCGGCCTGCTCTATGCATAATGCATAAGCAACCTATCTGACTACCCAGACGTGCTCCAGTGTGCTGGGGGAAGGCGGGAACTGGAGAAAAGTACTATCCTCGTTCCTAACCTAGGGCAACCTAAGCAAGCTCCCTGAACCCAGGTGTCCATGCCAGGCTCGGGCTACTAAGCCCGGGCAATCAGAAGCTATCGGCTGCCCCTAACTTTAAAGGCGCAGGAGCGGTCGTGTTTGCTGCTGCAGCTGCTGTTGCTCTTGGGACCCGCGTGTCCTCTGGCCCACGGACTTCCTCTCTAGTTTCAAAACGCAGGCACAGGCTCCATGATCAAAGCTACGGGGACTCTGGCTCCACAAATCCCAAGCTGGGCGGCCTGGACCTCAGGGCCAAGTGGGAAGGTAGGCAGGCCTGAACCAAGACTCACATCTCCTTTAGCCATCTCCCGCCTCCGCAAGGTGGAGGAATCCTGCCCTGACACCCGCCCCTCCCAGTGCTCTGCCTTCAGAGGACCGGCACAGCAGCTCGCAGAGAAGCCCAGTTCGCCTCCACCTACCTGAATTTGCTGTAGTGGCGGCGGTAAGCACTGCTGCTGCGGCTTCCTTGAACACCTCTCCTTGCAACCTTGGGGAGAAGTACTGCTGTTAAGCCCGGGTGGGTCCTGTTTAAAGCTCTAGCCGCTGAGTCAGAGAAGCCAGAACCACCCCCAGGATGTGGGAATAACCACAAGTGGACTGTGGGAGGAGTCAGAGAGAAGCTACTCCCTCCTACTCCTTAAACTATTTTCTGACTTGG
>NW_020953613.1:8471-38800 GCF_900497805.2 Vombatus ursinus
ACATTGTTCACAAATAGTTCATATTTGGAAAATACTTTTTGTATCGGCCTTCTCCAGTCAACTTGGAAACTATCCCAGGTTAACATTCCCTTGTTGAGCAAATAGTAATGCACGTTGAAATCTGAGCAATAGATACTCTTTATTCACCTGTTCTTTCTTGTGTGGATGTTCAAGCCAAACTATGTGTCATTACAGATCATCTTCCAGGAGGTGTGCAATGTACTAAGTCTTGATGCATTAAGTATAATAACCTTGGCAAAAAAAAGCATCTGAAAGATTTCACCATCCACAGGTAAATGACTTGAGCTGATCTATCACAGTAAATGACCTGTGCTCCACAGTGTATCACTTCCATCACATTGGTAAACATCTTTGTTGAATATACATCTTCTTGTGCCATTCTTGGTTTGATGTTATTATCAGAGTATCATTAAATAAGGTAATTTCTGTTGTTATAACTTCCCATGGAATCTTGAATGATTTGGATGTATCTGAGACACTGTTATAACACAGCTTGCAAGGTGATATTTAGTTCTACCCAAATAAAATTATTTTTTGTAGTCTATAAACAATAAGTAAAATTAGGTCTAACACTGTTCACATTCTTCATTTAATTGAAAATGGTAAAAAAATCTAGTTCATTTTTGAATATTGCTTGTGAAAATCTACTTATTCCTTACTAATACTCTCATCAATGATGACCTCTATTGATGTATAGATGGCTCTCAGAAAAAAAATTGTATATTTGGGAAAGTTGGCATAGAAGCTATGAGTTATAGATGTTCTTTTGACCAACTTCTTAGTATTAATAATGTCCAGGATGTTTTTCCCACATGGATTTTTTCTGTATATACTTGGTCCACTCTTGGTTCTGTGTTTGTACTGGTTAGTGGTTAGTGCCTCCTCTATGAGCATATCCAGGGCTATAACCTTCAGATCCAAGATCTGCTGTCCTTGATTGAAAAAAGTTTGTTAAAATGTTTTTGCTAAATCATTCTCCATTGTTCCTATTTATTTCTGGTTTTCCCACTTTCATTTCTGTCCTTAAATGTCTTTGAGATGACTTTGTTTAGTCATTTGGCTTTCACCCTTTTTCAGAGTTGATGTTCTATTTATTCCATATTTCAAAGTTTATATTCTAATATTGTTGCCTTTGAGGGTTATCTTTCACTGATTGACAAGAATATCAGATTTTTGATGACTAAAATACTTCCTGAGTTCTGCTGCTTTTATTTTTTAAGGATTAATTGACATGGGTTAAACTTTTGGAAAAAACTTACTAACGTCATATTGATGTAATATCTGTTGTTCCTTTCCCATGTTTTATTTCTAATTATTTGTTAAAGAATTCAGAATTCTATCAGTTTTATACCATACATTTTCTTTCTTATTCTTATTTTTTTTTACTCATTCTGCCCTGAGCCCTGATGAATGAGTACATACAGCCAAAACAGGAACAAGTCTTTTGCTGTCTGATAGAGTATAATCTGTTTCATTCTTTGTAATGTTATTTGGTGGTCACCATGTCCAGCAGTTAACGATTATTTTTTTTCTTCAAAAAAAAAAAAGAGTTCTTGATATAAAGGTATGGGGCTTCTATATAATCTATAAGTCTTTAGCCTTGTATCTTAATGATTTCTGAATTATGCTTTTCCATATATTTTTTCCATCCTCACCTTTTTCACTTTGCAGTCACCAGATATCAGAGTGTATTTTGAAATAATCATAAGATACTTATGAATTGTTTCATAAACGTTATCTACCATTCATCTTCAGGAAGCCATGTTGAAGAATGAACTGCAATTATTTTCGTAATGTTCCAGTTTGGGTGCAAATACTTATCATTAATGATAATCCAATGAGATAATACACATAAAGCCTTTCCCAAGCATTAGAGAGCTTTATAAATGTCACCTAACAGTAATAGTGCTGTAAAATATGATGACCCAATATCCCATGAAATAATCCTCTCGCTGCCTTTGGGTATATGATAAAACCCACTCTGGCAACCCTTTTCTTTGACTCCACAAGGAATATCTGTGAGCCACTCTTTCATTTAGCAGCTATTTTCTTCTTCCTTTTGGTTCATTCATAGCAATAATGTCAAGATTGATATGATCCAACTCTTCTAGAAACGTGTTTATTTATTATTGGATAAGGATTTCACATTTAGCATACTGGTAGTTAAATTAAAATTTTCTCAAAATCAACATGTCCAAAATGGAATTCATCTCTCCTATAAACACTTACCCAACTCCTCCAATTCTTGCTGGCAACACCATCATTCTCCTCACTTCCTATGTTTCCCAAGAATTTAGACTTGACTTGTCTCTTTTCCTCTCTATAAATGATCAGTGGGCAGCTCATGTCTTCTCCACCTCTAGATTGTCTTTAGCATTCAACAATGCTGTACTTTATGTCTGTTATTTACCAATTCAATTCAATAAGTATTTATTAATTTCTCTCCTTTCATGTTGCCTCTCCATGTTTGGAGCCTCAACACTTTTTGCCTAGATGACTGAAATAGCTTCCTAATTGGTTGCTCTGCTTTCAGTCTCTGTCTTCCACTCAGCTGCCAAATAAGTACTGCTAACATAGGGTCCTAACCAATGTCAGACATATGCACCCACACTAAAAAATCATCAATAGTTCCATATTTGCTTCTAGGATAAAATACAAATCTTCACTCTGGCACCTAAAACCTTCCATAATCTGACTCCCTTCTCCCTTTACAGTCATACCATTTCCCTGTATTGTAGTCAAACGGATTTACTTGCTCTTCACCTCTCATAGCATTCTACTCCTTGCTCCTGGGCTATGTCCAAGTGGTCACTTCATCTGAAATGCCTCCCCTCCTCATGTCCATCTTGGGGAATTACTAGGATCCTTTCCTTGATAATTTCTTGAAAATTATGTCTAGGCTCTTTTTTTCAGGTAGTCCAATAATTTTTAAATTATCTCTCCTGGATCTATCTTCCAGGTCCGTTATTTTTCCAATGAGATATTTCATATTGTCTTTATTTTTTTCATTCTTTTGGTTTTGTTTTACAATTTCTTGATTTCTCATAAAGTCATTAGCTTCCATTTGCTCCATTCTAATTTTTAAGAAAGTATTTTTTTCAGTGAGCTTTTGGACTTCCTTTTCCATTTGGCCAATTCTGCTTTTGAAATCATTCTTCTCCTCATTTGGACCTCTTTTGCCATTTCAGTTAGGCTATTTTTTAAGGTGTTATTTTCTTCAGTATTTTTTTGGGTCTCCTTTAGGAAGCCCTTGACTTGTTTTTCATGATTTTCTTGCATCACTCTCATTTCTCTTCCCAGTTTTTCCTCTACTTCTCTTATTTGCTTCTCAAAATCCCTTTTGGACTCTTCCATGGCCTGGGACTGGTTCATATTTTTCTTGGAGGCTTTGGATGTAGGAGCTTTAACTTTGTCGTCTTCTTCTGGTTGTATGTTTTGATCTTCTTTGTCACCAAAGAAATATTCTATGGTCTGACTTTCTTGTGCTGTTTGCTCATGATCCCAGCCAATTACTTGAGTTTTAAAATTTTTGTTAAGGTAGGGGTCTGCTTCCAGTGTGGAGAATGTACTGTCCCAAGCTTTGGGGGTTTTGTGTAGCTGTTTTCTGAGATACTTCTAGGGACCTGTAAATTTTCATTTCTTCCAAGGTGGTATGATCAAAGACAAGGTATTTGCTCCTTTCCTGGCCTGGGCTCTGGTATATGTGAAACTACAAGCACTCTTTTCTGCCTTGGAACTGTGAGGAGGATTCCTTCTCCACCAACACTACAAGCTCCATCATACCACCACTCCTCCTCACCCCAGGACCACCACCCAGAACTGTGACCCAGATCCAACCATGGGGAAAACAAGAGAAACCTGCCTCAGAGCTAGCAAAGAGATCCTTGCAATCCCCTTCTGATCAGCTGCTCAATCCCCCCTCTGTCTGTGGGCCAAGAGCTACAGAAACAGTTGCTGCCCCAGGGCACGCCAGTAATGGTGTAGACCAAGCTCCTCTCTCACCCAGGTCTGACAGACCTTTCCTACTGACCTTCTAAGTTATCTTTGGTGTCTGTGGGTTGATAAGTCTGGAAACTGCCACAGCTCCCCTTGATTCAATCCTCTGAGGACTGCTCCAGGTTCACTGAAGCCTGGTCTTTAACTGCATGGCCCATGCTGAACTGTGCTCCTCTCCCAGCCTGGTGAAACAGACCTTTCCAATCAACCATCCACGTTGTCTTGAGCTGGAAATTTGTTTCACTCTGTCTTTTTGTGGGTTCTGCTGCTCTAGAGTTTGTTTAGAGGCATTTTTTACCAGTATTTGGAGGGGTTTGGGGGAGAGTTCAAACAAGTCACTGCTTTTACTGTCATCTTGGCCCCCTGCCCCTAGGATCCTTTCAAGAACGGTGTGGGGGCCACCCCCTTACATAAGGCCTCTTCAGATCTCTGTAGTTATTAACACTCTCTCCTTAAAATCAATTGGATTTACTTTTTACATACTCTGCATTTACTTGGACACATGTTGTATCCTCCAAGGGAATATAGACTTCATGAGAGAAGGAATTACTTCATTTTTGGTTTTGTGTCCTTCATAGGTCCCCTACACATAGTCTTTGTTTAATGCTATTTTTATGGAGAAATCTACTGCTCAGCAATTTTCAACCATAAATCCAAGTTGTGAAACTTAGTAAACACCAACTAAATGCTTGTTGCCTCTGTCATCCGATATGTTAATTAACCCTCCTAGATGGGTGTTGTCTGCAAACTTTAAGTATACATCTATGCCTTTCTCCTTGTCATTGATTTAAAAATTAAATTAAGTAGCATAGGATTAAGGATAGATCTCTGGGGCACTCCCTACAAGCTGTAACCAGGAAACAATTTACATATCACTTTGGTTAGAATGATGAATTTTTATGTTTATGCTGAGTTAGAAATTTCCCTAAAAGTTTATGTTTGCTATTCCTCTCCAAATCATTTTCTCCCTTTCTCAAGCAAAACTAAAGGTTTATTCAGTGCAATTCCACCAGTTAAACACGGTTTAAAAATCTAGATACTATTAAAATTGATTATCTGAAATAAAAAGGAAACTGAGGACAGTTACCCAGTCATATATGATTTAATCTGTAAATGGAGCATTTGCATATTAAATCAGGTCACCTGACTCCTCAGAAGTCAGAGACAAGGAGTGATTTACAGAGGTGGTTTTTATAACCAAAAAAAAGAAAAAAAGGAAATGGAAAAATTACAGAAACTTATTTTGAATGCAATTCTATTGGACAAGGCAGGTCACCTGACTAGTTAGATTCTCCCAGACTTTCTTAATCCTATGCCAAACGTCCTTTCCTTCAGGTATTACCTTTTGTAACCAGAATGTGTACAGGGACAGAGAAACTTGAGGTCAGTGGTTAGCAGGCATCCCCTGTCTTCCTTAGAATGGTCTATTACTCAACCTTAGACTCTAACTCAAGAAGAAAAGGGGCTTAACCTCTGGCTAACCTTTCTCCAGCTGCCAGAAAGGGGAACTTAGCCTCTGGTGAACTTCATTTTCTGCTATATAGGGGGATTTAGACTTTGGTCAACCTCCCTTTCTGCTAGAAATGGACATTTAACCTTTTGAAAAACCTTATAATCTTATGATTATTTTATTCTTTTAAATTATCTGCTAGTAAATGATAAAGTCTTCTCAATCTATTCAGTAAATCTGCAGGTAACCTAGATTTAAGAGACTGTGTTAGTCTGGCTTAGCATTAGGGCCAGCTTTTCCTAAAGAAGGGAGCCTATTCCTGTAATGAAACTAAAAATAAATCAAATTCATCAATAATAGCTGACTTTATCAGCAGTTACTAGCTGGGAAAGGACTGCTGTTGTACCACTAGGATTTCTTCCCAAATAACTTCCTGTCTTAACAAACCTGATGGGTAATGCAGGCACACTCTTCTAATAATAGTACAACTTCAAGCTTTAGATACTGAGTTTTTCCAGTATGATATCATTTGTGTAAATGATGAAATGTAAGATTATTTGTGAGAGGAAACTACAGCCTATAAATGTAATCTTCTCTCTGGTGTTGTTAAACTAGAAAAGGAAGGCTGGGGGAAAAAAAAAGCCCCACCAAAACTGAAAGTCTTCATTGACTGAAAAGATTTAGTCATGGCACTTGGATCCATTCATGAATAAATAACTGACTGGACAATGATGCTGTGCTCATATTTCAAAACTTCCCTTTGTTTAAACTAAGTGCCATCATGGGACTCACATAAAGGTGAAGTCCTTGTGACATTCTTTGTCTAAGTGAAGGAGCAGGTCCCACAGAGGAATGAAAAGAACACTGACCTGGAATCAGAAAACTTAAAAGTAGAAGTCCTAGCTTTGCTTCTTATGAGCTGTGTGATCTGAGACAAATCATAACCACCCCAGGCTTCTGACACTCTTGTGAAACAATGTTATCCAGAACATGCCAGTGGGTGGCTCCTGTGTATCACAGAATCACAGGATTGCAGATTTAGAAGGAAGCCTAGTGTGAAGGCTACTCCCACCCATCGCCCATCCCCCAAAGAATTTCCAACAAAAGTTCATTTGATCTTACCGCAGAACCTCCAATGAGAGGAGCCTACTACCAACCAAAACAAAGCAGTCTGATTTTGGATAAGTCAAATCATGAGGAAGTTGTTTCTAATGTCAAACTTAAGTTGGCCTCTGCATCTTACATCTATTGTTATTGGTGCTTGTGTCTAGGTCTGAAGAGAACAAATCTCATTTCTCTCCCACATGGCAATCTTTCAGAAACCTGAAGATAGTTATCATGAGACTTCTCTTCTCCAAGTATCCCCAATTCCTTCAACTGATCCTCATGGAGAATGAACTCAAGGCCCTTTGTCCTCCCAGTTCCCCTGCGCTGGAGGCTCTCCAGCTTATTAATATTCTCCCTAACATATGGAGCCTTAATATGAAAAGAGTACTCCAGGTGTAACCTGACTAGGAAGAGCACAGTGAGACAACAACCCCCTTATTCCATTGCACACTTCATGAAGCCCGTTAACTATTCTGGTTACAATATGATACTGACATTGCTCAAATCCACTAAAATCCTCAGGTTATTTTTTGCAAGAACTGCTGGTTGTTGTATCTCTATATCTTGTATTTATAAAGTTAATTTTTTTCAAAGCCGAGCATAAGATTTTACATTTATTCTCTGTATATACTCAGTGACCTCATCAATTCCCATGGGACCGGTAATCATCTCTATGCACTCCATTCTTCTTTCCCTCACTGTCGGCATCTTTTCCTAGAAAGTTATGGACACATCATTGATCTCAGCAAATCCTTCCAAGTATAGATAAAGGTCGAGATTTACAGGGATAACAATGGTAAACAAGAGGGGACTGTATTTTGCTTGAATACTTGGCAATGCTTCATCCCTTCAGACCACTTGTGTTTCATATCTGGGGTTACTAGTTTGGATTTAAAGGGATGTTCATCGAGTTTTTCAACTATTACAATGGAGGCACAGAGAGCGTAATGGCAAACAACACAGAAAGTACAGAACAAATGGCACAGGAGTGGAGCAATAGTAGAGGCAGATGGTGTGAGGACTGGGAATAGGGTGGTGGAGTAAGGCAGGCAGCATGGGGAATAGAATAAGGACTGGGAGAGGCAAAGACAGTCACTCATTTAACCATGGATTGGAGTTGGGAGCACTCAGGAGCGTGGATCTGGATGGAGATGGAAAAGTCCTTGGTGGGAGAAGAGACAGGAATTAGGATCTCAGGGCAGCTAGGTGGCGTAGTAGATAGAGCACTGGCTCTGGAGTCAGGAGGACCCGAGTTCAAATCCAGCCTCAGACACATAACACTTACTGGCTGTGTGACCAAGGGCAAGTCACTTAACTCCAATTGCCTCGCCAAAAAAAAAAAAAGGAATTTGGGTTTCATTTTTATAGCGCATGAGGAGTAGACTCCTATCTATACCACCTTGAGGTTAGTTCATGAACATGTCCATATCATTTCAAAGTTATCAGCATCATTTTGTACTCTATTGGTCTTACTGCAGATGCCTGGAGCATATCTGAGATTTTGATATCATAGGACCAAAAAGTTCTGACAGCAAGGCTTAGATGACTTCCCCTTATTTAGCATATAATCCCAGGATGTGTTTTTAGTTAATATATGATATATTCTGGCAAGTTATAGGCTTTTGATCTATTCAACAACCTGTAAGTGACTTCTAGTTTCCCCATTGCAATCTTATTTCCTGCTATAGTTATTTTATACTGGTTACTTATAAACTCTCTATACTAAATAAAAGGGGAGCTAGTCAAGGGGACCAGAACAAGGTACAATTTTAACACATGCTTCCATAGACCATCCTCAAAATGAATGAAATTTTGCAAGTGTTAACATATTTTTGTGTGTATCAGGAAGCAGAATGCATTATGTATTCAGTGAGGAAATAAAACTCTTAGGAGGTTTTCCATCTATATCTGTAAAAAGGCAAGCATGATCCTTGTATTACTTTGTTAGGCTGTTGTGAGGCTCAAGTGAAATAATGAACATGAAAGCACAGTATACTTTTAACCATTCTTAACAATGTGAGCGGTAACTTGCCATAGTGGATGGAGAGTAGGTCCTAGAGTCACAGAAAGATCTGGGCTTGAGTTTTCCCTTTTTCACATTGCTGGCTGATGACCCTGGGCAAGTCACTTAACAACTTTGTGCCTTCAAGTGACTAAGACTATAAGTTTGCAGAGTGGGTACCTATTGCATTGGTAGAGGGAGTTTTCTCATCCAGGAACTATCCCTGCCATCAAAATCATAAAACCAGTCCTGCATTTCCATCATTCATACCCTTAATGGTAGTATGATTTAGTCTCTTGTTTTTAAATGATCTTTCATCAGATCTCAGTATTTATAAAGCCTGTCTAGGGATTTCTCTGTCACTGATTTAAACTAGTTCACCTATTAATTGCATTGGGGAGAGAGAAACTGGCATTCAAGAACTCCTAAAATTAACATAATAAGCTCCTGTATTGCATCTTTCTAGTTTATTCATGAAAGAATGTGTTATATGGATAGAATCCAAAAATACTGGTAAAGCCAATAGATTTCATTGACTTTTCTCTCTAGCAGACCTGTCACTCTAATTGGAATAAAACCTGTTAGCTAAATGAAGCCTGTCTTCTATAAAATCATGTAGGGTATAATTACTTCTACTTTATTTTTAAAATATATATTTTTATTTATTTTGTTAAACATTTCCCAATTAAATGGAAACAATTTTTAAAAATTCATCTTAAAAAAATTTGAGTTGCAAATTCTCTCCCACCCACCCCTTAGGAAGGCAAGTCCTATGATATTAATTATACATGTGAAGTCATATAAAACATATTTCCATATTAGCCATGTTGCAAAAGAAAAAGTTGGGAAGACTTATATGAAGTGATGCAAAGTAAAGCAAGCAGAACCAAGAAAACACTATAAATAGTAACAGCAATATTGTAAAGATGATCAACTGTGACAGACTTTGATCTTTCTGAAATTGAGTCCATTTAAATCACTTTTCCCTAGGTGGTCTCTTTATTCTTGCCTGGTTGGTTTTCTTTTCTTGCAGTCTATGCATTACCTGTCTCTACTTCCATACCAAAATGATATAAAATCTCTAAATGACTAAACTGATCAAAACACCACCATAAAAGATAGAATCATTACTCATCTTATTTGACTGCCATTAATATAAGACACTGAGTATACAAATAAAGCGTATTTAAAAGTCCATAAAATTGTAACTGTGATACTCTAACAATAAAATTTCCTTTAAAAATACAACACCATGTCTTCTTCAAGAGGCATTTTCCTGTTACAGCTGCCCACATATTTAAATGGAAGAGTAGACATTTGACTAATATTTATATCTTACAAACAAGAAAAATTTAGCAGTTTTGATGCTTCTAAAATTAATAGGAAAAGGGTAACTTAGCAGACTCTAGTAGGTCTCCAGAAATAGAATATTACCTGGTAAAACCACTAATAAACATTTTTGAATTAGGGATTTTTCACAAAACCAGTTAACAGCCAAGAAAAATTTGAATACTACTACTCAAGAACATGATACTCATACATCAATATTTCAAGAGATCAGTGATTTTGTCTGTCTTGCTAATGGCAATAATTACAGAGCTTATACCACCTCCACACTTTAGGTGATGTGCTTCAGGAAGTCCTCTGGTCAAAAGATTCATCATCTGGGGCCAGTGTCTGGCATATAATAGGCATTCAACAAATGCTTACTTAACTGGTTGATGTTAATCACATGTCAGAACATACATTTTGTTTACCACTTTCTTAAAAAGCTCACATGCCTAAAAAAGGAAGGAATTTGTCTATAGCATATAATGAAAAATCAACTGACGTTCTTAAACATCTTTTTTATCAGGGAGCATCAGCTCTGCGGAATTACTTAATAAATTGATATATCTGAACCTATGTCACAAGACAAAGACTTTGGTGGTTCTTTTTCTTAATTATTTGGCCAAACGATGGATGGATAATTTTTAAACAGGCAAAGCAGAGATAAATGATCCAGTAAATAGTTGCCACCATGTCAGGTAGGTAGATCAAGAATGTCTGAGTCCCTCAAATGGCATAACACAAAATGCTAAAAGAAGAAAATGGCAGACAATGTACTTTGTCATAACAATATAGCAAGAAATGCCAGAGTTATAAAAATCTAAATTATAGTTCCAGGTATTAACTGTGCGCAAAGGTGGCAACTTTTACAACATGCCACATTTCAAAATTATTTATATCATGACTTCCTTATTAACTAGGATACATAAAGGAGAGCCAAGTGGTCAAGGGGTTTTCCAGGTTGAATGAATATTCCTATCTTTGGGTACATGTAGCTCTTGCTACATGAGTGAGAGGCAGCATCTAGGGGGAGCAGACTCTTCCATAGAAGAGAATACTATTAGTTTTATTGTGCTTAATGAAAAAAAGGAATGGGTGATCCACATTGAATGTCATAGAAGGGAGTTTCATACTCAATGAAAACTCATCTGCAGTGCTCGCTGCTGCCTCAGTACCTTCCTCATTGACTTCTACAAAAGATTTATGGAAAACTTCTGACAAAAATAGATTTTTTTTTTCTCTCAGTCATGCCTGAAAAGTCAGCATGGTTTGTGCTGAAAGCATCACTCATCCCCATGCTGCTCAAGGTCGATTTGAGGTCATAGCTCTCCTCCAGCTTGAATCTGGAGAGATACAGCTGCACATCATACATCTCCATCGTGTCTTCATGAGTCTAATCACTCAACTTCCCGTAAGTGATTGTCTTTTGCAGCTAGAGTTATGGGACAAAAAATAGAAGGTCATTAAAAATTTTAAAAGGAAAAGCAAAAAAATATTTGTTCAGTGACATTAAAAAGAGAAATCACTAAGAGGATAGTTCGAGAGACACCTGGGAAGACTTGTATGCACTGATGCAAAGAGAAAGGAGCAAAACCAGGAGAGCGATTTATACTATAACAATAATACTGTAAAAATTAACAACTTGGAAAGACTTTAGAGCTCTGATAGACACATTGATTTACTATGATTCCAGAGGACTGATGATAAAAGATGATATTCACCTCTTCACAGAGAAGTCATGGTCTTAATATGTAAAATGAGATACACTTTTAAACGTGGCCAATATAGAATTGTATTTTTTGGAGGCCAGGCAATGGGGTTAAGTGACTTGCCCAGTGTCACACAGCTAGTAAGTGTCAAGTGTCTGAAACCAGATTCAAACTCAGGTCCTCCTGACTCCAGGGCCGGTGCTCTATCCACCACACCACCTAGCTGCCCCTAGAATTGTATTTTTTCATGATTATGCATATTTGTTACAAAGTTTTTGTTTTTCTTTTTTTAGGGAGAGGAATTAGGTATAGAAGGAGGAGGGAGAGAAAAATAGTAAATATTTGTCAATTTTAGGAAAAGAAATGAACATATTCAATTTGTGAACTATCATAATCATAGTAGCACAGAGATAGCAGTATATAATTATTTAGAAATTCCAAAATTGGTGAAGACAGAATAAATAAGGAATTTAAGTGAGGAAAACATTTGCATAAATATCATTGGTACAAATGTAATATTCATGATATTGTAAGAATTGACATGAATATATAATACTTGACACCATTCCCCTGATAGCTGAGTATGAACAATTTCCAATTGAAAATAGAGTGATTATTTGAAAACAATCACTGATGGAGAATTCAAATTACAACAATTCTGAGATTTCACCTCCCACCATGGAAATTGACAAAGATAAAAAGTGAGAATAGCTAATAATGGAAAGACTGTGGGAAGACACATATCCTGATTCAATGTTGCTGGAACTCGACACTGGTTCAACAGTTCTGGAGATGAATTTGGAATTGTGCAAGAAATGTGACTATATTGTCCTTACTTTTTGACCCAGTGACTCTTCTACTGTGTATATACCTCAGCAAAGTAAAAAAGAGAAACAAAGGCCCTAAATAGACCAAAATATCCATAGTAGCAGTTTTGGTGATAGCAAAGAAGGGGAAACAAAATCAATTTTCATCAACTGGGGAATGTCTGAAAAACTTTGGTCTGTGAACATAAAGTAACATTTTTGCAAAGACAAAATGAAGAATTCAGAGAAACATAGAGAAATAGATCAAACAGAGGCAGAATGAAATAAGCAGAACCAAAAGAACAATATGCAGGTCTTCATCTGTATAAATAAAAAAAAATATTCAAATGGAGCTCAACTATGAATAATTGAAAAACCAGTAGAGATCCAGGGAACATATAATGAAATATAACTTCCTCCCACTGATACTAACTACCTTCTTCATGGCAGAGAAGCCCAGGAATATATAGAGTATTAGGACATAATAGTGTACATAGAATGTCTGTTTTAGTCCTTAGAAGGGGTGCTTTAGCTTAACTGTATATCTTTGTTACAAAGAAGAATTCAATCTGGAGGCTGTGGAGGAATTCTTTTCCTCAGAAATTACTATGCTGTAAAAAAAAAAATTACTATGCGGTAGGCATGAACAGAACATGGCTCTATTTTTTTTCTTAATATTCGATTTTCTTTTTGAATACCAATATGAATTTTTTTCTTTCCTTGTTTGGACAATACGATAATACTGGATCATAAAGTCGAGTCTAAAATACACTTTATATCCTCTGATTCCACCTGCCTTTGGAATTAGTCTTGTATTATGAATGACATTGAATATTTAGCCTCAGAGTTTGCCTGATGGTGAATTGTGAAAGACAGGTGGGCAAAGTGTTTCGTGGCTCTTCATCTTCTGTAGTGATGTTTAGACATAATTTACATACCTACACACACCACTCAGCTGCATGAACTTGGCAAACTCCCTTGGTCTATTTCTTCCCTTGTAAAATGAGTGGGATAGGCTAGGCTGGGTGATCTAAGGTCCCTTCCAACATTAACATTCTATGAGTTCATGTAAATGTATGCTTAGGCAATGTCTATGCAAAGATAGTAGCTATTGCTATTCAAGATATCATAAGAATTGACATGTAATAGTTGGCACCATTTCCCAATAGCTGAGTGGATGGCAGATACGAACATTTTTCAAAATTGGAAATGATGAATGACTATTTAAAAACAATCAGTGATGGAAAATTCATTTTAAAACAAGGAGATGAGCAATGAAAGAATGCATAAGGAATGGCCATTAGTTCCTTTTTATGAGAACCAGTTCCACCCTGTGGAATAGCATTTTTATCTTAAGCTTCATTTTAAAGCTGATAGTGTCCAGGACTAAGATCCACCCTAGTCAGAGCACATGTAGAGCTCACATTGAATTCTGGTTGCCACATTGATAAAATGGAGAGTATCTATAGAAAGATGAGCATTTATAGAGTATTTCAATAGAAAGATATCTATGATATGGTGAAAGGTCTCAAAATAATAGCATATGAGAATCTATTGAGGGAAATGGGAATTCTAGACTAGAGAAGAGAAAACTTAAAAAGGACAGGATGTCTGAATGGTTGTCATATGGAAGGTTGGGACTGGATTTGTTCTATTTTGTTCCAGAGGGCAGAACTAGGAATATAGGACAGATGTAGCAGTGACCAGTATAAAATTGATGCAAAGAAAAAGCACTTAACAATTAGATCTACTTCAAAGTGGAATGAGTTGCCCTATAGCATAATGGTTTCTCTCTCATGAGAAGTCTTCACAGACTACATGTGGTGAACCTTCTTTGTCAGGCATGCGTCAGCCTCTGTGGTCCCTTCTAGCTCTGATATTCTGCGATTAGCTTCTGCCATGTAGAATGCAGTTTCCAGAAGAAAGCAAATTGTGATTAGATAAAAACAAAAATTCAGAATCAGATGCCTGTGTCTCTAGGAATACCCCTTTCCCACCCCACCAGGCAAGGATAATGAAGGTATAGGTTTTAAGGTAGGGCAGGAACTCCCACTCCTCTGTAGTTAGATGAATTTCTATTCAGTCTTAACATCAGTGCTAGCTTCCTATAGACACAATCCTTTTTCAGCCTCATGGTAGAGATTTAAAACCTTTAATACCTCTGTTACATACAAATAGGATCTACTAATGTGTATAGTATGTGTGTACTAACCTATGTGGACAATAAGCATAAATAAGCATTCCTCATACCTACCTCTTGACAAATTCATACATTGTCCTAGTATGAAAATGTATTTCTCATTCAACATATATTTTCAGATTGGGATAACATGTGAATTTGCTTTTCTCTATTTTGTTTACTTTTACTGGATACTGAAGTGTGGAATTCCTTTGTTAAGCATTACATAGCTGATGTGTGTCAGAAGCCCAGCACTGTAATAGCAGTAAGACAAATAGTCTCTGGGCTCTGGACTCTGGAGGCCAGATGACCACCTGTCAGTGGTACTCTAAGAAGGACCCTTGTTTGGCCTCTGGCGTCCTCTTCCAAGCCTGGGATTCTCTAATTGTTCCTGACAATCCACTCTCCAGGCTGAGAGGTCTGCAGAGGAGAGATTAGAGACGCCACCTTCTGGGAATTGTGGAGAGCTGCAGGAAGTAATTAAGGAAAGGGGCAATAATACAATGAGAGGCTTATAATGTGCAAAACTGTGAACAGCAAATAACTGTGCCAGTCTCTGAGGAAGGGTTGGTCATTGACAGGAATTGAATTTTGAAATATGAATTCTAATAAGACTTCTGTTTGCTTCCTTCGGTCTGTAAATACTTTTCTTTCCACCCCCACCCCTTCTTTGAGCTGTGTGAGCTGTGTACTTGTAAGAACTACTGGTAATGACACAATGGGCTATGTAATTATGTCCTATCATGTAGTAACTTTCCCAGGAGTTTTGGGTACAGGAAATTCCTAGTCATGTGAGAAATCTTCCCCATGATAATGGGGCTTTTTGTGCCACATGACAACCTGGGACACAAAGCTTAGGATTTTAGTAGGTACTTGGCAAATAGTTATCAAATGATCATTGATTCAGAAAGACTAGTACAAACACACTGCCAGAGCCACACTTGAGAATTTGGCAGGGACCAGAGATTACCTCTGACGAACAAAGGGCCAAAAGAAATGAGTTCATGATGGAAAAAAGAAAGGGCAGCTTGGAGAATAACGTGTTTAAAATGTGGAAATGGGAAACTCACCCTTCTCCATTTTGTAAATATTAAAACATATTTACATAATGTAGGTTATTGTTTCAGTCCACTAATTCTACCATTCAAGAGATGTTAAAACACTTTCTCAATGAAACTTCTCTTGCCTATTAATTCTTGTCCCTGCTCAAATATTGGTTAAAACTCAGAGTAAATTCTGAGCCTTAAATCTCTTCCCTTATCAAGGTCACAACAGAACTAAAATATCCTATACAGTAAACTCTTTTTTAATCCACAATGGATAGGAAGTAAGTTGCTTCCCATCACTATGTGTGAAATACATAGATTAGAAATTTTCAGAAGAATGCCATAGACAAAAATCTAAAAATCTTTGGACATAAATGATTTTAGTTTCTCCCTGATGATTCAGAAGGCACTTCAGGATCATCATCAATACCAATAATCATCATACAGAAATAAGGAAAACATGTAGACATAGGGTTTGATTGGTTGGATTCAGGGTAAGTGGTTTTAGTCTGGAATGCCATCTTCACTCACACCAACAATACGAAAAATTGTAGGTAAAAAATGAATAAACCTAGGAAGTCTCATTTGATTTTTAAAAAACTCAAGTGAAATGCATTTGCTAATTACTTCCCCCAGTCTGGACAATATAGGAAAACAACCCTTGTGAACAACATCTTGACTGTCCAAGGTTCCCTTTAATCGACTGATGCAAAGTTCAGTTCTCTCAACAAGACAGTTGATTTAGCTCAAGCCTCAATGAGAGGAACAAAATGCCTAGAGAAAAAGAGAGATTTTTCGACTCTTACTTTGGTTGACAAAGGCCAGCATCTGAAATCACTGAAGTTCTAAGAGCTGAGAAAAATGGTAATGAGCAGTGCTTTATGACTTCTGACCCCCGCTGAGCTGGCCTAGCAACGTTTTAGCCAGGGGATCCTCCCAACCCTATACATCCTTTTCTCAGATAACCCTAAACATTCTCTGATGAAATGTAACTGAATTATAAGCGTCCTTGAAATATGTAACATCCTGTAAGCCACTGGGTCAGACCAGTGGCCCACTCCATGGAGCTTAATATTCAACCTTTGACAGCAGAGACATAAAAGGACTTTTTGTGGTAGTTGTGCTCCATAACAATAACCTCCAAAGGACAATAATGGATACACAAGAATTCAGTGTAACAGTGTTACCACAATAAGAAAAACAGAGTAGCTCGGTTCTGATGTAGGTAAGCCGCAGCTAAGAAGAGCCCTGAGGACCTTCTCTGCTGGTTTACTGTTCCTGTGTGAAGCCTGGACCCAAATGGCTCTGGAGGAGAACGTGAGGCTGATGACTTTGCACAGTTCTCCATCACTTAAATCTAATTCATGTGTACGTCATGGATCACCTGTCTTTCTTTGTGGTGCCTATGCCTGTCCTGGTCTAGCAACCAGGTTGAGGGGCTAACAGAACTTGGAAACAGATTATGGAAGGCAACATTTTGGATTGTCATTCATTTATTCATGTGACATATATTTATTCATTGGTTTTCACTTCACCTTAGTATCTTGGAACCTAAGATAGAGCCTAGTATGCAGTGATTAATAAATTATCTATTTCTATTTACAATACATTTCTATTACAAGGCACTGTGTTAAGCACTAGGACTACAAAGGTCAAGTGATAAGCAATCCATTTCCTCAAGCAGCTTACTTTGTATAGCAACTGGGGAGGACACAATATAATGCAATGATAATAAAATAATTACACATCAGAAAATAGAAGATAAGACAGGCTGGTAACCAGCCTACACAATGAATGTCTAACCTACCTTCCAGCTCTCGCATGCTGCAATTCTAAGCAATTATAAACAACGTGAAATCAGACCCAACTTCTCCAGCTGCCAATAATCACTGAAGGCCCTCCTAGGCAAAATTACAAAAGAAACACCAATTGCCTAGGCAAATGCAGCTAATGATTTGTAATTAATTATATAATACAGTCTTTCACTGAGGAAGATACTGGAGCATTTGGGCATTATTTGCTGAAACCCTATTCGTTGGTCCTGAAATGTGAATCAGAAAATCATCTAACTTAAAAATAAGATAACAAAGAAACTAATGTCTATTGCAAAATACTAACATTTAGATTCTTAGGAGTCCGTGTATAAGCCAAAAAAGTTCTAAACCTGAGGAGAGCAATACAAAATAAAACTCCACATTTCAAACTGCTAATTATTACAAAATCAAAGATAGTGGGGGTCATCAGTCCCTTGAGATTTTAATAATAATGCTCAGAGCTTTTTTTTTTCTGAATTGAATGTACAGGTAAGGTCTTGTGCTCTGGATTAGTTCATTTACAAAGCCTGAATGTTGGCCAACCAAAGACTTCAAATATTTAGTCAATTCACATTGGCAAGTAAAATAACCAAATCATCCTTCAGCTTTCTGATGTGACTACAACACTAATCTTTAAACAATTTTACAATAGCTTAAAATATATAACACATATCTCTAAAACTAAAACCTCATTGTCACCAAGACTGTAAACTAAGAGACAAGGTATCATGCTCCCACAATTTAAGATAACATTTAACATCTTACAACTTCAGCAAAGAAGTTACAGTGTTTTAACAAGCTTGCAAAACCTTGAAAGGGCAAGTCAATCAGAAGGGCCCTAATTTTTTAATAGACCCAAAAGTTCTAGAGGACAGAGCCAGTTTTAACTAGCCCTAAGAAGGACAAAGGGCGTGGGCTTTTGGATGAGGAGGGATGGGGAGAGGGAAGGGGGGGTATGTCTAGGGGACATAGGATGGGTGAATGTGTAAGATTGTAACCTGGAAAGGAGCGGACCAATCTGGGCCTGGAAGGGAGGAATCAAGGTGTTCTAACAGTATAAAGCTGTCTCTCGCTTCAGTATTGGGCGCTATCTCTTCTGAGTGGTTTTGCCTGATTCTTCCAAGAACTGTAAAATAAATGCTTGTTCACTCACTCTGAGCTTAGTTTCGTTTTTAACTAGAAGGCTTGATTTCTCTAAGGCCTTATTTCTAACAATTGGGAGCTCGTCCAGAATCCAAAGACCCCCAACCCGGACCCAAGTGAGTGAACTCAGAGAAGAGCACTCCCACCCTTAATTTGGTAGTCCCTGATTTATTCCTTGGGCTGATTCGATTCGAGTCACCTGGACCCTGAGGTTTTGGATTTTAAGGCTAAAAAGGGTGAGTGAGAAATCGGGGGAAATACCCGCGGTGCCCAGGGGACTAGGAAAGTCAAGATATCTTAAGCAAGGTAAGGACCAGTCCTGGGAAGAACAGGGACCCTTGGAGGAGAAAACCTCGTGATGGGAGGCCAGGGGATGCTAGCTAGCAAACTGAGGTAGCAGGACTACCCAGGAAAAACTTTTCCTACTGAAGGAAAAGGGGAGGAAAAACCTCGGAATCCATTCAAAGAGGACCCTGGGACAAAATGAGTTTCTTTTGACGGGTCAAGGTTAGGATTAGAATTGTGCGCACGCTGTCAGTCTGTCTGTGGATGTTTTGTGTGTGCCAGAAAAATTTTGGGGTAACTTTTGAGGTCTGAGAGTGGAGAAGGAACAATGGGAAAAAGCTCCAGTCTCAGGCTTTCAGTGCGACATTGAGATTAGAATCAAAAAGGCAGGGAGAGAATCTCTCAGAAGTTAGTGGAAGGTGCAGCAAGCAGCCTTTACTGATATGGGTTTGGAGCATGAAAGAGAGAGGGAAGGGGCTGAGAAGAATTTGAATTCAGGTTTAATGGGATCCCAAGACTAAGAATTTGAATTGCTGTCTTTGAATCCCTCCCTCCAATATATCTGGTATCGGGGCAATGTGTTTAGAGTTTAAAAGACAGAAAAACCCTTATTTTTTTTTAATGTGGTAAGATTTCAGTGATTTGTTTAGAATGCGTAGTAAAGTTGTAAAAGTGGTTTGGGAAGGGGGGGAAGGGAGAGTACTATTCTCTGGATTTGGAATTCTTATCTCCCTTCAGATTTCAGAACTACAAAGGAAACCTGCTCAGCCTTGGTGAGTGTAATTTGGGTGGGGGTAGGGTGTTTTGATGGTTGTTCTGGATAGCTTTAAATGGTTTAAGTAAGTTGAGAAGGTGTGAGGAAGTGGTCTGTTTTAAGTAGAAGGATTAAAAAATGAAAATTTTGTAGCTCAATTTGAAAACCAATAAAGTTAAGGGGTTAAAGTTAAGAGGGTTAAAAAGGCCATCCATCTCTCAGGATAAACCTGTAGGAGGGCTTTATGTAAGCTGGGTGGGAAAACCTGACTACACCCAGTTCAAATTGCTGAAGCCTGAGATTTTCAGGAGGGTGGCTCTATCTGAGCCTATCTGGCTCTAAGAAGCAGAGGGGACTTTTTCTTTGTTCCCTTAAGGAAGTAGGAAAGAAAAGGAGAGAGAATTATTTAGAGCAGGAATTATCAACACTTGTGTCTTTTCAAGGGAATATGTAAATTTGTGGAGAATATTTCCTTTTAAAGGGCCAAGAGTATTGGATTTAAAACAAAAATGTTTTAAAATGTTTATCATTAGCGACTGTATATTCGGATCTGATTGGATTTAAGTTTACTGTTCTATAAAGGAAAAAAAAATAATGGTTGCTATGGGACAAAAAAAATTATTATATAATGATTGTAAAATGCTTAATACAATGGCATATGTTAAACACGGCATTGTTATTACTTAATGTAATTGTTAAAGGCACCAAGAGTAAAAAGAGTGATAATTTCTATATGTGATAATTTGGAAATGAAATTGATGTTATCTGAAGTTTATTGTTTGTGTTACAAAAGTTATTACTGTATTTCTAAATTCTATTGTATTTCTAAAACTCTTAGATTGTAAAGTTTGAGGGACCATTGTGAGGTAGAAATGATGTTAAAGTAACTCTTGACCTGGAATGGGTCTTCTAGTGATAAAGATGAGATAATTTGAAACTGTTAAATACCTAGTGAGGTATATTTAGTTATAGTTATATAGTTATGACTATGATAGCAGATTTTCATCTAAAATCTTGACTATTATAAAAATATATGGTGGTTTAAAGTTATAGTTTTAACATTAATTATGAGATGAATGATTCTCTGTACAAAGTGACTTAGAATTACATTTATCTAAATTGATAATGGGTTGTTTCAAAGCTTATTATAATTATGGAAATAATTTTATAATGTATGCCCTGTGGTACAAACATTTTATTGTGAAAAACTTTATTTATATGTATTGATTTGGAATTAATGAGGTATTCTCTCATATCAGGTTCTCAAAAAAAAAAAAAAGAAAAAAACCAGTCTGTTGGGGTGGGAGAGGCCCTAGGAGACTGTTGGACCTGGTGGAGGGGCTCAGAAAGAAAGAAAGGTTTTTTTAAAAATTTCTGATAATTATTAATTGGATCTGTTTCAAGTTTTAATATACTGCTTACATATTTATGAATTTTCTTATATGATGTAATCTGGTAAGCCAATTGTATTAGTTACGTTGTTGGAAGGGCCATTTATTTTATAATCTGGAATGTTAGATTAAGAATTGTGCCTTCAGAGAAAAGAAAAAGGAATGAATTGGGGCTGTTGGGGCATTCTATGTGGTCCTGTTTTGTAACATTTCCTTTTAAGTACTGTAATTTAAGAAATGAGAACCTCCAAGTTTTGTCTATGTTTAAAGGAAAGTTTTTTAGCTGGGATTATTTGGCTCTCACTTATGAAGTTTAAAACTGTTAATGAAGCTATTTGGAGTAATTGTTTAAGTGAAGTACTGGTAGAAGTATTTTGTTTGTGTGAAAAGAAACTGGGTAATTATGCAAAAAAAAAAGATTTTGTAAAATCTCAATTTTTATACAGACACCTTTTGACTAGAGAATTTAGGTAACTAGGAATTTTATGGTAATTAGGAAATTGTAAGCTGTTTTTAAGAAAGGGAGATACTTTTATTAAAGAAAATGTTTTGATGAAATCTTTGATATTCTTTTAGAGGTCCTGCTAAATTTCTGTTTGTAAGAAAATTATGTCCAAACCTACTATAAACTTAAAAGTTTCATTCCTGGGTTTGTTGTATCCTTGGATTGGACTTAACTGGGTGCTTTTAGAGAAATAGTCTCAATGGAAGCAGTGTCAGAGACCTAAGGCTAGTGATTAATACTAAAGCATATAAGCTGTAAGTAGGAAAGATCTTACTATTTTGACCTGAATTCATTCCACGGCCTAGCAAGAGTTAAAATTACTGTTTGAACTTACCATATGTATAGGATTCAAGTCCTGAAAGTGTCTCATTCTTTCAGGTTGAGAGTGGTTAGAGAGGGATAAATAAGCTTGAGAAACAGGCAAATTTATGTAGACTAGCCCCTTATGATCTTAATGGAAATTTGATTTTACTCAGGATGTTATTAGGAACCAGAACATTTGTAGGAAGTTATGCAAACTACTTAGAGCTCACCTTGGAGATGTTCCCTAATTAAACTATATTCCCACCTTGAAACACTGATAAGGGGAATTTGCTATTTACAACCTTGGGAACTGTTAATGAACTATTATTCTGAGTCTAACTCCAGGTATGGTTAACAAGGAACTGATTGAGCTACTGACCCATGACGTCAGCAATCTGCAAAGAGGTTTGTGAGAAGCACCTATGAGCAGCAAGAGGGTGTTCTCCTGGGAAGGGCAGGAGAAAGGCTTTTCTGCATGGCTGAGGTAAGATTCTCTTGACTCAATTTCCCCACTATGACACCTGGCAGACTTTAAGCCTGGCTCAATGCAGTTGGTCATTATATAACTTCTGCCTGGAATTGACATTAATCTAAGGAAGCATTGTTCCCTTACTTTAGTTATGTCTATGTTCTTTCATGGCAAATTCCTATAAGCATAAATATCAAATCTATTAAATAACAGATTGATGTGAGAACATCTGAGGTTATTATAGTAAGATACAAGTATAAGATTGAGTTATTTGGCCTAGAATTTCAGAATTAAGTATTCAGTCTTGACATCTGTTACTAGTATGTTCCTGTATAAGTCAGGATCCTTTAATTTCTCATAGTGGTTATGATGAGGTCTAGAGGTTTGGGGGTACTGGTACTCCAAGGTCACAACATGAGGGTCCCACCTGAAGGAGTTCAGCCCATGTCTTTCAGCCACGGGGGAAGTTTGTTGGAGATAAACCTTATAGGCCAGTTGAGTGAAGTATTAGGGTTTTCTGGGGTCCATTGACAAATGGGAGCCAGATTCTTTCTGGGGCAAGGGGCAAAGGTGTCGACTTGGGCCCATACCCCATCATTAGGGGATAATTAGCCCAGGAGATTGTGGAACCAGAATATTATTCTGTTACTTAGTTAATACTTACTTAATGTTAAAGTTGTCTCATTTTGTTACAAATTAATGTTAAAAGAACAATAGCTTGTGACTTATCTTGTAAATGCCTTGAAAGAAGCATCTACTTTAATTAAGGATTATTTATTTGTACACGACTAGAAGTTGGGATTGTTTTATTATTTGATATGTACTGGTTTTAAATTAACTAGTATGTATTGGAGCTGTAATTAATTCCTTAGTGGAATCTCATCCTCCTGATGGAGGAATATGAATAGGAATGTATAATGAATTAATGCAAGGTATAAAACTAGAAGTAATGCAGAGTATAAGGCTAAGTTCTAATTTGAATTTCTTAAAACACGACAATTGGCCATGGTTCCAATTTTGACCTTGTAATAGTAGAGACATGGGGGTTGAGTTAACTTTCATTATTTGCCCTGGTTATTGACAAAGTAATTTAAAAATTGTACTGAGATCAGTCTTGTAGGAGAGTGGATACAAGAAGGAAGATCTCTGCAGGAGGAGTCTGTTGGACATTGTTTGAACGGCACTTGGACCAGAAGACTTCACCAGATGATGTCCAGAATGTCAGACAGCTGTATGAGAAGAGACTTCTGAAGCTTTAAATGGACAATTTATCATACTTTTGGGTCTCTATCTGTACTTAATAAAGGGACTGCCCCTTTTTTGATTTGTCAGTGTGTCAGTCAATTTCTCCCTTCCTTCTCCTATACTGTTTTAAGTCCCCAAAATCCTTTGAAATGTTACCCAGCAGCACAGCCCCAGATAGAACCATCACTAAGGCATTGCAAGGTTTAACCACTACTGACCGAAGAAGGTGGAGTCTGATCCCAAGAGTTGGCCCAAAACGCAGGGGTGGGGAATTCCATCACTAATTGGCTGGAAAGGTGGTTTGGAAAATGGAAAGGGGTAGCATTGTCTCTGATCACTTCCCTAATTATGGGTATAGCAATTATGACTACTGTGGGATGTTGCATAGTCCCTTGTATAAGAGGATTAGTTCAAAGATTGATGGAAACCGAATTAACCAAGGGATCCCCACCAGGAGAGTATGCTAATTTACAAGTCATGGGGCCAGGGAATGTAAGGATTATGATGGAAAAGACTGAGATAGCTCAGGCTAAAGAAGTTTGAAAGAGACCGAGAGTGTGGGAGCATGATTTTTGTAAAGAAAAAGAGGTGGGATTGTAAGAGACAAGGTATCATGCTCCCACAATTTAAGATAACCTTTGACATCTTACAACATTAGCAAAGAAGTTACATTGTTTTAACAAGCTTGCAAAACCTAAAAGATTAGGGCCCTAATCTTTTAATAGACCCCAAAGTTCTAGAGGGCAGAGCCAGTTTTAACTAGACCTAAATAGGACAAAAGGGATGGGTTTTTGGATGAGGAGGGATGGGGCAGCATGTCTAGGGGACATGGGATGGGTGGATGTGTAAGGTTGTAACCTGGAAAGGAGCGGACCAATCTGGGCCTGGAAGGGAGGAGTCAAGGTGTTCTAACAATATAAAGCTGTCTTCTCGCTTCAGTATTGGGCACAATCTCTTCTGAGCAGTTTCGCTTGGTTCTCCCAAGAACTGTAAAATAAGTGATTGTTCACGCACTCTGAGCTTAGTTTAGTTTTTAATTCGAAGGCGTGATTTCTCTAAGGCCTTATTTCTAACACTAATTAATAGGAATGTACTTTTTTTTTTTTTAAGTGAGGCAATTGAGGTTAAGTGACTTGCCCAGAGTCACACAGCTAAGAAGGATTATGTGTCTGAGGCTGGATTGAAACTCAGGTCCTCCTGACTACAAGACTGGTGCTCTATCCACTGCACCACCTAGCTGCCCAAAGGAATGTACTTTTACAGAGAAAATAATTAAGTCTGAGTAGGAATTTAAATAGATTTAAATCAATTCTGGTTCTTTCTGTTCTCTCCTTGTCCTTAAAATAAAACAATGTAACCACCATTCACTCCTATGTGGTCATTGTTGGAGTTACATAAGGGTTAAGTTTCCACAGTTTCCTAAGGTAGAATAGTGCAGAGGGTTACAGAAACAACTCACGGAAGCAGTTACACTGCAGGTGGGCTTGGGCTTAGCCAAAACCTGATGGTTCCAAGAAGATACCAAAATCAAGATAAGAGCCCATCCTGGTCACAAAGCTAAATAGCTGCTGAGCATGCTTAGTGAACGTCAGGCTGTAACCTGGAAGGAACAGATCAATCCAGGCCTGGGAATGTTGCAGTCTGAAAGGTTAAGACCCCTCAAAAACTGGAGTACAGGAAGGGGTCATCTGGAGTGAATTCATAGACTCAAGCATTCTTTAAGTCAAGGTGGCAAAGATTTATTGTTACACTTTTCAGTGGGCAAGGATTCTTAAGGAACCTGCAAGAGACTGAGGATGGAGCTTGGGTTTATATGGAAAAGAGTATGGGAAAGGAATGCCCGGGGTACTGATTAGGTAATCCAAAGTTCCAGGTGTTTTGGGGAGCTATGGATGAGAAAGTACAGGGAGTATACCAGGGAGGGAGATATCAGAGGTATGGATCTTGGGAGTCTGGTAGGAAGAAGAGTCCTTGGGTCAGTTGAGGACAAAACTCCTTGGGCTGGGCAGGGCACCCCTCTCTCTGTCTTGATGAGAGAATGGTCTGCAACAAGGGAAAGCTTTCTCACAAGACGGGACTAAGGAACTGGGAGGCTTCCAGAGACTTGATCTAAGGGCTGGGGCCCGAGTAGCCCAGCACTCTCTCACCTAGCTTTGTGTAGCTGCACCAGAAAGAGAGATGAGGGTCTTGCTGGGGCCCACGCATGAGTAATTGCTAGGCACAGTGTCCTTGGGCTGGGGAGTGATTGTCAGAGACAATGTTTCTAAGACTAGGGAGAAACTGGGGTCCAAGTACAAGCACAAGCACCCAAGCAACCCATTAGGAGGTTTCAAGTCGAATTTAACTGCTTAAAAGCACTTTTGCCTTTGCACTAGGGGCCCACCCCTCCTGAAGAGGGGTGGAGCTGCTTCTGGCCAGAAATGTCTAAATCCTCTGGACTTTGTAATAAACTTTCTTGATACTAAATTTTTGGTATCAAGCGTGTTTCTAACAGTCATGAACACACAAAAAAAGTATTTCTGGACTTTTAATTGACCCAAATGATTGGCACAATTTTACCAAGTGGACTAAGTTGTTGGTAATAATATAATGTAAATAACACTTTGAAGGAGTATTTGGCCTTAGTAGGATTAAAGGTGGCTTCACCTCACAAGTTTTCATAGTAATGATCTTCTTTTTTTATTTCAAACCTAACTCTAGATACAACCACCTCAGGAAATATGAAATGGTTCTTCACCTTGGTATTTAAAGAGCAGAATGTAGGTTATAGCAGGCAAGCAGTCAAAGGATAATTCTTTCATTCATTTTCACTATGATTGTACTCTTATTGTAAAGATGGACTAGAAATTAATTTGAAAATGGACACCTTGATTTGCTTGACACTTCCCCACCCCCCCAATTACCCAGGAAACCAGAAGAACTGTATGAGGACTGGCTGTCATGGCTTGACATACTAATGATCCTTTATGGTGAGGAGGAGTAGGAAGGTCCCAGCTGGACCTGAAGACAATCAGCAATTCTAAAGTCAATTAAGCAGAAAAAAAGTAGTGCCACAATTAGAATCCATTATTGCTAGTCGAATACTACTCCATCTACACATACGAGGAGGTATATGAGGCTATATTTCTATAACAAATTGTAAAATGAACCAGATGAGCCTCAAGGAAGAAACATTATAGTATGAAGTGTTATATCATTTAATCTTGGGATCATTAACTTACCTTTTTCAGATCAATGTTTTCATCAGGAACCATAATGACCATGCTTAGCTCCTCACCCACACAGGGGAGGCTCCAGGATTTTTTTGGACACTTCCTCTATGTAGGTAATTTTAAATGTTGCTTCTTTAAACATCATCTGCACTGGCTTTTTCTCATTATAGTGAGGAAAAGGTGAACATGACATTAACATCAGATTATTCAAGGTGCTAATAAAACTTACTGAAAAGATGCAGTTGCTTAAGGAACTCTTTATAATGCATACAAAGGAATCATTATTTCCGTGGCTTTGTCAGTGAATGCAAAGTGTCATCAACTAATACATGCTTAAAAGAGTCTTCAGTTAAAAAAGAAAAAAAAATAGACAATCACTACCTCAACTTCCAGAAAACTAAGCTATTGCTAAAAGGCAAAGATTTCTTCATTCAGTAAAATTACATGGAACCCTCTTTGCTTTCCATAACAGGAAATCAGGGTTTTTCCCCTCTGACAAAATAAAAGAGGCACATTATCCCCCATTTGCCATAACACCTGCTTGAGTAAATGTGAAACACTTAAAAAGAAATCCTAGCATTGTATCTCCATTTTCCTTATCATGCCATTAAGCTACATTTGCTACAGGGTGGAATTGTGCAAAGCATTTAAAAAATAACCCATTCCTATTTCCAATTTGACTGATTATGTAAGACTATAGTTAAGTGTATTGGTGAGGGAGCAGGGTCTGGATGGAGAGGAGAACAGAAGCACTGAAGAGGTGAGAGATATCTGAGCCTATATAAGTGGGCTTGGCATGCTTCTCTGGATTAGCGATATCTGACTCATCACAGCCTTTGTTTCTTCCATACTACTTCTGGGTCAGTGGTCTGGCAGTGGTGATTGATATGCTCTGGAGGAAGCAGGAGAACATTGGGACTAGACCAATACAGGCAAGTAGAGACCTCAGGCTCTCAGGGTATGGCCATATTGAACCTAACAGGGCCTTTATTATTGGTCCCTAGGTGCAATGGGGTGGGCCCCATATGTATACTTCAATTTGAGATCAGGGAAATGGCCTCTTGCAGAGCAGGCTCAGAGGAAGGAGTACAACACACACCACTCTGCCCAAATCCCTCCTGCTGCAAAATGATGTCAGGAAGTAGGAGAGGGCCTAATTTTCTTTGCCTTCCCTTTGATAAGACATTCAGTACAAGAAGCCATAAGAGATGAGGAGAATCTTCTATTCTACAGAATCATTACATGTAGAGTTCTGGTGGTACAGGAGTCAGTTACATAGAATCTGAAGATCCAAAAGTATAGAAAATTATGGTTGTGACCCCTAGCAGATTGCATGTCTTCAGAAGAAATGTGGGAAGCAAAACCTGCTAGAAAAAAGGAATACAGACAGAAAGGAAAGCAATGAGATGAGAACTTCCAGCCCCCCTTATACAGAATAAATGACCAATATGAAGACAGTGAGTAGACCATTCCCAGCCCAACTTAACAAGCAGAGAGAGATTTTTTTCAGGAAATTGTTCAAGCAACAATTCTGAAGGACAGAGATGTAAACATTCTTACATGGGTGAACCAGTTCTTACTCAGTATATGTAGAGATAAGGCCATAATGGCCCCCCATAAAGCAAAGGGAGGAAGAAAGAATGACAGGTCCTAGAAGGAAGGATATTATTATCATAGTAAGAGAATCAGGGTGAAGCCTGAGGATGGCAAGGGACCAACGGTGGGTGTATTCAGGCATATTGCCTGAAGCTCTACCAACCTTTATTTCAACCTCAGAATCAATAGACAGCAGACACAGCAAAGGAGAAGTAAAACTGTTGAGCTGGTGGATGTAGGCTACACCATTCCATGGCCACTGAATTACTAATTCTCTTGGAAGGAGGTAGAGAGAGTAAGCCATAGGCACCTTTTATGACAACATTCATTCTTCTCATTACTTCTTAACCAGTTGATTTCGACTCTCCATTGCACCCCTTTTTTCCAAGGGCTTTATAAGTATTGAAAGGTTCACACGTTAAGTCTCTTTGGGCAGTAAAAGGACAAATGATCCTTTTTTGTTAATCTACTTGCCAGCAGTGGTTGATAAAATTGATTATTATTTACCCAGAAACTCTCATCTCTTGAAAATTTTTACTTACAGCAAGCAGGAGAGTCACTTGGTCAGATCTACTTTTAAGGAAAATTATTTTGGCAATAATATGTAGTATGGACTGGAGTGGGGAGATATTTGATACAGAGAAGAAGCTGTTACAATAATCTACAATACAATAATACAAGAGGTGATGAGGACATGGACTAAGGGCTAACTGTGAGAATAGAGGAAGGGGCCAAATATGAGATGTCGTTAAGGTAGAAAAAGAAAGATTCTGCAACTGATTGGACATGTGGGGTGAGGGAGCATGAAGATAATGCCAAGTTTATGAGCCTGGGGGGCTGGAAGGGTAGTGGTGCCTTTGACAGAAATAGGGAGGCTGAGAAGTGGGAGAGGGGATTTGTTATGAACACAAAGGACTGATTTAGGAGGATTGAGACAGTAAGAGATGGAAAGGTAGGAATTTTAGAGTTCAATATCACAGGAGGAGCATCTTTGAATGAAATCTCCAATGTAGTCACCCCTGAGGGTAGCTGAAGTGAAGTTATGATGCTGGTCATAGGAGGTAAAGAAGTCAATGAACTGAGATAACAGGGACTTCAATACAAAGGGACAGGTGTTTAATTTTCCAACTATCAGTCCAGAGATGGGGATGTGGAGGAAGATTCTTCTAGGCATTGGAAGTCCTTGAGAAAGAAAGCTCTGTGATGTGGAGGCTGGTAAAGACTTTGACTGGTGGAGGGGAAAGAACGTAGATGCATAGTGTGAACCTCAGAGGAGGAGAGGTTTCCTAGAGAATGGGGAGACATTGCAAATTATAGCAAAAGAGAGAATCTCTGGAAGTGGCAAGGAGGATTCCTCTTGGTCCAGTGTGTTGCTCCATAACAAGTGAAGACCCATATGTACTGGAGATAGTAGCCCATGATACACTAACAAGTTTCCACAAATATCAAAAGACAGAGTGACAAATAAAAAGGTTCAGTTTAGAGAGGAGCTCATTAACACAGCTAGGGAGTATGGGCACTTTTCAGAAGAACACAACGGAAGGGAAACACAGAGAACTATGTAGCCTATGGAGGGGATAGAGGATGATAGGCCTGGAAATAAAGTATAGTGAGAGGTATAAGGGAAGAGATTTCCACTCAGCCCTTATTTCCCTCTGACTGTAAACCTTGTTTAGAATTGCTTCCTAGAATATAGGATGTGTGTGTGCTTGAATTGATCTGCAGATTATTTAAAGTTTCCTATGTTTCGCAGGTAGGTGATACAATGAATAAAAAAGTCAGACCTGATGTCAGGAAGAATTAAGTTCAAATCCAGCCTCAGACACTTACTAGCTGTGTGTGACCCAGGGCAAGTCACTCAACACCATTCTGCTTCAGTTTCCTTGTAAAGTAGAGGTAATAATAGCAAATGCTTCTCAAGGTTATTGTAAGGATAAAATGAGGTATGCAAACCTAAAAGCTCTATG
>NW_020953614.1:0-5459 GCF_900497805.2 Vombatus ursinus
AGATGGATTTAAAACTGAATTCTACCAAATGTTTAAAGAACAATTAATTCCAATACTACCTAAACTATTTGGAAAAATAGGCGAATAAGGAGTTCTACCCAATTCCTTTTATGACACAAATACGGTGCTGATGCCTAAACCAGGAAAAGCCAAAACAGAGAAAGAAAATTATAGACCAACTTCCCTAATGACTATTGATGTAAAAGTTTTAAGTAAAATATTAGCAAAGAGATTACAGCAATTTTTCATGAGGATAATATACTATGACCACTTGGGATTTATACCAAGAATGCAGGGCTGGTTCAATATTAGGAAAACTATCATCATAATTGACCGCATTAGTAATAAAACCAACAGAAATCATATGATTATCTCAATAGATACTGAAAAACTTTTGACAGAATACAACACTCATTCCTATTAAAAACACTAAAGAACATAGGAATAAATGGAGCTTTCCTTAAAATGATAAGCAGAATCTATCTAAAACCATCAACAAGCATGATCTGTAATGGCGATAATCTAGAAGCCTTCCCAATAAGATTAAGGGTTCAGGGCAGCTAGGTGGCACAGTGCTTGGAGCACTAGCCCTGGAGTCAGGAGGACTTGAATTCAAATCTGGCCTCAGACACTTGACACTTACTAGGCTGTGTGACCCTGGGCAAGTCACTTAACCCCATTGCCTAGCCAAAAAAAAAAAAATCAGATCAGGGGTGAAACAAGGATGCCCATTATCACCACTGTTATTCAATATTGTACTAGAAATGTTAGCTTTAGCAATAAGAAAAGAAAAAGAAATCAAAGGAATTAGACAAGGCAATGACGAAACAAAGCTATCACTCTTTGCAGATGATGTGATGGTATACTTAAAGAATCAACTAAAAAACTACTTGAAATAATTAACAACTCTAGCAAAGTTGCAAGACGTGAAATAAACTCACATAAATCACCAGTATTTCTAATATATTACCAACAAAGCTCAGCAAGAAGAGGTAGAAAGAAAAATTCCATTTCAAATAATGTAGACAATACAAAATATTTTGGAGCGTACTTGCTAAGACAAACTCAGGAACTATATAAACACAATTACAAAACACTTTTCACACAAATAAAGTCAGATCTAAACAACTGGAAAAATATCAATTGCTCATGGGTAGGGTGAGCTAATAATAAAAATGACAATTCCACCTAAATTAATTTACTTATTCAGTGCCATACCATTCAAACCAAAAAATGTTTTATAGAGCTAGAAAAAATAATAAAATTCATCTGGAAGAAAAAAGAGGCCAAGAATATTAAAGGAATTAATGGGAAAAAATGCAAAGGAAGGTTGCCTAGCTGTACCAGATGTAAAATTGTATTTTAAAGCAGCAATCATCAAAACTATGTGTACTGGCTAAGAAATAGATTAGGTACACAAGACATAGCAGTCAATGATTATAGCAATCCACTGTCTGATAAACCCAAAGACTTCAGCTTTTGGGATAAGAACTCGCTATTTGACAAAACCTATTGGGAAAGCTGGAAAATAATATGGCAGAAACTAGGCATTGACCAACATCTCACACATGTACTAAGATATGGTCAAAATGAGTATGTAATTTAGTCATCAAGGGTGATACCATAAGCAAATCAGGAGAGCAAGGAATAGTTTACCTGTCAGATATATGGAGGACAGAATTTATGACCAAACACGAGATAAAGAACATTATGAAATGCAAGATGGAGAATTTTGGTTAAAAAATTTTTGCAAAAACAAAACAAATGCAACCAAGATTAGAAGCAGAAAGAAGGGAAACAATTTTTACAGCCAGTGCTTCTGACAAAGGCCTCATTTCTCAAATATATAGAGAACTGAGTCAAATTTATAAGAATACAAATCATTCCCCAATTGATAAATGGTCAAAGGATGTGAACAGGAAGTTTTTAGATGAAGTCTATATCTATAGTCATAGGAAAAAAAATGCTCTAAATCACTGAAGATTAGAGAAATGCAAATTAAACATGACAGAAAAGGAAAGTGATAAATGTTGGAAATGTGGGAAAATTTGGACACTAATGCATTGTCAGAGCTGTGAACTGATCCAATCATTCTGGAGAGCAACTGGGAACTATGTCCAAAGGGTTATAAAACTGTGCAACTCTTTGATCCAGCAATATCAGTACTAGCTCTGTATCCCAAAGAGATCATAAAAAAAGGGAAAATACCTACATGCACAAAAAATTTATAGCAGCTCTTTTCATGGTGGCAAAGAAATAGAAATTGATGGAATGTCCATCAACTGGGGAATGGCTAAACAACTTGTGGTATATGGATGTAATGGAATACTATTGTGCTATAAGAAATGATGAGCAGATTGATTTCAGAAAGACCTGGAAAGACTTACATGAACTGATATTGAGTGTAGTAAGCAGAACCAGGGGAATAGCATACACAGTAAAAGCAACATTGTGTGATAATCAACTATGAATGACTCAGCTCTTCCTAGCAATATAATGATCCAAGATAATTCCAAGGGATTCATGATAGAAAATGCTATCCCCCTCCCAAGAAGGAACTATGGAGTCTGCATGCAGATTAAACCATACTATTTTCATTTTGGGGGGGGGTTTGTGCCTTTTCACTTTTACTCTGCTTCTTCTTTCACAACATGACTTAAATGGGAAATATGTTTACATGATTGCATATTTATAATCTACATCAAGTTACTTGCCATCTTGGGGAGGGAGTATGCAAAGGAAGAAGGGAGAAAAAATTTGAAACTCAAAATCTTATAAAGAATGAATGTTGAAAACGATCTTTACATGTAATTGGAAAAAATAAAATACTATTTTCCAAAGAAGAAAAAGAAAAAGAAAAAAATGAAAAATAAACTAGAGAGGAGTTTACCAATGTACCACTTCAAGTTATTATATAATATGACTGTATCTTAAGAAAACATTGCTATTTATCTGGTAGTGAAACATTAATCTATATGAAGTATATTTGTCCATTTTCAAGAATTATTAACTAGTGACTGACTAGTTATATTTACATAGTTATATTCAATATAAATTACCTGATGATGATTCATATATATATATGACAGAAACACTATTGTTTTATTCCAAAGACAGGTAAAATCCAGACAGGTAAAAACCTGATCCAAAGATTACTTCATGATAGCATATCTAGCCTGCTTATTCAACCCGATACCACCCCAAATGTTGCTAGAATAACCTTTAGTCTTGCCCAGGGTTCATACTCAACAACTAGATTCATTACTAGGCTGGGCAATAAAATGTGGTAAAATATTTATGCCAATTTCTTCATGTGACTCCATGTCTCAATTTGAGCATTCAAATTTCACCACCTCCCTTCCTTCCCCTTGAAGTAACAAGCTTCACAAAAATGAATTTCTGAAATGAAATCTAAGTCTGAAGTACCCACTACATTCTAACAAAAGGAATGTAATGATGTTGATGATAGACATAAAGTCCATAGTGCCTCTAAGTCTTGAAGAAACTAGATTTTTGCCATTTTTTTCTGAAGTGGTTTTTAATAAAACTACATTGATTTTCACAGATTTAAAAATGTAGTGGGATTTTTCACAGAGCTCAGATTTTTAATTCCAGGAACATCAGTTTGGTTTTGAAACAGAGCCTGGCTACTGTTGCCTAGTTATATCTGAATGGTATTGACCTAGAAAGCTTGTGTCAAATCCCAGGTACCAAAAAAGCTTAGGGTTGGCTAATGGCACTGCTCCCCAGCCAACATTAGAAGGGCCTCAACCTCTGCCACTGAAGGATGCCCAATGATAATATCCTGTCCATCTAGAATTCGCTTTGTTTTTAAAAGTTTCTTTGCCTTTTGTTTTTACATCACTCTTTCCCAAATGTACCCCTTTCCCTCTCTCCTATCCAGTAAACCCCTCCCTTATAACAACTACAGCCAGTTGAGCAAAACCAACAGACATCTGACCCCCACAACATTGCGCAGCCATGGTCTCTTATCTTTCCACAGAAAGGAGGGGAATACATTTCATCATTTCTTCCCAGAAGTCAAGCCTGATCACCATAATCACAAAGCCTTCAGTTTCTCCCCTCCCACTCTTTTTTTTTTTCTCCCCAAATCACTTCCTGGATTTACAGCTTCTACTTAGGACTTGAACACTTGTGTGGGATCCATATAGCTGATACGATCAAAAGCCCTGGGTCGGGAATCAGGACCTGTATTTAGGCCAGGCTCTGCCACTAACTAGCTGTATAACCTTATCCAGACTACTAAGCATTTATGGGATCCTCCTCTCGAAGCCCTTTGTGGTTACCTACAACTTTAAAACTATATAAAAATCCCCAGACGAAACCTGCTCTTCTCCCCCCGGGCAGAATTGCTCTAAGGTACAAGAGTTATGGAGTCTACTGCCCGTCCACCTCCTCTCTCCGCAAAGGTAAATATCCTATTTCTAGGGCGAGTGTCACCTGGAGCCCAGTAGCTGGGAGCGACTCAGTTCTGCCCCCATGTCGTCCTTCTCTCCTTCCTCTTCCTCCCCCAGGAACTGACAGTGAGAAGGAAGCAGGGTTGCAGGACACATCTGTTCCTCTTTCGCAGTTTCGGGAACCTCGCAGGTCAGACCATTAGACCCCGAGAGCTCGATGGAGCCCCAGGTTCAGGAAGTATCAAGTGCCATTGGCAGACCGCTCCCGGCCTGCTCTATGCATAATTCATAAGCAAGATATCTGGCTGCCCAGGACGTGCTCCAGTGTGCTGGGGGAAGGCGGGAACTGGAGAAAAGTACTATCTTCGTTCCTAACCTAGGGCAACCTAAGCAAGCTCCCTGAACCCAGGTGTCCATGCCAGGCTCAGGCTACTAAGCCCTGGCAATCAGAAGCTACTAGCTGCCGCTAACTTTAAAGGCGCAGGAGCGGTCGTGTTTGCTGCTGCAGCTGCTGCTGCTCTTGGGACCCGCGTGTCCTCTGGCCCACGGACTTCCTGTCTACTTTCAAAACACAGGCACAGGCGCCTTGATCAAAGCTACAGGGAGTTTGGCTCCACAAATCCCAAGCTGGGCGGCCTGGACCTCAGGGCCAAGTGGGAAGGTAGGCATGCCTGAGCCAAGACTCACATCTCCTTTGGCCATCTCCCGCCTCAGCAAAGTGGAGAAATCCTGCCCTGATACCCGCCCCTCCCAGTGCTCTGCCTTCAGAGGACCGGCACAGCAGGTCGCAGAGAAGCCCAGTTTGCCTCCGCCTACCTGAATTTGCTGTAGTGGCAGCGGTAAGCACTGCTCAACACCTCTCCTTGCAACCTTGGGGAGAAGTAGTGCTGCTAAGCCCAGGTGGGTCCTGTTTAAAGCTCTAGCCGCTGAGTCAGAGGAGCCAGAGCCACCCCCAGGGCCAGGGAATAGCCATGAGTGGACTGCGGGAGGAGTCAGAGAGAAGCTACTCCCTCCTACTCCTTAAACTATTTTCTGACTTGG
>NW_020953614.1:8459-38767 GCF_900497805.2 Vombatus ursinus
ACATTGTTCACAAATAGTTCATATTTGGAAAATACTTTTTGTATCGGCCTTCTCCAGTCAACTTGGAAACTATCCCAGGTTAACATTCCCTTGTTGAGCAAATAGTAATGCACGTTGAAATCTGAGCAATAGATACTCTTTATTCACCTGTTCTTTCTTATGTGGATGTTCAAGCCAAACTATGTGTCATTACAGATCATCTTCCAGGAGGTGTGCAATGTACTAAGTCTTGATGCATTAAGTATAATAACCTTGGCAAAAAAAAGCATCTGAAAGATTTCACCATCCACAGGTAAATGACTTGAGCTGATCTATCACAGTAAATGACCTGTGCTCCACAGTGTATCACTTCCATCACATTGGTAAACATCTTTGTTGAATATACATCTTCTTGTGCCATTCTTGGTTTGATGTTATTATCAGAGTATCATTAAATAAGGTAATTTCTGTTGTTATAACTTCCCATGGAATCTTGAATGATTTGGATGTATCTGAGACACTGTTATAACACAGCTTGCAAGGTGATATTTAGTTCTACCCAAATAAAATTATTTTTTGTAGTCTATAAACAATAAGTAAAATTAGGTCTAACACTGTTCACATTCTTCATTTAATTGAAAATGGTAAAAAAATCTAGTTCATTTTTGAATATTGCTTGTGAAAATCTACTTATTCCTTACTAATACTCTCATCAATGATGACCTCTATTGATGTATAGATGGCTCTCAGAAAAAAAATTGTATATTTGGGAAAGTTGGCATAGAAGCTATGAGTTATAGATGTTCTTTTGACCAACTTCTTAGTATTAATAATGTCCAGGATGTTTTTCCCACATGGATTTTTTCTGTATATACTTGGTCCACTCTTGGTTCTGTGTTTGTACTGGTTAGTGGTTAGTGCCTCCTCTATGAGCATATCCAGGGCTATAACCTTCAGATCCAAGATCTGCTGTCCTTGATTGAAAAAAGTTTGTTAAAATGTTTTTGCTAAATCATTCTCCATTGTTCCTATTTATTTCTGGTTTTCCCACTTTCATTTCTGTCCTTAAATGTCTTTGAGATGACTTTGTTTAGTCATTTGGCTTTCACCCTTTTTCAGAGTTGATGTTCTATTTATTCCATATTTCAAAGTTTATATTCTAATATTGTTGCCTTTGAGGGTTATCTTTCACTGATTGACAAGAATATCAGATTTTTGATGACTAAAATACTTCCTGAGTTCTGCTGCTTTTATTTTTTAAGGATTAATTGACATGGGTTAAACTTTTGGAAAAAACTTACTAACGTCATATTGATGTAATATCTGTTGTTCCTTTCCCATGTTTTATTTCTAATTATTTGTTAAAGAATTCAGAATTCTATCAGTTTTATACCATACATTTTCTTTCTTATTCTTATTTTTTTTTACTCATTCTGCCCTGAGCCCTGATGAATGAGTACATACAGCCAAAACAGGAACAAGTCTTTTGCTGTCTGATAGAGTATAATCTGTTTCATTCTTTGTAATGTTATTTGGTGGTCACCATGTCCAGCAGTTAACGATTATTTTTTTTCTTCAAAAAAAAAAAAAGAGTTCTTGATATAAAGGTATGGGGCTTCTATATAATCTATAAGTCTTTAGCCTTGTATCTTAATGATTTCTGAATTATGCTTTTCCATATATTTTTTCCATCCTCACCTTTTTCACTTTGCAGTCACCAGATATCAGAGTGTATTTTGAAATAATCATAAGATACTTATGAATTGTTTCATAAACGTTATCTACCATTCATCTTCAGGAAGCCATGTTGAAGAATGAACTGCAATTATTTTCGTAATGTTCCAGTTTGGGGGCAAATACTTATCATTAATGATAATCCAATGAGATAATACACATAAAGCCTTTCCCAAGCATTAGAGAGCTTTATAAATGTCACCTAACAGTAATAGTGCTGTAAAATATGATGACCCAATATCCCATGAAATAATCCTCTCGCTGCCTTTGGGTATATGATAAAACCCACTCTGGCAACCCTTTTCTTTGACTCCACAAGGAATATCTGTGAGCCACTCTTTCATTTAGCAGCTATTTTCTTCTTCCTTTTGGTTCATTCATAGCAATAATGTCAAGATTGATATGATCCAACTCTTCTAGAAACGTGTTTATTTATTATTGGATAAGGATTTCACATTTAGCATACTGGTAGTTAAATTAAAATTTTCTCAAAATCAACATGTCCAAAATGGAATTCATCTCTCCTATAAACACTTACCCAACTCCTCCAATTCTTGCTGGCAACACCATCATTCTCCTCACTTCCTATGTTTCCCAAGAATTTAGACTTGACTTGTCTCTTTTCCTCTCTATAAATGATCAGTGGGCAGCTCATGTCTTCTCCACCTCTAGATTGTCTTTAGCATTCAACAATGCTGTACTTTATGTCTGTTATTTACCAATTCAATTCAATAAGTATTTATTAATTTCTCTCCTTTCATGTTGCCTCTCCATGTTTGGAGCCTCAACACTTTTTGCCTAGATGACTGAAATAGCTTCCTAATTGGTTGCTCTGCTTTCAGTCTCTGTCTTCCACTCAGCTGCCAAATAAGTACTGCTAACATAGGGTCCTAACCAATGTCAGATATATGCACCCACACTAAAAAATCATCAATAGTTCCATATTTGCTTCTAGGATAAAATACAAATCTTCACTCTGGCACCTAAAACCTTCCATAATCTGACTCCCTTCTCCCTTTACAGTCATACCATTTCCCTGTATTGTAGTCAAACGGATTTACTTGCTCTTCACCTCTCATAGCATTCTACTCCTTGCTCCTGGGCTATGTCCAAGTGGTCACTTCATCTGAAATGCCTCCCCTCCTCATGTCCATCTTGGGGAATTACTAGGATCCTTTCCTTGATAATTTCTTGAAAATTATGTCTAGGCTCTTTTTTTCAGGTAGTCCAATAATTTTTAAATTATCTCTCCTGGATCTATCTTCCAGGTCCGTTATTTTTCCAATGAGATATTTCATATTGTCTTTATTTTTTTCATTCTTTTGGTTTTGTTTTACAATTTCTTGATTTCTCATAAAGTCATTAGCTTCCATTTGCTCCATTCTAATTTTTAAGAAAGTATTTTTTTCAGTGAGCTTTTGGACTTCCTTTTCCATTTGGCCAATTCTGCTTTTGAAATCATTCTTCTCCTCATTTGGACCTCTTTTGCCATTTCAGTTAGGCTATTTTTTAAGGTGTTATTTTCTTCAGTATTTTTTTGGGTCTCCTTTAGGAAGCCCTTGACTTGTTTTTCATGATTTTCTTGCATCACTCTCATTTCTCTTCCCAGTTTTTCCTCTACTTCTCTTATTTGCTTCTCAAAATCCCTTTTGGACTCTTCCATGTCCTGGGACTGGTTCATATTTTTCTTGGAGGCTTTGGATGTAGGAGCTTTAACTTTGTCATCTTCTTCTGGTTGTATGTTTTGATCTTCTTTGTCACCAAAGAAATATTCTATGGTCTGACTTTCTTGTGCTGTTTGCTCATGATCCCAGCCAATTACTTGAGTTTTAAAATTTTTGTTAAGGTAGGGGTCTGCTTCCAGTGTGGAGAATGTACTGTCCCAAGCTTTGGGGGTTTTGTGTAGCTGTTTTCTGAGATACTTCTAGGGACCTGTAAATTTTCATTTCTTCCAAGGTGGTATGATCAAAGACAAGGTATTTGCTCCTTTCCTGGCCTGGGCTCTGGTCTATGTGAAACTACAAGCACTCTTTTCTGCCTTGGAACTGTGAGGAGGATTCCTTCTCCACCAACACTACAAGCTCCATCATACCACCACTCCTCCTCACCCCAGGACCACCACCCAGAACTGTGACCCAGATCCAACCATGGGGAAAACAAGAGAAACCTGCCTCAGAGCTAGCAAAGAGATCCTTGCAATCCCCTTCTGATCAGCTGCTCAATCCCCCCTCTGTCTGTGGGCCAAGAGCTACAGAAACAGTTGCTGCCCCAGGGCACGCCAGTAATGGTGTAGACCAAGCTCCTCTCTCACCCAGGTCTGACAAACCTTTCCTACTGACCTTCTAAGTTATCTTTGGTGTCTGTGGGTTGATAAGTCTGGAAACTGCCACAGCTCCCCTTGATTCAATCCTCTGAGGACTGCTCCAGGTTCACTGAAGCCTGGTCTTTAACTGCATGGCCCATGCTGAACTGTGCTCCTCTCCCAGCCTGGTGAAACAGACCTTTCCAATCAACCATCCACGTTGTCTTGAGCTGGAAATTTGTTTCACTCTGTCTTTTTGTGGGTTCTGCTGCTCTAGAGTTTGTTTAGAGGCATTTTTTACCAGTATTTGGAGGGGTTTGGGGGAGAGTTCAAACAAGTCACTGCTTTTACTGTCATCTTGGCCCCCTGCCCCTAGGATCCTTTCAAGAACGGTGTGGGGGCCACCCCCTTACATAAGGCCTCTTCAGATCTCTGTAGTTATTAACACTCTCTCCTTAAAATCAATTGGATTTACTTTTTACATACTCTGCATTTACTTGGACACATGTTGTATCCTCCAAGGGAATATAGACTTCATGAGAGAAGGAATTACTTCATTTTTGGTTTTGTGTCCTTCATAGGTCCCCTACACATAGTCTTTGTTTAATGCTATTTTTATGGAGAAATCTACTGCTCAGCAATTTTCAACCATAAATCCAAGTTGTGAAACTTAGTAAACACCAACTAAATGCTTGTTGCCTCTGTCATCCGATATGTTAATTAACCCTCCTAGATGGGTGTTGTCTGCAAACTTTAAGTATACATCTATGCCTTTCTCCTTGTCATTGATTTAAAAATTAAATTAAGTAGCATAGGATTAAGGATAGATCTCTGGGGCACTCCCTACAAGCTGTAACCAGGAAACAATTTACATATCACTTTGGTTAGAATGATGAATTTTTATGTTTATGCTGAGTTAGAAATTTCCCTAAAAGTTTATGTTTGCTATTCCTCTCCAAATCATTTTCTCCCTTTCTCAAGCAAAACTAAAGGTTTATTCAGTGCAATTCCACCAGTTAAACACGGTTTAAAAATCTAGATACTATTAAAATTGATTATCTGAAATAAAAAGGAAACTGAGGACAGTTACCCAGTCATATATGATTTAATCTGTAAATGGAGCATTTGCATATTAAATCAGGTCACCTGACTCCTCAGAAGTCAGAGACAAGGAGTGATTTACAGAGGTGGTTTTTATAACCAAAAAAAAGAAAAAAAGGAAATGGAAAAATTACAGAAACTTATTTTGAATGCAATTCTATTGGACAAGGCAGGTCACCTGACTAGTTAGATTCTCCCAGACTTTCTTAATCCTATGCCAAACGTCCTTTCCTTCAGGTGTTACCTTTTGTAACCAGAATGTGTACAGGGACAGAGAAACTTGAGGTCAGTGGTTAGCAGGCATCCCCTGTCTTCCTTAGAATGGTCTATTACTCAACCTTAGACTCTAACTCAAGAAGAAAAGGGGCTTAACCTCTGGCTAACCTTTCTCCAGCTGCCAGAAAGGGGAACTTAGCCTCTGGTGAACTTCATTTTCTGCTATATAGGGGGATTTAGACTTTGGTCAACCTCCCTTTCTGCTAGAAATGGACATTTAACCTTTTGAAAAACCTTATAATCTTATGATTATTTTATTCTTTTAAATTATCTGCTAGTAAATGATAAAGTCTTCTCAATCTATTCAGTAAATCTGCAGGTAACCTAGATTTAAGAGACTTGTGTTAGTCTGGCTTAGCATTAGGGCCAGCTTTTCCTAAAGAAGGGAGCCTATTCCTGTAATGAAACTAAAAATAAATCAAATTCATCAATAATAGCTGACTTTATCAGCAGTTACTAGCTGGGAAAGGACTGCTGTTGTACCACTAGGATTTCTTCCCAAATAACTTCCTGTCTTAACAAACCTGATGGGTAATGCAGGCACACTCTTCTAATAATAGTACAACTTCAAGCTTTAGATACTGAGTTTTTCCAGTATGATATCATTTGTGTAAATGATGAAATGTAAGATTATTTGTGAGAGGAAACTACAGCCTATAAATGTAATCTTCTCTCTGGTGTTGTTAAACTAGAAAAGGAAGGCTGGGGGAAAAAAAAAGCCCCACCAAAACTGAAAGTCTTCATTGACTGAAAAGATTTAGTCATGGCACTTGGATCCATTCATGAATAAATAACTGACTGGACAATGATGCTGTGCTCATATTTCAAAACTTCCCTTTGTTTAAACTAAGTGCCATCATGGGACTCACATAAAGGTGAAGTCCTTGTGACATTCTTTGTCTAAGTGAAGGAGCAGGTCCCACAGAGGAATGGAAAGAACACTGACCTGGAATCAGAAAACTTAAGAGTAGAAGTCCTAGCTTTGCTTCTTATGAGCTGTGTGATCTGAGACAAATCATAACCACCCCAGGCTTCTGACACTCTTGTGAAACAATGTTATCCAGAACATGCCAGTGGGTGGCTCCTGTGTATCACAGAATCACAGGATTGCAGATTTAGAAGGAAGCCTAGTGTGAAGCCTACTCCCACCCATCGCCCATCCCCCAAAGAATTTCCAACAAAAGTTCATTTGATCTTACCGCAGAACCTCCAATGAGAGGAGCCTACTACCAACCAAAACAAAGCAGTCTGATTTTGGATAAGTCAAATCATGAGGAAGTTGTTTCTAATGTCAAACTTAAGTTGGCCTCTGCATCTTACATCTATTGTTATTGGTGCTTGTGTCTAGGTCTGAAGAGAACAAATCTCATTTCTCTCCCACATGGCAATCTTTCAGAAACCTGAAGATAGTTATCATGAGACTTCTCTTCTCCAAGTATCCCCAATTCCTTCAACTGATCCTCATGGAGAATGAACTCAAGGCCCTTTGTCCTCCCGGTTCCCCTGCGCTGGAGGCTCTCCAGCTTATTAATATTCTCCCTAACATATGGAGCCTTAATATGAAAAGAGTACTCCAGGTGTAACCTGACTAGGAAGAGCACAGTGAGACAACAACCCCCTTATTCCATTGCACACTTCATGAAGCCCGTTAACTATTCTGGTTACAATATGATACTGACATTGCTCAAATCCACTAAAATCCTCAGGTTATTTTTTGCAAGAACTGCTGGTTGTTGTATCTCTATATCTTGTATTTATAAAGTTAATTTTTTTCAAAGCCGAGCATAAGATTTTACATTTATTCTCTGTATATACTCAGTGACCTCATCAATTCCCATGGGACCGGTAATCATCTCTATGCACTCCATTCTTCTTTCCCTCACTGTCGGCATCTTTTCCTAGAAAGTTATGGACACATCATTGATCTCAGCAAATCCTTCCAAGTATAGATAAAGGTCGAGATTTACAGGGATAACAATGGTAAACAAGAGGGGACTGTATTTTGCTTGAATACTTGGCAATGCTTCATCCCTTCAGACCACTTGTGTTTCATATCTGGGGTTACTAGTTTGGATTTAAAGGGATGTTCATCGAGTTTTTCAACTATTACAATGGAGGCACAGAGAGCGTAATGGCAAACAACACAGAAAGTACAGAACAAATGGCACAGGAGTGGAGCAATAGTAGAGGCAGATGGTGTGAGGACTGGGAATAGGGTGGTGGAGTAAGGCAGGCAGCATGGGGAATAGAATAAGGACTGGGAGAGGCAAAGACAGTCACTCATTTAACCATGGATTGGAGTTGGGAGCACTCAGGAGCGTGGATCTGGATGGAGATGGAAAAGTCCTTGGTGGGAGAAGAGACAGGAATTAGGATCTCAGGGCAGCTAGGTGGCGTAGTAGATAGAGCACTGGCTCTGGAGTCAGGAGGACCCGAGTTCAAATCCAGCCTCAGACACATAACACTTACTGGCTGTGTGACCAAGGGCAAGTCACTTAACTCCAATTGCCTCGCCAAAAAAAAAAAAAGGAATTTGGGTTTCATTTTTATAGCGCATGAGGAGTAGACTCCTATCTATACCACCTTGAGGTTAGTTCATGAACATGTCCATATCATTTCAAAGTTATCAGCATCATTTTGTACTCTATTGGTCTTACTGCAGATGCCTGGAGCATATCTGAGATTTTGATATCATAGGACCAAAAAGTTCTGACAGCAAGGCTTAGATGACTTCCCCTTATTTAGCATATAATCCCAGGATGTGTTTTTAGTTAATATATGATATATTCTGGCAAGTTATAGGCTTTTGATCTATTCAACAACCTGTAAGTGACTTCTAGTTTCCCCATTGCAATCTTATTTCCTGCTATAGTTATTTTATACTGGTTACTTATAAACTCTCTATACTAAATAAAAGGGGAGCTAGTCAAGGGGACCAGAACAAGGTACAATTTTAACACATGCTTCCATAGACCATCCTCAAAATGAATGAAATTTTGCAAGTGTTAACATATTTTTGTGTGTATCAGGAAGCAGAATGCATTATGTATTCAGTGAGGAAATAAAACTCTTAGGAGGTTTTCCATCTATATCTGTAAAAAGGCAAGCATGATCCTTGTATTACTTTGTTAGGCTGTTGTGAGGCTCAAGTGAAATAATGAACATGAAAGCACAGTATACTTTTAACCATTCTTAACAATGTGAGCGGTAACTTGCCATAGTGGATGGAGAGTAGGTCCTAGAGTCACAGAAAGATCTGGGCTTGAGTTTTCCCTTTTTCACATTGCTGGCTGATGACCCTGGGCAAGTCACTTAACAACTTTGTGCCTTCAAGTGACTAAGACTATAAGTTTGCAGAGTGGGTACCTATTGCATTGGTAGAGGGAGTTTTCTCATCCAGGAACTATCCCTGCCATCAAAATCATAAAACCAGTCCTGCATTTCCATCATTCATACCCTTAATGGTAGTATGATTTAGTCTCTTGTTTTTAAATGATCTTTCATCAGATCTCAGTATTTATAAAGCCTGTCTAGGGATTTCTCTGTCACTGATTTAAACTAGTTCACCTATTAATTGCATTGGGGAGAGAGAAACTGGCATTCAAGAACTCCTAAAATTAACATAATAAGCTCCTGTATTGCATCTTTCTAGTTTATTCATGAAAGAATGTGTTATATGGATAGAATCCAAAAATACTGGTAAAGCCAATAGATTTCATTGACTTTTCTCTCTAGCAGACCTGTCACTCTAATTGGAATAAAACCTGTTAGCTAAATGAAGCCTGTCTTCTATAAAATCATGTAGGGTATAATTACTTCTACTTTATTTTTAAAATATATATTTTTATTTATTTTGTTAAACATTTCCCAATTAAATAGAAACAATTTTTAAAAATTCATCTTAAAAAAATTTGAGTTGCAAATTCTCTCCCACCCACCCCTTAGGAAGGCAAGTCCTATGATATTAATTATACATGTGAAGTCATATAAAACATATTTCCATATTAGCCATGTTGCAAAAGAAAAAGTTGGGAAGACTTATATGAAGTGATGCAAAGTAAAGCAAGCAGAACCAAGAAAACACTATAAATAGTAACAGCAATATTGTAAAGATGATCAACTGTGACAGACTTTGATCTTTCTGAAATTGAGTCCATTTAAATCACTTTTCCCTAGGTGGTCTCTTTATTCTTGCCTGGTTGGTTTTCTTTTCTTGCAGTCTATGCATTACCTGTCTCTACATCCATACCAAAATGATATAAAATCTCTAAATGACTAAACTGATCAAAACACCACCATAAAAGATAGAATCATTACTCATCTTATTTGACTGCCATTAATATAAGACACTGAGTATACAAATAAAGCGTGTTTAAAAGTCCATAAAATTGTAACTGTGATACTCTAACAATAAAATTTCCTTTAAAAATACAACACCATGTCTTCTTCAAGAGGCATTTTCCTGTTACAGCTGCCCACATATTTAAATGGAAGAGTAGACATTTGACTAATATTTATATCTTACAAACAAGAAAAATTTAGCAGTTTTGATGCTTCTAAAATTAATAGGAAAAGGGTAACTTAGCAGACTCTAGTAGGTCTCCAGAAATAGAATATTACCTGGTAAAACCACTAATAAACATTTTTGAATTAGGGATTTTTCACAAAACCAGTTAACAGCCAAGAAAAATTTGAATACTACTACTCAAGAACATGATACTCATACATCAATATTTCAAGAGATCAGTGATTTTGTCTGTCTTGCTAATGGCAATAATTACAGAGCTTATACCACCTCCACACTTTAGGTGATGTGCTTCAGGAAGTCCTCTGGTCAAAAGATTCATCATCTGGGGCCAGTGTCTGGCATATAATAGGCATTCAACAAATGCTTACTTAACTGGTTGATGTTAATCACATGTCAGAACATACATTTTGTTTACCACTTTCTTAAAAAGCTCACATGCCTAAAAAAGGAAGGAATTTGTCTATAGCATATAATGAAAAATCAACTGACGTTCTTAAACATCTTTTTTATCAGGGAGCATCAGCTCTGCGGAATTACTTAATAAATTGATATATCTGAACCTATGTCACAAGACAAAGACTTTGGTGGTTCTTTTTCTTAATTATTTGGCCAAACGATGGATGGATAATTTTTAAACAGCAAAGCAGAGATAAATGATCCAGTAAATAGTTGCCACCATGTCAGGTAGGTAGATCAAGAATGTCTGAGTCCCTCAAATGGCATAACACAAAATGCTAAAAGAAGAAAATGGCAGACAATGTACTTTGTCATAACAATATAGCAAGAAATGCCAGAGTTATAAAAATCTAAATTATAGTTCCAGGTATTAACTGTGCTCAAAGGTGGCAACTTTTACAACATGCCACATTTCAAAATTATTTATATCATGACTTCCTTATTAACTAGGATACATAAAGGAGAGCCAAGTGGTCAAGGGGTTTTCCAGGTTGAATGAATATTCCTATCTTTGGGTACATGTAGCTCTTGCTACATGAGTGAGAGGCAGCATCTAGGGGGAGCAGACTCTTCCATAGAAGAGAATACTATTAGTTTTATTGTGCTTAATGAAAAAAAGGAATGGGTGATCCACATTGAATGTCATAGAAGGGAGTTTCATACTCAATGAAAACTCATCTGCAGTGCTCGCTGCTGCCTCAGTACCTTCCTCATTGACTTCTACAAAAGATTTATGGAAAACTTCTGACAAAAATAGATTTTTTTTTTCTCTCAGTCATGCCTGAAAAGTCAGCATGGTTTGTGCTGAAAGCATCACTCATCCCCATGCTGCTCAAGGTCGATTTGAGGTCATAGCTCTCCTCCAGCTTGAATCTGGAGAGATACAGCTGCACATCATACATCTCCATCGTGTCTTCATGAGTCCAATCACTCAACTTCCCGTAAGTGATTGTCTTTTGCAGCTAGAGTTATGGGACAAAAAATAGAAGGTCATTAAAAATTTTAAAAGGAAAAGCAAAAAAATATTTGTTCAGTGACATTAAAAAGAGAAATCACTAAGAGGATAGTTCGAGAGACACCTGGGAAGACTTGTATGCACTGATGCAAAGAGAAAGGAGCAAAACCAGGAGAGCGATTTATACTATAACAATAATACTGTAAAAATTAACAACTTGGAAAGACTTTAGAGCTCTGATAGACACATTGATTTACTATGATTCCAGAGGACTGATGATAAAAGATGATATTCACCTCTTCACAGAGAAGTCATGGTCTTAATATGTAAAATGAGATACACTTTTAAACGTGGCCAATATAGAATTGTATTTTTTGGAGGCCAGGCAATGGGGTTAAGTGACTTGCCCAGTGTCACACAGCTAGTAAGTGTCAAGTGTCTGAAACCAGATTCAAACTCAGGTCCTCCTGACTCCAGGGCCGGTGCTCTATCCACCACACCACCTAGCTGCCCCTAGAATTGTATTTTTTCATGATTATGCATATTTGTTACAAAGTTTTTGTTTTTCTTTTTTTAGGGAGAGGAATTAGGTATAGAAGGAGGAGGGAGAGAAAAATAGTAAATATTTGTCAATTTTAGGAAAAGAAATGAACATATTCAATTTGTGAACTATCATAATCATAGTAGCACAGAGATAGCAGTATATAATTATTTAGAAATTCCAAAATTGGTGAAGACAGAATAAATAAGGAATTTAAGTGAGGAAAACATTTGCATAAATATCATTGGTACAAATGTAATATTCATGATATTGTAAGAATTGACATGAATATATAATACTTGACACCATTCCCCTGATAGCTGAGTATGAACAATTTCCAATTGAAAATAGAGTGATTATTTGAAAACAATCACTGATGGAGAATTCAAATTACAACAATTCTGAGATTTCACCTCCCACCATGGAAATTGACAAAGATAAAAAGTGAGAATAGCTAATAATGGAAAGACTGTGGGAAGACACATATCCTGATTCAATGTTGCTGGAACTCGACACTGGTTCAACAGTTCTGGAGATGAATTTGGAATTGTGCAAGAAATGTGACTATATTGTCCTTACTTTTTGACCCAGTGACTCTTCTACTGTGTATATACCTCAGCAAAGTAAAAAAGAGAAACAAAGGCCCTAAATAGACCAAAATATCCATAGTAGCAGTTTTGGTGATAGCAAAGAAGGGGAAACAAAATCAATTTTCATCAACTGGGGAATGTCTGAAAAACTTTGGTCTGTGAACATAAAGTAACATTTTTGCAAAGACAAAATGAAGAATTCAGAGAAACATAGAGAAATAGATCAAACAGAGGCAGAATGAAATAAGCAGAACCAAAAGAACAATATGCAGGTCTCCATCTGTATAAATAAAAAAAAATATTCAAATGGAGCTCAACTATGAATAATTGAAAAACCAGTAGAGATCCAGGGAACATATAATGAAATATAACTTCCTCCCACTGATACTAACTACCTTCTTCATGGCAGAGAAGCCCAGGAATATATAGAGTATTAGGACATAATAGTGTACATAGAATGTCTGTTTTAGTCCTTAGAAGGGGTGCTTTAGCTTAACTGTATATCTTTGTTACAAAGAAGAATTCAATCTGGAGGCTGTGGAGGAATTCTTTTCCTCAGAAATTACTATGCTGTAAAAAAAAAAATTACTATGCGGTAGGCATGAACAGAACATGGCTCTATTTTTTTTCTTAATATTCGATTTTCTTTTTGAATACCAATATGAATTTTTTTCTTTCCTTGTTTGGACAATACGATAATACTGGATCATAAAGTCGAGTCTAAAATACACTTTATATCCTCTGATTCCACCTGCCTTTGGAATTAGTCTTGTATTATGAATGACATTGAATATTTAGCCTCAGAGTTTGCCTGATGGTGAATTGTGAAAGACAGGTGGGCAAAGTGTTTCGTGGCTCTTCATCTTCTGTAGTGATGTTTAGACATAATTTACATACCTACACACACCACTCAGCTGCATGAACTTGGCAAACTCCCTTGGTCTATTTCTTCCCTTGTAAAATGAGTGGGATAGGCTAGGCTGGGTGATCTAAGGTCCCTTCCAACATTAACATTCTATGAGTTCATGTAAATGTATGCTTAGGCAATGTCTATGCAAAGATAGTAGCTATTGCTATTCAAGATATCATAAGAATTGACATGTAATAGTTGGCACCATTTCCCAATAGCTGAGTGGATGGCAGATACGAACATTTTTCAAAATTGGAAATGATGAATGACTATTTAAAAACAATCAGTGATGGAAAATTCATTTTAAAACAAGGAGATGAGCAATGAAAGAATGCATAAGGAATGGCCATTAGTTCCTTTTTATGAGAACCAGTTCCACCCTGTGGAATAGCATTTTTATCTTAAGCTTCATTTTAAAGCTGATAGTGTCCAGGACTAAGATCCACCCTAGTCAGAGCACATGTAGAGCTCACATTGAATTCTGGTTGCCACATTGATAAAATGGAGAGTATCTATAGAAAGATGAGCATTTATAGAGTATTTCAATAGAAAGATATCTATGATATGGTGAAAGGTCTCAAAATAATAGCATATGAGAATCTATTGAGGGAAATGGGAATTCTAGACTAGAGAAGAGAAAACTTAAAAAGGACAGGATGTCTGAATGGTTGTCATATGGAAGGTTGGGACTGGATTTGTTCTATTTTGTTCCAGAGGGCAGAACTAGGAATATAGGACAGATGTAGCAGTGACCAGTATAAAATTGATGCAAAGAAAAAGCACTTAACAATTAGATCTACTTCAAAGTGGAATGAGTTGCCCTATAGCATAATGGTTTCTCTCTCATGAGAAGTCTTCACAGACTACATGTGGTGAACCTTCTTTGTCAGGCATGCGTCAGCCTCTGTGGTCCCTTCTAGCTCTGATATTCTGCGATTAGCTTCTGCCATGTAGAATGCAGTTTCCAGAAGAAAGCAAATTGTGATTAGATAAAAACAAAAATTCAGAATCAGATGCCTGTGTCTCTAGGAATACCCCTTTCCCACCCCACCAGGCAAGGATAATGAAGGTATAGGTTTTAAGGTAGGGCAGGAACTCCCACTCCTCTGTAGTTAGATGAATTTCTATTCAGTCTTAACATCAGTGCTAGCTTCCTATAGACACAATCCTTTTTCAGCCTCATGGTAGAGATTTAAAACCTTTAATACCTCTGTTACATACAAATAGGATCTACTAATGTGTATAGTATGTGTGTACTAACCTATGTGGACAATAAGCATAAATAAGCATTCCTCATACCTACCTCTTGACAAATTCATACATTGTCCTAGTATGAAAATGTATTTCTCATTCAACATATATTTTCAGATTGGGATAACATGTGAATTTGCTTTTCTCTATTTTGTTTACTTTTACTGGATACTGAAGTGTGGAATTCCTTTGTTAAGCATTACATAGCTGATGTGTGTCAGAAGCCCAGCACTGTAATAGCAGTAAGACAAATAGTCTCTGGGCTCTGGACTCTGGAGGCCAGATGACCACCTGTCAGTGGTACTCTAAGAAGGACCCTTGTTTGGCCTCTGGCGTCCTCTTCCAAGCCTGGGATTCTCTAATTGTTCCTGACAATCCACTCTCCAGGCTGAGAGGTCTGCAGAGGAGAGATTAGAGACGCCACCTGCTGGGAATTGTGGAGAGCTGCAGGAAGTAATTAAGGAAAGGGGCAATAATACAATGAGAGGCTTATAATGTGCAAAACTGTGAACAGCAAATAACTGTGCCAGTCTCTGAGGAAGGGTTGGTCATTGACAGGAATTGAATTTTGAAATATGAATTCTAATAAGACTTCTGTTTGCTTCCTTCGGTCTGTAAATACTTTTCTTTCCACCCCCACCCCTTCTTTGAGCTGTGTGAGCTGTGTACTTGTAAGAACTACTGGTAATGACACAATGGGCTATGTAATTATGTCCTATCATGTAGTAACTTTCCCAGGAGTTTTGGGTACAGGAAATTCCTAGTCATGTGAGAAATCTTCCCCATGATAATGGGGCTTTTTGTGCCACATGACAACCTGGGACACAAAGCTTAGGATTTTAGTAGGTACTTGGCAAATAGTTATCAAATGATCATTGATTCAGAAAGACTAGTACAAACACACTGCCAGAGCCACACTTGAGAAGTTGGCAGGGACCAGAGATTACCTCTGACGAACAAAGGGCCAAAAGAAATGAGTTCATGATGGAAAAAAGAAAGGGCAGCTTGGAGAATAACGTGTTTAAAATGTGGAAATGGGAAACTCACCCTTCTCCATTTTGTAAATATTAAAACATATTTACATAATGTAGGTTATTGTTTCAGTCCACTAATTCTACCATTCAAGAGATGTTAAAACACTTTCTCAATGAAACTTCTCTTGCCTATTAATTCTTGTCCCTGCTCAAATATTGGTTAAAACTCAGAGTAAATTCTGAGCCTTAAATCTCTTCCCTTATCAAGGTCACAACAGAACTAAAATATCCTATACAGTAAACTCTTTTTTAATCCACAATGGATAGGAAGTAAGTTGCTTCCCATCACTATGTGTGAAATACATAGATTAGAAATTTTCAGAAGAATGCCATAGACAAAAATCTAAAAATCTTTGGACATAAATGATTTTAGTTTCTCCCTGATGATTCAGAAGGCACTTCAGGATCATCATCAATACCAATAATCATCATACAGAAATAAGGAAAACATGTAGACATAGGGTTTGATTGGTTGGATTCAGGGTAAGTGGTTTTAGTCTGGAATGCCATCTTCACTCACACCAACAATACGAAAAATTGTAGGTAAAAAATGAATAAACCTAGGAAGTCTCATTTGATTTTTAAAAAACTCAAGTGAAATGCATTTGCTAATTACTTCCCCCAGTCTGGACAATATAGGAAAACAACCCTTGTGAACAACATCTTGACTGTCCAAGGTTCCCTTTAATCGACTGATGCAAAGTTCAGTTCTCTCAACAAGACAGTTGATTTAGCTCAAGCCTCAATGAGAGGAACAAAATGCCTAGAGAAAAAGAGAGATTTTTCGACTCTTACTTTGGTTGACAAAGGCCAGCATCTGAAATCACTGAAGTTCTAAGAGCTGAGAAAAATGGTAATGAGCAGTGCTTTATGACTTCTGACCCCCGCTGAGCTGGCCTAGCAACGTTTTAGCCAGGGGATCCTCCCAACCCTATACATCCTTTTCTCAGATAACCCTAAACATTCTCTGATGAAATGTAACTGAATTATAAGCGTCCTTGAAATATGTAACATCCTGTAAGCCACTGGGTCAGACCAGTGGCCCACTCCATGGAGCTTAATATTCAACCTTTGACAGCAGAGACATAAAAGGACTTTTTGTGGTAGTTGTGCTCCATAACAATAACCTCCAAAGGACAATAATGGATACACAAGAATTCAGTGTAACAGTGTTACCACAATAAGAAAAAGAGTAGCTCGGTTCTGATGTAGGTAAGCCGCAGCTAAGAAGAGCCCTGAGGACCTTCTCTGCTGGTTTACTGTTCCTGTGTGAAGCCTGGACCCAAATGGCTCTGGAGGAGAACGTGAGGCTGATGACTTTGCACAGTTCTCCATCACTTAAATCTAATTCATGTGTACGTCATGGATCACCTGTCTTTCTTTGTGGTGCCTATGCCTGTCCTGGTCTAGCAACCAGGTTGAGGGGCTAACAGAACTTGGAAACAGATTATGGAAGGCAACATTTTGGATTGTCATTCATTTATTCATGTGACATATATTTATTCATTGGTTTTCACTTCACCTTAGTATCTTGGAACCTAAGATAGAGCCTAGTATGCAGTGATTAATAAATTATCTATTTCTATTTACAATACATTTCTATTACAAGGCACTGTGTTAAGCACTAGGACTACAAAGGTCAAGTGATAAGCAATCCATTTCCTCAAGCAGCTTACTTTGTATAGCAACTGGGGAGGACACAATATAATGCAATGATAATAAAATAATTACACATCAGAAAATAGAAGATAAGACAGGCTGGTAACCAGCCTACACAATGAATGTCTAACCTACCTTCCAGCTCTCGCATGCTGCAATTCTAAGCAATTATAAACAACGTGAAATCAGACCCAACTTCTCCAGCTGCCAATAATCACTGAAGGCCCTCCTAGGCAAAATTACAAAAGAAACACCAATTGCCTAGGCAAATGCAGCTAATGATTTGTAATTAATTATATAATACAGTCTTTCACTGAGGAAGATACTGGAGCATTTGGGCATTATTTGCTGAAACCCTATTCGTTGGTCCTGAAATGTGAATCAGAAAATCATCTAACTTAAAAATAAGATAACAAAGAAACTAATGTCTATTGCAAAATACTAACATTTAGATTCTTAGGAGTCCGTGTATAAGCCAAAAAAGTTCTAAACCTGAGGAGAGCAATACAAAATAAAACTCCACATTTCAAACTGCTAATTATTACAAAATCAAAGATAGTGGGGGTCATCAGTCCCTTGAGATTTTAATAATAATGCTCAGAGCTTTTTTTTTTCTGAATTGAATGTACAGGTAAGGTCTTGTGCTCTGGATTAGTTCATTTACAAAGCCTGAATGTTGGCCAACCAAAGACTTCAAATATTTAGTCAATTCACATTGGCAAGTAAAATAACCAAATCATCCTTCAGCTTTCTGATGTGACTACAACACTAATCTTTAAACAATTTTACAATAGCTTAAAATATATAACACATATCTCTAAAACTAAAACCTCATTGTCACCAAGACTGTAAACTAAGAGACAAGGTATCATGCTCCCACAATTTAAGATAACATTTAACATCTTACAACTTCAGCAAAGAAGTTACAGTGTTTTAACAAGCTTGCAAAACCTTGAAAGGGCAAGTCAATCAGAAGGGCCCTAATTTTTTAATAGACCCAAAAGTTCTAGAGGACAGAGCCAGTTTTAACTAGCCCTAAGAAGGACAAAGGGCGTGGGCTTTTGGATGAGGAGGGATGGGGAGAGGGAAGGGGGGTATGTCTAGGGGACATAGGATGGGTGAATGTGTAAGATTGTAACCTGGAAAGGAGCGGACCAATCTGGGCCTGGAAGGGAGGAATCAAGGTGTTCTAACAGTATAAAGCTGTCTCTCGCTTCAGTATTGGGCGCTATCTCTTCTGAGTGGTTTTGCCTGATTCTTCCAAGAACTGTAAAATAAATGCTTGTTCACTCACTCTGAGCTTAGTTTCGTTTTTAACTAGAAGGCTTGATTTCTAACAATTGGGAGCTCGTCCAGAATCCAAAGACCCCCAACCCGGACCCAAGTGAGTGAACTCAGAGAAGAGCACTCCCACCCTTAATTTGGTAGTCCCTGATTTATTCCTTGGGCTGATTCGATTCGAGTCACCTGGACCCTGAGGTTTTGGATTTTAAGGCTAAAAAGGGTGAGTGAGAAATCGGGGGAAATACCCGCGGTGCCCAGGGGACTAGGAAAGTCAAGATATCTTAAGCAAGGTAAGGACCAGTCCTGGGAAGAACAGGGACCCTTGGAGGAGAAAACCTCGTGATGGGAGGCCAGGGGATGCTAGCTAGCAAACTGAGGTAGCAGGACTACCCAGGAAAAACTTTTCCTACTGAAGGAAAAGGGGAGGAAAAACCTCGGAATCCATTCAAAGAGGACCCTGGGACAAAATGAGTTTCTTTTGACGGGTCAAGGTTAGGATTAGAATTGTGCGCACGCTGTCAGTCTGTCTGTGGATGTTTTGTGTGTGCCAGAAAAATTTTGGGGTAACTTTTGAGGTCTGAGAGTGGAGAAGGAACAATGGGAAAAAGCTCCAGTCTCAGGCTTTCAGTGCGACATTGAGATTAGAATCAAAAAGGCAGGGAGAGAATCTCTCAGAAGTTAGTGGAAGGTGCAGCAAGCAGCCTTTACTGATATGGGTTTGGAGCATGAAAGAGAGAGGGAAGGGGCTGAGAAGAATTTGAATTCAGGTTTAATGGGATCCCAAGACTAAGAATTTGAATTGCTGTCTTTGAATCCCTCCCTCCAATATATCTGGTATCGGGGCAATGTGTTTAGAGTTTAAAAAAAAATAAGGGTTTTTCTGTCTTTTAATGTGGTAAGATTTCAGTGATTTGTTTAGAATGCGTAGTAAAGTTGTAAAAGTGGTTTGGGAAGGGGGGGAAGGGAGAGTACTATTCTCTGGATTTGGAATTCTTATCTCCCTTCAGATTTCAGAACTACAAAGGAAACCTGCTCAGCCTTGGTGAGTGTAATTTGGGTGGGGGTAGGGTGTTTTGATGGTTGTTCTGGATAGCTTTAAATGGTTTAAGTAAGTTGAGAAGGTGTGAGGAAGTGGTCTGTTTTAAGTAGAAGGATTAAAAAATGAAAATTTTGTAGCTCAATTTGAAAACCAATAAAGTTAAGGGGTTAAAGTTAAGAGGGTTAAAAAGGCCATCCATCTCTCAGGATAAACCTGTAGGAGGGCTTTATGTAAGCTGGGTGGGAAAACCTGACTACACCCAGTTCAAATTGCTGAAGCCTGAGATTTTCAGGAGGGTGGCTCTATCTGAGCCTATCTGGCTCTAAGAAGCAGAGGGGACTTTTTCTTTGTTCCCTTAAGGAAGTAGGAAAGAAAAGGAGAGAGAATTATTTAGAGCAGGAATTATCAACACTTGTGTCTTTTCAAGGGAATATGTAAATTTGTGGAGAATATTTCCTTTTAAAGGGCCAAGAGTATTGGATCTAAAACAAAAATGTTTTAAAATGTTTATCATTAGCGACTGTATATTCGGATCTGATTGGATTTAAGTTTACTGTTCTATAAAGGAAAAAAAATAATGGTTGCTATGGGACAAAAAAAATTATTATATAATGATTGTAAAATGCTTAATACAATGGCATATGTTAAACACGGCATTGTTATTACTTAATGTAATTGTTAAAGGCACCAAGAGTAAAAAGAGTGATAATTTCTATATGTGATAATTTGGAAATGAAATTGATGTTATCTGAAGTTTATTGTTTGTGTTACAAAAGTTATTACTGTATTTCTAAATTCTATTGTATTTCTAAAACTCTTAGATTGTAAAGTTTGAGGGACCATTGTGAGGTAGAAATGATGTTAAAGTAACTCTTGACCTGGAATGGGTCTTCTAGTGATAAAGATGAGATAATTTGAAACTGTTAAATACCTAGTGAGGTATATTTAGTTATAGTTATATAGTTATGACTATGATAGCAGATTTTCATCTAAAATCTTGACTATTATAAAAATATATGGTGGTTTAAAGTTATAGTTTTAACATTAATTATGAGATGAATGATTCTCTGTACAAAGTGACTTAGAATTACGTTTATCTAAATTGATAATGGGTTGTTTCAAAGCTTATTATAATTATGGAAATAATTTTATAATGTATGCCCTGTGGTACAAACATTTTATTGTGAAAAACTTTATTTATATGTATTGATTTGGAATTAATGAGGTATTCTCTCATATCAGGTTCTCAAAAAAAAAAAAAAGAAAAAAACCAGTCTGTTGGGGTGGGAGAGGCCCTAGGAGACTGTTGGACCTGGTGGAGGGGCTCAGAAAGAAAGAAAGGTTTTTTTAAAAATTTCTGATAATTATTAATTGGATCTGTTTCAAGTTTTAATATACTGCTTACATATTTATGAATTTTCTTATATGATGTAATCTGGTAAGCCAATTGTATTAGTTACATTGTTGGAAGGGCCATTTATTTTATAATCTGGAATGTTAGATTAAGAATTGTGCCTTCAGAGAAAAGAAAAAGGAATGAATTGGGGCTGTTGGGGCATTCTATGTGGTCCTGTTTTGTAACATTTCCTTTTAAGTACTGTAATTTAAGAAATGAGAACCTCCAAGTTTTGTCTATGTTTAAAGGAAAGTTTTTTAGCTGGGATTATTTGGCTCTCACTTATGAAGTTTAAAACTGTTAATGAAGCTATTTGGAGTAATTGTTTAAGTGAAGTACTGGTAGAAGTATTTTGTTTGTGTGAAAAGAAACTGGGTAATTATGCAAAAAAAAAGATTTTGTAAAATCTCATAATTTTTATACAGACACCTTTTGACTAGAGAATTTAGGTAACTAGGAATTTTATGGTAATTAGGAAATTGTAAGCTGTTTTTAAGAAAGGGAGATACTTTTATTAAAGAAAATGTTTTGATGAAATCTTTGATATTCTTTTAGAGGTCCTGCTAAATTTCTGTTTGTAAGAAAATTATGTCCAAACCTACTATAAACTTAAAAGTTTCATTCCTGGGTTTGTTGTATCCTTGGATTGGACTTAACTGGGTGCTTTTAGAGAAATAGTCTCAATGGAAGCAGTGTCAGAGACCTAAGGCTAGTGATTAATACTAAAGCATATAAGCTGTAAGTAGGAAAGATCTTACTATTTTGACCTGAATTCATTCCATGGCCTAGCAAGAGTTAAAATTACTGTTTGAATTTACCATATGTATAGGATTCAAGTCCTGAAAGTGTCTCATTCTTTCAGGTTGAGAGTGGTTAGAGAGGGATAAATAAGCTTGAGAAACAGGCAAATTTATGTAGACTAGCCCCTTATGATCTTAATGGAAATTTGATTTTACTCAGGATGTTATTAGGAACCAGAACATTTGTAGGAAGTTATGCAAACTACTTAGAGCTCACCTTGGAGATGTTCCCTAATTAAACTATATTCCCACCTTGAAACACTGATAAGGGGAATTTGCTATTTACAACCTTGGGAACTGTTAATGAACTATTATTCTGAGTCTAACTCCAGGTATGGTTAACAAGGAACTGATTGAGCTACTGACCCATGACATCAGCAATCTGCAAAGAGGTTTGTGAGCAGCACCTATGAGCAGCAAGAGGGTGTTCTCCTGGGAAGGGCAGGAGAAAGGCTTTTCTGCATGGCTGAGGTAAGATTCTCTTGACTCAATTTCCCCACTATGACACCTGGCAGACTTTAAGCCTGGCTCAATGCAGTTGGTCATTATATAACTTCTGCCTGGAATTGACATTAATCTAAGGAAGCATTGTTCCCTTACTTTAGTTATGTCTATGTTCTTTCATGGCAAATTCCTATAAGCATAAATATCAAATCTATTAAATAACAGATTGATGTGAGAACATCTGAGGTTATTATAGTAAGATACAAGTATAAGATTGAGTTATTTAGCCTAGAATTTCAGAATTAAGTATTCAGTCTTGACATCTGTTACTAGTATGTTCCTGTATAAGTCAGGATCCTTTAATTTCTCATAGTGGTTATGATGAGGTCTAGAGGTTTGGGGGTGCTGGTACTCCAAGGTCACAACATGAGGGTCCCACCTGAAGGAGTTCAGCCCATGTCTTTCAGCCACGGGGGAAGTTTGTTGGAGATAAACCTTATAGGCCAGTTGAGTGAAGTATTAGGGTTTTCTGGGGTCCATTGACAAATGGGAGCCAGATTCTTTCTGGGGCAAGGGGCAAAGGTGTCGACTTGGGCCCATACCCCATCATTAGGGGATAATTAGCCCAGGAGATTGTGGAACCAGAATATTATTCTGTTACTTAGTTAATACTTACTTAATGTTAAAGTTGTCTCATTTTGTTACAAATTAATGTTAAAAGAACAATAGCTTGTGACTTATCTTGTAAATGCCTTGAAAGAAGCATCTACTTTAATTAAGGATTATTTATTTGTACACGACTAGAAGTTGGGATTGTTTTATTATTTGATATGTACTGGTTTTAAATTAACTAGTATGTATTGGAGCTGTAATTAATTCCTTAGTGGAATCTCATCCTCCTGATGGAGGAATATGAATAGGAATGTATAATGAATTAATGCAAGGTATAAAACTAGAAGTAATGCAGAGTATAAGGCTAAGTTCTAATTTGAATTTCTTAAAACACGACAATTGGCCATGGTTCCAATTTTGACCTTGTAATAGTAGAGACATGGGGGTTGAGTTAACTTTCATTATTTGCCCTGGTTATTGACAAAGTAATTTAAAAATTGTACTGAGATCAGTCTTGTAGGAGAGTGGATACAAGAAGGAAGATCTCTGCAGGAGGAGTCTGTTGGACATTGTTTGAACGGCACTTGGACCAGAAGACTTCACCAGATGATGTCCAGAATGTCAGACAGCTGTATGAGAAGAGACTTCTGAAGCTTTAAATGGACAATTTATCATACTTTTGGGTCTCTATCTGTACTTAATAAGGGGACTGCCCCTTTTTTGATTTGTCAGTGTGTCAGTCAATTTCTCCCTTCCTTCTCCTATACTGTTTTAAGTCCCCAAAATCCTTTGAAATGTTACCCAGCAGCACAGCCCCAGATAGAACCATCACTAAGGCATTGCAAGGTTTAACCACTACTGACCGAAGAAGGTGGAGTCTGATCCCAAGAGTTGGCCCAAAACGCAGGGGTGGGGAATTCCATCACTAATTGGCTGGAAAGGTGGTTTGGAAAATGGAAAGGGGTAGCATTGTCTCTGATCACTTCCCTAATTATGGGTATAGCAATTATGACTACTGTGGGATGTTGCATAGTCCCTTGTATAAGAGGATTAGTTCAAAGATTGATGGAAACCGAATTAACCAAGGGATCCCCACCAGGAGAGTATGCTAATTTACAAGTCATGGGGCCAGGGAATGTAAGGATTATGATGGAAAAGACTGAGATAGCTCAGGCTAAAGAAGTTTGAAAGAGACCGAGAGTGTGGGAGCATGATTTTTGTAAAGAAAAAGAGGTGGGATTGTAAGAGACAAGGTATCATGCTCCCACAATTTAAGATAACCTTTGACATCTTACAACATTAGCAAAGAAGTTACATTGTTTTAACAAGCTTGCAAAACCTAAAAGATTAGGGCCCTAATCTTTTAATAGACCCCAAAGTTCTAGAGGGCAGAGCCAGTTTTAACTAGACCTAAATAGGACAAAAGGGATGGGTTTTTGGATGAGGAGGGATGGGGCAGCATGTCTAGGGGACATGGGATGGGTGGATGTGTAAGGTTGTAACCTGGAAAGGAGCGGACCAATCTGGGCCTGGAAGGGAGGAGTCAAGGTGTTCTAACAATATAAAGCTGTCTTCTCGCTTCAGTATTGGGCACAATCTCTTCTGAGCAGTTTCGCTTGGTTCTCCCAAGAACTGTAAAATAAGTGATTGTTCACGCACTCTGAGCTTAGTTTAGTTTTTAATTAGAAGGCGTGATTTCTCTAAGGCCTTATTTCTAACACTAATTAATAGGAATGTACTTTTTTTTTTTTTAAGTGAGGCAATTGAGGTTAAGTGACTTGCCCAGAGTCACACAGCTAAGAAGGATTATGTGTCTGAGGCTGGATTGAAACTCAGGTCCTCCTGACTACAAGACTGGTGCTCTATCCACTGCACCACCTAGCTGCCCAAAGGAATGTACTTTTACAGAGAAAATAATTAAGTCTGAGTAGGAATTTAAATAGATTTAAATCAATTCTGGTTCTTTCTGTTCTCTCCTTGTCCTTAAAATAAAACAATGTAACCACCATTCACTCCTATGTGGTCATTGTTGGAGTTACATAAGGGTTAAGTTTCCACAGTTTCCTAAGGTAGAATAGTGCAGAGGGTTACAGAAACAACTCACGGAAGCAGTTACACTGCAGGTGGGCTTGGGCTTAGCCAAAACCTGATGGTTCCAAGAAGATACCAAAATCAAGATAAGAGCCCATCCTGGTCACAAAGCTAAATAGCTGCTGAGCATGCTTAGTGAACGTCAGGCTGTAACCTGGAAGGAACAGATCAATCCAGGCCTGGGAATGTTGCAGTCTGAAAGGTTAAGACCCCTCAAAAACTGGAGTACAGGAAGGGGTCATCTGGAGTGAATTCATAGACTCAAGCATTCTTTAAGTCAAGGTGGCAAAGATTTATTGTTACACTTTTCAGTGGGCAAGGATTCTTAAGGAACCTGCAAGAGACTGAGGATGGAGCTTGGGTTTATATGGAAAAGAGTATGGGAAAGGAATGCCCGGGGTACTGATTAGGTAATCCAAAGTTCCAGGTGTTTTGGGGAGCTATGGATGAGAAAGTACAGGGAGTATACCAGGGAGGGAGATATCAGAGGTATGGATCTTGGGAGTCTGGTAGGAAGAAGAGTCCTTGGGTCAGTTGAGGACAAAACTCCTTGGGCTGGGCAGGGCACCCCTCTCTCTGTCTTGATGAGAGAATGGTCTGCAACAAGGGAAAGCTTTCTCACAAGACGGGACTAAGGAACTGGGAGGCTTCCAGAGACTTGATCTAAGGGCTGGGGCCCGAGTAGCCCAGCACTCTCTCACCTAGCTTTGTGTAGCTGCACCAGAAAGAGAGATGAGGGTCTTGCTGGGGCCCACGCATGAGTAATTGCTAGGCACAGTGTCCTTGGGCTGGGGAGTGATTGTCAGAGACAATGTTTCTAAGACTAGGGAGAAACTGGGGTCCAAGTACAAGCACAATCACCCAAGCAACCCATTAGGAGGTTTCAAGTCGAATTTAACTGCTTAAAAGCACTTTTGCCTTTGCACTAGGGGCCCACCCCTCCTGAAGAGGGGTGGAGCTGCTTCTGGCCAGAAATGTCTAAATCCTCTGGACTTTGTAATAAACTTTCTTGATACTAAATTTTTGGTATCAAGCGTGTTTCTAACAGTCATGAACACACAAAAAAAGTATTTCTGGACTTTTAATTGACCCAAATGATTGGCACAATTTTACCAAGTGGACTAAGTTGTTGGTAGTAATATAATGTAAATAACACTTTGAAGGAGTATTTGGCCTTAGTAGGATTAAAGGTGGCTTCACCTCACAAGTTTTCATAGTAATGATCTTTTTTTATTTCAAACCTAACTCTAGATACAACCACCTCAGGAAATATGAAATGGTTCTTCACCTTGGTATTTAAAGAGCAGAATGTAGGTTATAGCAGGCAAGCAGTCAAAGGATAATTCTTTCATTCATTTTCACTATGATTGTACTCTTATTGTAAAGATGGACTAGAAATTAATTTGAAAATGGACACCTTGATTTGCTTGACACTTCCCCACCCCCCCAATTACCCAGGAAACCAGAAGAACTGTATGAGGACTGGCTGTCATGGCTTGACATACTAATGATCCTTTATGGTGAGGAGGAGTAGGAAGGTCCCAGCTGGACCTGAAGACAATCAGCAATTCTAAAGTCAATTAAGCAGAAAAAAAGTAGTGCCACAATTAGAATCCATTATTGCTAGTCGAATACTACTCCATCTACACATACGAGGAGGTATATGAGGCTATATTTCTATAACAAATTGTAAAATGAACCAGATGAGCCTCAAGGAAGAAACATTATAGTATGAAGTGTTATATCATTTAATCTTGGGATCATTAACTTACCTTTTTCAGATCAATGTTTTCATCAGGAACCATAATGACCATGCTTAGCTCCTCACCCACACAGGGGAGGCTCCAGGATTTTTTTGGACACTTCCTCAATGTAGGTAATTTTAAATGTTGCTTCTTTAAACATCATCTGCACTGGCTTTTTCTCATTATAGTGAGGAAAAGGTGAACATGACATTAACATCAGATTATTCAAGGTGCTAATAAAACTTACTGAAAAGATGCAGTTGCTTAAGGAACTCTTTATAATGCATACAAAGGAATCATTATTTCCGTGGCTTTGTCAGTGAATGCAAAGTGTCATCAACTAATACATGCTTAAAAGAGTCTTCAGTTAAAAAAGAAAAAAAAATAGACAATCACTACCTCAACTTCCAGAAAACTAAGCTATTGCTAAAAGGCAAAGATTTCTTCATTCAGTAAAATTACATGGAACCCTCTTTGCTTTCCATAACAGGAAATCAGGGTTTTTCCCCTCTGACAAAATAAAAGAGGCACATTATCCCCCATTTGCCATAACACCTGCTTGAGTAAATGTGAAACACTTAAAAAGAAATCCTAGCATTGTATCTCCATTTTCCTTATCATGCCATTAAGCTACATTTGCTACAGGGTGGAATTGTGCAAAGCATTTAAAAAATAACCCATTCCTATTTCCAATTTGACTGATTATGTAAGACTATAGTTAAGTGTATTGGTGAGGGAGCAGGGTCTGGATGGAGAGGAGAACAGAAGCACTGAAGAGGTGAGAGATATCTGAGCCTATATAAGTGGGCTTGGCATGCTTCTCTGGATTAGCGATATCTGACTCATCACAGCCTTTGTTTCTTCCATACTACTTCTGGGTCAGTGGTCTGGCAGTGGTGATTGATATGCTCTGGAGGAAGCAGGAGAACATTGGGACTAGACCAATACAGGCAAGTAGAGACCTCAGGCTCTCAGGGTATGGCCATATTGAACCTAACAGGGCCTTTATTATTGGTCCCTAGGTGCAATGGGGTGGGCCCCATATGTATACTTCAATTTGAGATCAGGGAAATGGCCTCTTGCAGAGCAGGCTCAGAGGAAGGAGTACAACACACACCACTCTGCCCAAATCCCTCCTGCTGCAAAATGATGTCAGGAAGTAGGAGAGGGCCTAATTTTCTTTGCCTTCCCTTTGATAAGACATTCAGTACAAGAAGCCATAAGAGATGAGGAGAATCTTCTATTCTACAGAATCATTACATGTAGAGTTCTGGTGGTACAGGAGTCAGTTACATAGAATCTGAAGATCCAAAAGTATAGAAAATTATGGTTGTGACCCCTAGCAGATTGCATGTCTTCAGAAGAAATGTGGGAAGCAAAACCTGCTAGAAAAAAGGAATACAGACAGAAAGGAAAGCAATGAGATGAGAACTTCCAGCCCCCCTTATACAGAATAAATGACCAATATGAAGACAGTGAGTAGACCATTCCCAGCCCAACTTAACAAGCAGAGAGAGATTTTTTTCAGGAAATTGTTCAAGCAACAATTCTGAAGGACAGAGATGTAAACATTCTTACATGGGTGAACCAGTTCTTACTCAGTATATGTAGAGATAAGGCCATAATGGCCCCCCATAAAGCAAAGGGAGGAAGAAAGAATGACAGGTCCTAGAAGGAAGGATATTATTATCATAGTAAGAGAATCAGGGTGAAGCCTGAGGATGGCAAGGGACCAACGGTGGGTGTATTCAGGCATATTGCCTGAAGCTCTACCAACCTTTATTTCAACCTCAGAATCAATAGACAGCAGACACAGCAAAGGAGAAGTAAAACTGTTGAGCTGGTGGATGTAGGCTACACCATTCCATGGCCACTGAATTACTAATTCTCTTGGAAGGAGGTAGAGAGAGTAAGCCATAGGCACCTTTTATGACAACATTCATTCTTCTCATTACTTCTTAACCAGTTGATTTCGACTCTCCATTGCACCCCTTTTTTCCAAGGGCTTTATAAGTATTGAAAGGTTCACACGTTAAGTCTCTTTGGGCAGTAAAAGGACAAATGATCCTTTTTTGTTAATCTACTTGCCAGCAGTGGTTGATAAAATTGATTATTATTTACCCAGAAACTCTCATCTCTTGAAAATTTTTACTTACAGCAAGCAGGAGAGTCACTTGGTCAGATCTACTTTTAAGGAAAATTATTTTGGCAATAATATGTAGTATGGACTGGAGTGGGGAGATATTTGATACAGAGAAGAGGCTGTTACAATAATCTACAATACAACAATACAAGAGGTGATGAGGACATGGACTAAGGGCTAACTGTGAGAATAGAGGAAGGGGCCAAATATGAGATGTCGTTAAGGTAGAAAAAGAAAGATTCTGCAACTGATTGGACATGTGGGGTGAGGGAGCATGAAGATAATGCCAAGTTTATGAGCCTGGGGGGCTGGAAGGGTAGTGGTGCCTTTGACAGAAATAGGGAGGCTGAGAAGTGGGAGAGGGGATTTGTTATGAACACAAAGGACTGATTTAGGAGGATTGAGACAGTAAGAGATGGAAAGGTAGGAATTTTAGAGTTCAATATCACAGGAGGAGCATCTTTGAATGAAATCTCCAATGTAGTCACCCCTGAGGGTAGCTGAAGTGAAGTTATGATGCTGGTCATAGGAGGTAAAGAAGTCAATGAACTGAGATAACAGGGACTTCAATACAAAGGGACAGGTGTTTAATTTTCCAACTATCAGTCCAGAGATGGGGATGTGGAGGAAGATTCTTCTAGGCATTGGAAGTCCTTGAGAAAGAAAGCTCTGTGATGTGGAGGCTGGTAAAGACTTTGACTGGTGGAGGGGAAAGAACGTAGATGCATAGTGTGAACCTCAGAGGAGGAGAGGTTTCCTAGAGAATGGGGAGACATTGCAAATTATAGCAAAAGAGAGAATCTCTGGAAGTGGCAAGGAGGATTCCTCTTGGTCCAGTGTGTTGCTCCATAACAAGTGAAGACCCATATGTACTGGAGATAGTAGCCCATGATACACTAACAAGTTTCCACAAATATCAAAAGACAGAGTGACAAATAAAAAGGTTCAGTTTAGAGAGGAGCTCATTAACACAGCTAGGGAGTATGGGCACTTTTCAGAAGAACACAACGGAAGGGAAACACAGAGAACTATGTAGCCTATGGAGGGGATAGAGGATGATAGGCCTGGAAATAAAGTATAGTGAGAGGTATAAGGGAAGAGATTTCCACTCAGCCCTTATTTCCCTCTGACTGTAAACCTTGTTTAGAATTGCTTCCTAGAATATAGGATGTGTGTGTGCTTGAATTGATCTGCAGATTATTTAAAGTTTCCTATGTTTCGCAGGTAGGTGATACAATGAATAAAAAAGTCAGACCTGATGTCAGGAAGAATTAAGTTCAAATCCAGCCTCAGACACTTACTAGCTGTGTGTGACCCAGGGCAAGTCACTCAACACCATTCTGCTTCAGTTTCCTTGTAAAGTAGAGGTAATAATAGCAAATGCTTCTCAGGGTTATTGTAAGGATAAAATGAGGTATGCAAACCTAAAAGCTCTATG
>NW_020953615.1:0-5739 GCF_900497805.2 Vombatus ursinus
GTTATATAAACAAAGCAGAATTGAAACAGCTTAAAAGAAACATGAGTTGCACACACTTAGAGAATCCACTCCAAATGTTCACATGGGCTATTTGTGCCCAACCTGTGGCAGAGCATTCCGAGCTCATGTTGGTCTGATCTGCCACAGTCGGACACATTGTAACTTGACTCTAACATAATGATATCATTTTGATCCTCTTCGAGATCAACCATAAATTAATCAACAAGAATGTACTTTTACAGGGAAACAATTAAGTCTGAGTAGGAATTTAAATATATTAGATTTAAACTAATTCTGATTCTTTCTGTTCTCTCCTTGCCCCTAAAATAAAGCAATATAACCACCATTCACTCTTATGTAGTCACAAAAACAAAACAGTATCTCTGGACTCTTCATTAACCTGTGACTAGGACAATTTTACTTAGCGAATTAAGTTGTTGTTAATAATATAATATAAATAATACTTTGAAGGAGTGTTTGGCCTTAATTGGATTAAAAGTGGCTTCACCTCTCAAGTATTCATAGTAATAGTCTTCTTTTCTTTGATTCCAAACTTAACTCCAGTTCCAACAACCTTAGGAAACATGAAACAGTCCTACACCTTGGTATTCAAGGAGCAGAGTGTAGGTTACACCAGGCAAGCATTAAAAGGAGAATTCTTTCATTTATTTTTACTATGACTGTACTCTTATGGTAAGGATGGGCTAGAAATTCATGTGAAACTGGACACCTTAATGTGCTTGACACTCCCCCCCACCCCCCAATTATTCAGGTAATCAGAAGAACTGTATGAGGACTGGCTGTCTTGCCTTGACATACCAACAATCCTTTGTGGTGATGAAGAATAAATCTAGCTGGATCTGCAGAAAATCAGCAACTCTAAAGGTAATTAAGCACATACCAGCTGTGAAGGAGATTGAGCCATTTGGTGGTTTATGGACCTACAGGAGACACCCTTATCTCCAGGGTCTCTCCTAATTTTGGTTATGGGGCTCTCCAAATTATCCTGTTTTTGGACACATCTCCTTATCATGCTTTGAGCTCTGGACTGCTCATCTAATTTATATATCAAAGGGTCATAACCTTACACCTGGAATTCTTCACTTCCCCTCCCCTTGGGGATGGGCATCACTGACTCATTCCTTTCTAAGCCCACTTTTTCCCTCAAAAGACATGTAAACTTTCTCCATCCCTTACTTGGTGGGCTGTCAGCATAGGTTGGCAGTCCCCTTGTTTATGTTTTATTTCTCTGCTTAATTAAAAAAAAAAACCTTTCTTTAACTTCACAGGCACTGTCTTCCTCTGGTATTCTTTCCTTTAGGGAAAAGGGGGATTTAAATCTTGAGAACTAGCCTTTGTCTTCTCCAGGCATCTTCTGCTTCGGGGAAAAGAGAGATCTGAATTCCTTCAAGAGAGTAATTTGCCTCAGTTTACATTAATCATAAAGTTTGTCAAACTAGTCAAAGTTTTCTTTGAAATAAAAATGAATGAGCCAAGATGGTGGAGAGAAGCCGGGAAGGTACCTGAGCTCTCTCCAATCTCCCTCAGAAAAAAACATTAAATCAAGCCTTTAAAAGAATTCTGGAGCAACAGTATCCACAAAAAGATGGAGTAAAACAATTTTCCAGCCCAAGATAACTTAGGAGGACTTCAGGAAGGGTCTGTCTTACTTGGGTAAAAGGGGAGCACAGCCCAATTCAGGTAGTGTCTGAGCAAGCCAGGAGGAGGCTCTTACCCACAGCACAGATCAGCAGATAAGGTCCTATGGTCCTGACTTGACAGGCCAGTGGCACAGCAGGCAAACTGCCAGCCTCGGAACCCAGGGCACAACAGGCATGACTAGGCAGGGCCATCCTAGTGCAGTGGGCAAGCTGCCAGCCCCAGAAGCCCCAGCCCAGAAAGCCAGTGACCAGACCATGGCCTCCAGTGGAAGAAGTTTGGGACATTGCCCTCTGTTCCCTAGGAGCAGAGCTACTTTTAAAAATGAACAAAAAACAAAAAAGAGCCCTGACTATACAAAACTACAATGGCAACAGAGAAGATCAAAACACAAACTCAGAAAAAGACAACAATGTCAAAATGCCTATATATGAAGCTTAAAAGGGTAATATAAACTGGTCTCAAGCCCAAAAAGTCCTCTTGGAAGAGCTCAAAAATGATCTTAAAATCATATAAGAGAAGTAGAAGAACAATTGGGAAAAGAAATGAGAGTTATGCAACAGAATTATGAAAAAAGAAGTCAAAAGCTTGGAAAAGGAAGCACAAGAGTTGACTGGAAAAAAAAAAAACTCCTTTAAAAGTAGAACTGGCCAAATGGTAAAGGAGGTACAAAAGCTAACTGCAGAAAATAATTCCTTAAAATTAGAAATGGGCAAGTGGAACCTAATGAGTCTATGAGACATCAAGAATCAGTCAAACAAAATCAAAAGATTGAAAAAAAATAGAAGAAAATATAAAATACCTTATTGGAAAAACAACTGACCTGAAAAATAGATTCAAGAGGGGTAATTTAAGAAATATTAAACTACCTGAAAGCCATGATCAAAAAAAGAGCCTGGACAGCATCTTTCAAGAAATTTTCAAGGAAAACTGCTAACCCTAATATCCATAGGTTCCCCAAATGGGTAATACTACCCCCTGGGGCATGCTGGAACAATCCACAGTGGCAGTAGTAGCCTCAGGTGCAACTGGGGGGCACTGAATAAAAATAAGGGGGTGGTGGAAGTAAAAGGAAAGAAGATAAGGAAAGTTTGAAAAACCATTTGTACCTGTTTCATCTGTTGTGTAACAGAGTTAAAGCCACAGTGATTATATTATTTTCTAAATAAACACACAAAATGCAAGTTATGACTGGTCAGTGGTCAAGTCCACCAACAGGTCTTAACAGGGAAGTGTTGGCAAGAGACTGTGTTGCACATTGTCAGGAAGTCCAACATGCATCAACAAAAATATGTGCATATAATGATTTGTTTACAATATGATACTATATGGTTACATGATGCAACATTGCATCATCAAAATTTCAATGCAGGAAAACCCCCACAAATTATAGTAAATTATTAAATTTAAGATGCATCATTCTTTAAAAATATTTTATATATTTTTGAAATGAGGCAAATTTTTTTAAAATGTTAAAGGGTTGAGGAAAGTAGATTTCCAGGAGAGTGCTGAGTAATTTTTTTTAAAGGGGCCTTAGGCCAAATAAGTTTGGGAACATTTGTCCTAGAACCAGAGGATAGAACAGGCATTGAAAGAATCCATTGATCACCTCCTGAAAGAGATCCCAAAATGAAAACTCCAAGGAGTATTGTAGCCAAATTCCAGAACTAACAGGTTAAGGAGAAAATACTGCAAGCAGTCAGAAGGAAACAATTCAGATATCAAGCAGCCAGTCGGGATTACACAGGACTTAGCAGCTTCTACATTAAAGGACTGGAGAGCGTGGAATATGATATTCTGGAAGGCAAAAGAGCTTGGATTACAACCAAAAATCAATTACCCAGCAAAACTGAGCCTAATCTTTCAGGAGAAAAGACAGATTTTCAATGAAATAGGAAACTTTCAAACTTTCCTGATGAAAAGGCCAGAACTGATTGGGCAGTGAGGTGGTGGAGTGGACAGAGCACTGGCCCTGGATTTGGGAGGACCTGGGTTCAAATCTAGCCTCAGACATATAAGACTTACTAGCTATGTAACTCAGGGCAAGTCACTTAACCCTAATTGTCTCTCACACACGCATACACAAAAAGAAAAGACCAGAATGGAAAATTTGATCTTCAAATACAAGACTCAAGAGAAGCATAAAAAGGTAAACAGGAAAGAAGAATAAAATATGGTATTCAATAAGGTTAAACTGTTTACATTCCTGTATGGGAAGATGATATTTGTCACTCTTAAGAACTGTATCTCTATTAGTGCAGTTAGAAGGGTAGACAGAGGGTATGGGTATAAGTTGACTTTGACATGGTGATAAAAAAAATCAAGGGGTTAAAAAAAGGATTGTACTTGGAGAAGAGGAAAGTAGGAGGCAGAATGGGGCAAATTAAATCACATGAAATGAAGGCATGAAAGAAGTATTACAGTAGAGGGAGGGAAGAGAAGGTGAGCATTGTTTGAACCTTCCTCTCATCAAATTTGGCTCAAAGAGGAAATAACATACATAATCAGTTAGGGAGAGAAATCTATCTTACCCTACAGGGAAATAGGGATGGAAAGGGGAAAGAAAGGGTGGGGCATGGATAAAAAAGAGGTAAGATTGGGGGAGGCAGTGGTCAGAAGCAAAACACTTATGAGTATGGACAGGGTGAAAGGAGAGAGGAAAAATACAGTGGAAGGACTATACTTATTTAGTAATCATAGCTACAAAGGTACATGAGATGAACTCTCCCATAAAACAGAAGAATATAGCAGAATGGATTAAAAACCAGAATCCTATAATATTTTGTTCACAAGAAACACATTTGAAGCAGAGAGACACACACATAGTAAAGGTAAAAGGCTGGAGCAGAATATATTATGCTTCAGCTAGAGTAAAAAAAAAAAGGCAGGGATAGCAATCCTGATCTCAGAAAAAGGAAAGGCAAAAATAGATCTAATTAACAGAGACAAGGAAGTAAACTACATCTTGCTAAAGGTACCATAGACAATAAAGTAATATCTATACTAAAGATATATGTACAAAGTAGTATAGCATCCAAATTCTTAGAGAAGTTAAGTGAGTTATAGGAAGATATAGACAGCAAAACCATACTAGTGGAGGACCTCAACTTCCCCCTCTCAGTATTAGATAAACCTAACCACAAAATAAACAAGAAAGAAGTTAAGGAAAAAAGTTAGATATGATAGAACTCTGAAGAAAACTGAATTGGGATAGAAAGGAATATACCTTTTTCTCAGTAGTACATGGTACTTACACAAAAAGTGAACATGTATTAGGGCATAAAAACCTCACAATCAAATGCAGAAAGGCAGATATATTGAATGCATCCTTTTCAGACCATGATGTAATAAAAATTACATGTAATAAAGGGTCATGGAAAGATAGATTACAAATTAATTGGAAGCTATTGAGTCAAACATCAAACCACAGAAACAATAATTTCATCAAAGAGAATGACAATAATGAGACAATATACCAAAATTTATGGGATGCAGCCAAAGCAGTACTTAGGGGAAATCTTATATCTCTAAATGCTTACATGAATAAAATAGAGAAAGAGCAGATCAATGCATTGTGCACGCAATTTAAAAAGCTAGAAAATGAGCAAATTAAAAATCCCCAATTAAATATCAAATTAGAAATTCTGAAAATCAAAGGAGAGATTAATAAAATTGAAACTAAGAAAATTATTGAAATAACAAGTGAAACTAAGGGCTAGTTTTATGAAAAAAATTAATAAACCTTGGTTAATTTGATTAAAAAAAAGAAAGAAAACCACATTACAAGTGTCAAAAATGAAGAGTGAATTCACTACCAATGAAGAGGAAATTAAAGCAATAATTAGGAGCTATTTTGCCCAACTGTATGCCAACAAATCTGAAAATCTAAGTGAAATGGATGAATATTTACAAAAATATAAATTGCCCAAGTTAACAGAAAAAGAAATAAAATATTTAAATAACCCCATTTTCAAAAAATAAATTGAACAAGCCATCAATGAACTCCCTAGGGAAAAAAAAAATCTCCAGGGCTAGATGGATTTAAAACTGAATTCTACCAAATGTTTAAAGAACAATTAA
>NW_020953616.1:0-5744 GCF_900497805.2 Vombatus ursinus
GTTATATAAACAAAGCAGAATTGAAACAGCTTAAAAGAAACATGAGTTGCACACACTTAGAGAATCCACTCCAAATGTTCACATGGGCTATTTGTGCCCAACCTGTGGCAGAGCATTCCGAGCTCATGTTGGTCTGATCTGCCACAGTCGGACACATTGTAACTTGACTCTAACATAATGATATCATTTTGATCCTCTTCGAGATCAACCATAAATTAATCAACAAGAATGTACTTTTACAGGGAAACAATTAAGTCTGAGTAGGAATTTAAATATATTAGATTTAAACTAATTCTGATTCTTTCTGTTCTCTCCTTGCCCCTAAAATAAAGCAATATAACCACCATTCACTCTTATGTAGTCACAAAAACAAAACAGTATCTCTGGACTCTTCATTAACCTGTGACTAGGACAATTTTACTTAGCGAATTAAGTTGTTGTTAATAATATAATATAAATAATACTTTGAAGGAGTGTTTGGCCTTAATTGGATTAAAAGTGGCTTCACCTCTCAAGTATTCATAGTAATAGTCTTCTTTTCTTTGATTCCAAACTTAACTCCAGTTCCAACAACCTTAGGAAACATGAAACAGTCCTACACCTTGGTATTCAAGGAGCAGAGTGTAGGTTACACCAGGCAAGCATTAAAAGGAGAATTCTTTCATTTATTTTTACTATGACTGTACTCTTATGGTAAGGATGGGCTAGAAATTCATGTGAAACTGGACACCTTAATGTGCTTGACACTCCCCCCCACCCCCCAATTATTCAGGTAATCAGAAGAACTGTATGAGGACTGGCTGTCTTGCCTTGACATACCAACAATCCTTTGTGGTGATGAAGAATAAATCTAGCTGGATCTGCAGAAAATCAGCAACTCTAAAGGTAATTAAGCACATACCAGCTGTGAAGGAGATTGAGCCATTTGGTGGTTTATGGACCTACAGGAGACACCCTTATCTCCAGGGTCTCTCCTAATTTTGGTTATGGGGCTCTCCAAATTATCCTGTTTTTGGACACATCTCCTTATCATGCTTTGAGCTCTGGACTGCTCATCTAATTTATATATCAAAGGGTCACAACCTTACACCTGGAATTCTTCACTTCCCCTCCCCTTGGGGATGGGCATCACTGACTCATTCCTTTCTAAGCCCACTTTTTCCCTCAAAAGACATGTAAACTTTCTCCATCCCTTACTTGGTGGGCTGTCAGCATAGGTTGGCAGTCCCCTTGTTTATGTTTTACTTCTCTGCTTAATTAAAAAAAAAAACCTTTCTTTAACTTCACAGGCACTGTCTTCCTCTGGTATTCTTTCCTTTAGGGAAAAGGGGGATTTAAATCTTGAGAACTAGCCTTTGTCTTCTCCAGGCATCTTCTGCTTCGGGGAAAAGAGAGATCTGAATTCCTTCAAGAGAGTAATTTGCCTCAGTTTACATTAATCATAAAGTTTGTCAAACTAGTCAAAGTTTGCTTTGAAATAAAAATGAATGAGCCAAGATGGTGGAGAGAAGCCGGGAAGGTACCTGAGCTCTCTCCAATCTCCCTCAGAAAAAAACATTAAATCAAGCCTTTAAAAGAATTCTGGAGCAACAGTATCCACAAAAAGATGGAGTAAAACAATTTTCCAGCCCAAGATAACTTAGGAGGACTTCAGGAAGGGTCTGTCTTACTTGGGTAAAAGGGGAGCACAGCCCAATTCAGGTAGTGTCTGAGCAAGCCAGGAGGAGGCTCTTACCCACAGCACAGATCAGCAGATAAGGTCCTATGGTCCTGACTTGACAGGCCAGTGGCACAGCAGGCAAACTGCCAGCCTCGGAACCCAGGGCACAACAGGCATGACTAGGCAGGGCCATCCTAGTGCAGTGGGCAAGCTGCCAGCCCCAGAAGCCCCAGCCCAGAAAGCCAGTGACCAGACCATGGCCTCCAGTGGAAGAAGTTTGGGACATTGCCCTCTGTTCCCTAGGAGCAGAGCTACTTTTAAAAATGAACAAAAAACAAAAAAGAGCCCTGACTATACAAAACTACAATGGCAACAGAGAAGATCAAAACACAAACTCAGAAAAAGACAACAATGTCAAAATGCCTATATATGAAGCTTAAAAGGGTAATATAAACTGGTCTCAAGCCCAAAAAGTCCTCTTGGAAGAGCTCAAAAATGATCTTAAAATCATATAAGAGAAGTAGAAGAACAATTGGGAAAAGAAATGAGAGTTATGCAACAGAATTATGAAAAAAGAAGTCAAAAGCTTGGAAAAGGAAGCACAAGAGTTGACTGGAAAAAAAAAAAACTCCTTTAAAAGTAGAACTGGCCAAATGGTAAAGGAGGTACAAAAGCTAACTGCAGAAAATAATTCCTTAAAATTAGAAATGGGCAAGTGGAAACTAATGAGTCTATGAGACATCAAGAATCAGTCAAACAAAATCAAAAGATTGAAAAAAAATAGAAGAAAATATAAAATACCTTATTGGAAAAACAACTGACCTGAAAAATAGATTCAAGAGGGGTAATTTAAGAAATATTAAACTACCTGAAAGCCATGATCAAAAAAAGAGCCTGGACAGCATCTTTCAAGAAATTTTCAAGGAAAACTGCTAACCCTAATATCCATAGGTTCCCCAAATGGGTAATACTACCCCCTGGGGCATGCTGGAACAATCCACAGTGGCAGTAGTAGCCTCAGGTGCAACTGGGGGGCACTGAATAAAAATAAGGGGGTGGTGGAAGTAAAAGGAAAGAAGATAAGGAAAGTTTGAAAAACCATTTGTACCTGTTTCATCTGTTGTGTAACAGAGTTAAAGCCACAGTGATTATATTATTTTCTAAATAAACACACAAAATGCAAGTTATGACTGGTCAGTGGTCAAGTCCACCAACAGGTCTTAACAGGGAAGTGTTGGCAAGAGACTGTGTTGCACATTGTCAGGAAGTCCAACATGCATCAACAAAAATATGTGCATATAATGATTTGTTTACAATATGATACTATATGGTTACATGATGCAACATTGCATCATCAAAATTTCAATGCAGGAAAACCCCCACAAATTTATAGTAAATTATTAAATTTAAGATGCATCATTCTTTAAAAATATATTTTATATATTTTTGAAATGAGGCAAATTTTTTTAAAATGTTAAAGGGTTGAGGAAAGTAGATTTCCAGGAGAGTGCTGAGTAATTTTTTTTAAAGGGGCCTTAGGCCAAATAAGTTTGGGAACATTTGTCCTAGAACCAGAGGATAGAACAGGCATTGAAAGAATCCATTGATCACCTCCTGAAAGAGATCCCAAAATGAAAACTCCAAGGAGTATTGTAGCCAAATTCCAGAACTAACAGGTTAAGGAGAAAATACTGCAAGCAGTCAGAAGGAAACAATTCAGATATCAAGCAGCCAGTCGGGATTACACAGGACTTAGCAGCTTCTACATTAAAGGACTGGAGAGCGTGGAATATGATATTCTGGAAGGCAAAAGAGCTTGGATTACAACCAAAAATCAATTACCCAGCAAAACTGAGCCTAATCTTTCAGGAGAAAAGACAGATTTTCAATGAAATAGGAAACTTTCAAACTTTCCTGATGAAAAGGCCAGAACTGATTGGGCAGTGAGGTGGTGGAGTGGACAGAGCACTGGCCCTGGATTTGGGAGGACCTGGGTTCAAATCTAGCCTCAGACATATAAGACTTACTAGCTATGTAACTCAGGGCAAGTCACTTAACCCTAATTGTCTCTCACACACACACATACACAAAAAGAAAAGACCAGAATGGAAAATTTGATCTTCAAATACAAGACTCAAGAGAAGCATAAAAAGGTAAACAGGAAAGAAGAATAAAATATGGTATTCAATAAGGTTAAACTGTTTACATTCCTGTATGGGAAGATGATATTTGTCACTCTTAAGAACTGTATCTCTATTAGTGCAGTTAGAAGGGTAGACAGAGGGTATGGGTATAAGTTGACTTTGACATGGTGATAAAAAAAAACAAGGGGTTAAAAAAAGGATTGTACTTGGAGAAGAGGAAAGTAGGAGGCAGAATGGGGCAAATTAAATCACATGAAATGAAGGCATGAAAGAAGTATTACAGTAGAGGGAGGGAAGAGAAGGTGAGCATTGTTTGAACCTTCCTCTCATCAAATTTGGCTCAAAGAGGAAATAACATACATAATCAGTTAGGGAGAGAAATCTATCTTACCCTACAGGGAAATAGGGATGGAAAGGGGAAAGAAAGGGTGGGGCATGGATAAAAAAGAGGTAAGATTGGGGGAGGCAGTGGTCAGAAGCAAAACACTTATGAGTATGGACAGGGTGAAAAGAGAGAGGAAAAATACAGTGGAAGGACTATACTTAGTTAGTAATCATAGCTACAAAGGTACATGAGATGAACTCTCCCATAAAACAGAAGAATATAGCAGAATGGATTAAAAACCAGAATCCTATAATATTTTGTTCACAAGAAACACATTTGAAGCAGAGAGACACACACATAGTAAAGGTAAAAGGCTGGAGCAGAATATATTATGCTTCAGCTAGAGTAAAAAAAAAAAGGCAGGGATAGCAATCCTGATCTCAGAAAAAGGAAAGGCAAAAATAGATCTAATTAACAGAGACAAGGAAGTAAACTACATCTTGCTAAAGGTACCATAGACAATAAAGTAATATCTATACTAAAGATATATGTACAAAGTAGTATAGCATCCAAATTCTTAGAGAAGTTAAGTGAGTTATAGGAAGATATAGACAGCAAAACCATACTAGTGGAGGACCTCAACTTCCCCCTCTCAGTATTAGATAAACCTAACCACAAAATAAACAAGAAAGAAGTTAAGGAAAAAAGTTAGATATGATAGAACTCTGAAGAAAACTGAATTGGGATAGAAAGGAATATACCTTTTTCTCAGTAGTACATGGTACTTACACAAAAAGTGAACATGTATTAGGGCATAAAAACCTCACAATCAAATGCAGAAAGGCAGATATATTGAATGCATCCTTTTCAGACCATGATGTAATAAAAATTACATGTAATAAAGGGTCATGGAAAGATAGATTACAAATTAATTGGAAGCTATTGAGTCAAACATCAAACCACAGAAACAATAATTTCATCAAAGAGAATGACAATAATGAGACAATATACCAAAATTTATGGGATGCAGCCAAAGCAGTACTTAGGGGAAATCTTATATCTCTAAATGCTTACATGAATAAAATAGAGAAAGAGCAGATCAATGCATTGTGCACGCAATTTAAAAAGCTAGAAAATGAGCAAATTAAAAATCCCCAATTAAATATCAAATTAGAAATTCTGAAAATCAAAGGAGAGATTAATAAAATTGAAACTAAGAAAATTATTGAAATAACAAGTGAAACTAAGGGCTAGTTTTATGAAAAAAATTAATAAACCTTGGTTAATTTGATTAAAAAAAAGAAAGAAAACCACATTACAAGTGTCAAAAATGAAGAGTGAATTCACTACCAATGAAGAGGAAATTAAAGCAATAATTAGGAGCTATTTTGCCCAACTGTATGCCAACAAATCTGAAAATCTAAGTGAAATGGATGAATATTTACAAAAATATAAATTGCCCAAGTTAACAGAAAAAGAAATAAAATATTTAAATAACCCCATTTTCAAAAAATAAATTGAACAAGCCATCAATGAACTCCCTAGGGAAAAAAAAAATCTCCAGGGCTAGATGGATTTAAAACTGAATTCTACCAAATGTTTAAAGAACAATTAA
>NW_020953617.1:0-4359 GCF_900497805.2 Vombatus ursinus
ACTGGCACAGGACCATCCAGCATGGCATGCCCTCATCAGAGAAGATGCTCTAAAAGCAAAGCAGAATTGAAACAGCTCAGAAGAAACATGAGATGCACACACTTAGAGAATCCACTCCAAATGTTCACATGGACTATTTGTGGCCAACCTGTGGCAGAGCATTCCGAGCTCATGTTGGTCTGATCTGCCACAGTCGGACACATCGTAACTTGACTCTAACATAGTGATATCATTTTGTTCCTCTTCGAGAACAAAGGACAACAAACAACCATAAACTAATCAACAAGAATGTACTTTTACAAGGAAAACAATTAAGTCTGAGTAGGACTTTAAATATGTTAGACTTAAAGTAATTCTGATTCTTTCTGTTCTCTCCTTGCCCCTAAAATAAAACAATATAACCACCATTCACTCTTATATGGTCATGAAAACAAAACAGAATTTCTGGACTCTTAACCCAAGTGATTGGCACAGTTTTACTAAGTGAATTAAGTTGTTGTTAATAATATAATGTAAATAACACTTTGAAGGAGTATTTGACCTTAGTTGGATTAAAAGTGGCTTCACCTCTCAAGTTTTCATAGTAATGATCTTCTTTTCTTTGATTTCAAACTTAACTCCAGTTCTAACAACCTTAGGAAACATGAAACAGTGCTACACTTGGTATTCAAGGAACAGTGTGTAAGTTATACCAGGCAAGCAGTAAAAGGAGAATTCTTTCATTCATTTTTACTATGACTGTACTCTTATGGTAAGGAGGGGCTAGAAATTCATGTGAAACTGGACACCTTGATTTGCTTGACACTCAGCCCAATTATTCAGGTAATCAGAAGAACTGTATGAGGACTGGCTGTCTTGCCTTGACATACCAACAATCCTTTGTGGTGATGAAGAATAAATCTAGCTGGATCTGCAGAAAATCAGCAACTCTAAAGTCAATTAAGCATATACCATCTGTGAAGGAGACTGAGCCATTTGGTGGTTTATGGACCTACAGGAGATACCCTTATCTCTAGGTACTCTCCTAATTTTGGTTATGGGGCTCTCCAAATTATCCTGGTTTTGGACACATCTCCTTATCAAGCGTTGAACTATGGACTGCTCCTCTGATTTATATATCAAAGGGCCACAACCTTGCACCTGAATTCTTCGCTCCCCCTCCCCTTGCAGATGGGCATAACTGACTCATTTCTTTCTAAGCTCACCTTTTCCATCAAACTCCTTACCTTCCTTTGTTCAAAAAACATATAAACTCTCCCCATCCATTACTTGATGGGCTGTCAGCATATGTTGGAAGTCCCCTTGTTTATGTTTTACTTCTCTGCTTAATAAAAAAAAAACCCTTTCTTTAATTTCACAGGCATTGTCTTCCTCTGGTTTTCTTCCCTTTAGGGAAAAGGAGGATTTAAATCTTGAGAACTGGCCTTTATCTTCTCCAGGCATCTTCTGCTTCGGGGAAAAGAGAGATCTGAATTCCTTCAAGAGAGTGTTTACCTCAGTTTACATTAATCATAAAGTTTGCCAAACTATTCAAAGTTTGCTTTGAAATAAAAACGAATGAGCCAAGATGGTGGAGAGAAGCCAGGAAGGTGCCTGAACTCTCCCCAATTTCCCTTGGAAACAACATTAAATCAAGCCTCTGAAAGAATTCTGGAGCAACAGTATCCACAAAAGAAAGAGCAAAACAATTTTCCAGCCCAAGATAACTTAGAAGGACTTCAGAAAAAGTCTGTCTCACTTGGGTAAAAGGGAAGCACAGCTCAATTCAAGTGTTGTCTGAGCAAGCCAGCAGGAGGCGGTTAGGCACAGCACAGATCAGCAGCTAAGGCCCCATGGTTCTGACTCAACAGGCCAGTGGCACAGCAGGCCAACTGTGAGGCCTCCAGCCCCACTGCAGTAGGCAAACTGCCAGCTCTGGAACCCAGGGCACAAAAGCCATGACGAGGCAGGGCCACCCTAGTACAGTGGGCAAGCCACCAGCCCCAGAGGCCCCAGCCCAGAAAGCCAGTGACCAGGCCCTCGGCCACCCGTGAAAGAAGCTTGGGACATTACCCTTTGTACCCTAGGAACGGAACTCAACTTTTAAAAATGAACAAAAACCAAAAAAAGAGCCCTGATTATACAAAACTACAATGGCGACGGAGAAGATCAAAACACAAACTAAGAAAAGGACAACAATGTCAAATTGCCTACATATGAAACTTCAAACGGGAATATGAATTGATCTCAAGCCCAAAAAGTCCTCTTGGAAGAGCTCAAAAAGGATCTTAAAAATCACATAAGTAGAAGAAAAATTGGGAAAAGAAATGAGAGTTATGCAAGAGAATTATGAAAAAGGAGTCAAAAGCTTGGAAAAGGAAGCACAAAAGTTGACTGGGAAAAAAAAAAAAACTTCTTTAAAAGTAGAATTGGCCAAATGGGAAAGGAGGTACAAAAGCTAACTGCAGAAAATAATTCCTTAAAATTAGCATTGGGCAAGTGGAAGCTAATGACTTTGTGAGACATCAAAAACCAGTGAAACAAAATCAAAAGAATGAAAAAATAGAAGAAAATATAAAATACCTCATTGGAAAAACAACTGACCTGAAAAATAGATCCAGGAGAGAGAATTTAAGAATTATTGGACTACCTGAAAGCCATGATCAAAAAAAGAGCCTGGACAGCATCTTTCCAGAAATTTTCAAGAAAAACGGCTAAACCTAATATCCATAGATTCCCCAAATGAGCAATACCACCCCCTGGGGCATGCTGGAACAATCCACAGTGGCAGGAGTAGCCTTAGGTACAATTGGGGGGGCACTGAATAAAAATAAGGGGGTAGTGAAAGCATAAGGAAAGAAGATCAGGAAATTTTGAAAAAACATCTGTATCTGTTCCATCTGCTGTATAACAGAGTTAAAGCCACAGTGATTATATTATTTTCCAAATAATAGGGTGGAAGGACATACACAGTTAGTAATCAAAACTGTGAAGGTACAAGGGATGAACTCTCCCATAAAACAGAAGAATATAGCAGAATGGATTACCAGAATCCTACCATATGTTGTTTACAAGAAACACATTTGAAGCAGAGAAACACACAGAGTAAAGGTAAAAGGTTAGAGCAGAATATATTATGCTTCAGCTAAAGTTAAAAAAAAAAAAGGCAAGAGTAGCAATCCTGATCTCAGAAAAAGGAAAAGCAAAAATAGATCTAATTGAGACAAGGAAGTAAATTACATCTTGCTAAAGGTTCCATAGACAATAAAGTAATATCAATAATAAACATATATGCACCAAGTGGTATAGTATCCAAATTCTTAGAGGAGAAGTTAAGTTATAGGAAGATATAGACAGCAAAACTATACTAGTGGAGGACCTCAACTTCCCCCTCTCAGTATTAGATAAACCTAACCACAAAATAAACAAGAAAGAAGTTAAGGAAAAAAGTTAGATATGATAGAACTCTGAAGAAAACTGAATGGGGATAGAAAGGAATATACCTTTTTCTCAGTGGTACGTGGTACCTACACAAAAAGTGAACATGTATTAAGGCATAAAAACCTCACAATGAAATGCAGAAAGGCAGATATATTGAATGCATCCTTTTCAGACCATGATGTAATAAAAATTACATGTAATAAAGGGTCATGGAAAGATAGATTAAAAATGAATTGGAAAAAAAGAAAAAAATTAATTGGAAGCTATTGAGTGATTCAAACAACTAACCATAGAAACAATGATTTCATCAAAGAGAAAAAAAATAATGAGACAATACACCAAAATTTGTGGAGATACAGCCAAAGTAGTACGTAGGAGAAATCTTTTATCTCTAAATTCTTACATGAATAAAATAGAGAAAGAGCAGATCAATGAATTGGGCATGCAATTTAAAAAGCTAGAAAATGAACAAATTAAAATTCTCAATTAAATACCAAATTAGAAATTCTGAAAAATCAAAGGAGAGATTAATAAAATTGAAAGTAAGAAAATTATTGAAATAAGTAAAACTAAGGGCTAGTTTTATGAAAAAGAAATAAACCTTGGGTTAATTTGATTTAAAAAAAGAAGGAAAACCACATTGCAAGTATCAAAACTGAAGAGTGAATTCACCACCAGTGAAGAGGAAATTAAAGCAATAATTAGGAGCTATTTTGCCCAACTGTATGCCAACAAATCTGAAAATCTAAGTGAAATGGATGAATAGTTACAAAAATATAAATTGCCAAGGTTAACAGAAGAAGAAATAAAATATTTAAATAACCCCATTTTCGAAGAAGAAATTGAACAAATCATTAATGAACTCCCTAGGGAAAAAAAAATCTCCAGGGCCAGATGGATTTAAAACTGAATTCTACCAAATGTTTAAAGAACAATTAA
>NW_020953618.1:0-4360 GCF_900497805.2 Vombatus ursinus
ACTGGCACAGGACCATCCAGCATGGCATGCCCTCATCAGAGAAGATGCTCTAAAAGCAAAGCAGAATTGAAACAGCTCAGAAGAAACATGAGATGCACACACTTAGAGAATCCACTCCAAATGTTCACATGGACTATTTGTGGCCAACCTGTGGCAGAGCATTCCGAGCTCATGTTGGTCTGATCTGCCACAGTCGGACACATCGTAACTTGACTCTAACATAGTGATATCATTTTGTTCCTCTTCGAGAACAAAGGACAACAAACAACCATAAACTAATCAACAAGAATGTACTTTTACAAGGAAAACAATTAAGTCTGAGTAGGACTTTAAATATGTTAGACTTAAAGTAATTCTGATTCTTTCTGTTCTCTCCTTGCCCCTAAAATAAAACAATATAACCACCATTCACTCTTATATGGTCATGAAAACAAAACAGAATTTCTGGACTCTTAACCCAAGTGATTGGCACAGTTTTACTAAGTGAATTAAGTTGTTGTTAATAATATAATGTAAATAACACTTTGAAGGAGTATTTGACCTTAGTTGGATTAAAAGTGGCTTCACCTCTCAAGTTTTCATAGTAATGATCTTCTTTTCTTTGATTTCAAACTTAACTCCAGTTCTAACAACCTTAGGAAACATGAAACAGTGCTACACTTGGTATTCAAGGAACAGTGTGTAAGTTATACCAGGCAAGCAGTAAAAGGAGAATTCTTTCATTCATTTTTACTATGACTGTACTCTTATGGTAAGGAGGGGCTAGAAATTCATGTGAAACTGGACACCTTGATTTGCTTGACACTCAGCCCAATTATTCAGGTAATCAGAAGAACTGTATGAGGACTGGCTGTCTTGCCTTGACATACCAACAATCCTTTGTGGTGATGAAGAATAAATCTAGCTGGATCTGCAGAAAATCAGCAACTCTAAAGTCAATTAAGCATATACCATCTGTGAAGGAGACTGAGCCATTTGGTGGTTTATGGACCTACAGGAGATACCCTTATCTCTAGGGACTCTCCTAATTTTGGTTATGGGGCTCTCCAAATTATCCTGGTTTTGGACACATCTCCTTATCAAGCGTTGAACTATGGACTGCTCCTCTGATTTATATATCAAAGGGCCACAACCTTGCACCTGAATTCTTCGCTCCCCCTCCCCTTGCGGATGGGCATAACTGACTCATTTCTTTCTAAGCTCACCTTTTCCATCAAACTCCTTACCTTCCTTTGTTCAAAAAACATATAAACTCTCCCCATCCATTACTTGATGGGCTGTCAGCATATGTTGGAAGTCCCCTTGTTTATGTTTTACTTCTCTGCTTAATAAAAAAAAAACCCTTTCTTTAATTTCACAGGCATTGTCTTCCTCTGGTTTTCTTCCCTTTAGGGAAAAGGAGGATTTAAATCTTGAGAACTGGCCTTTATCTTCTCCAGGCATCTTCTGCTTCGGGGAAAAGAGAGATCTGAATTCCTTCAAGAGAGTGTTTACCTCAGTTTACATTAATCATAAAGTTTGCCAAACTATTCAAAGTTTGCTTTGAAATAAAAACGAATGAGCCAAGATGGTGGAGAGAAGCCAGGAAGGTGCCTGAACTCTCCCCAATTTCCCTTGGAAACAACATTAAATCAAGCCTCTGAAAGAATTCTGGAGCAACAGTATCCACAAAAGAAAGAGCAAAACAATTTTCCAGCCCAAGATAACTTAGAAGGACTTCAGAAAAAGTCTGTCTCACTTGGGTAAAAGGGAAGCACAGCTCAATTCAAGTGTTGTCTGAGCAAGCCAGCAGGAGGCGGTTAGGCACAGCACAGATCAGCAGCTAAGGCCCCATGGTTCTGACTCAACAGGCCAGTGGCACAGCAGGCCAACTGTGAGGCCTCCAGCCCCACTGCAGTAGGCAAACTGCCAGCTCTGGAACCCAGGGCACAAAAGCCATGACGAGGCAGGGCCACCCTAGTACAGTGGGCAAGCCACCAGCCCCAGAGGCCCCAGCCCAGAAAGCCAGTGACCAGGCCCTCGGCCACCCGTGAAAGAAGCTTGGGACATTACCCTTTGTACCCTAGGAACGGAACTCAACTTTTAAAAATGAACAAAAACCAAAAAAAGAGCCCTGATTATACAAAACTACAATGGCGACGGAGAAGATCAAAACACAAACTAAGAAAAGGACAACAATGTCAAATTGCCTACATATGAAACTTCAAACGGGAATATGAATTGATCTCAAGCCCAAAAAGTCCTCTTGGAAGAGCTCAAAAAGGATCTTAAAAATCACATAAGTAGAAGAAAAATTGGGAAAAGAAATGAGAGTTATGCAAGAGAATTATGAAAAAGGAGTCAAAAGCTTGGAAAAGGAAGCACAAAAGTTGACTGGGAAAAAAAAAAAAACTTCTTTAAAAGTAGAATTGGCCAAATGGGAAAGGAGGTACAAAAGCTAACTGCAGAAAATAATTCCTTAAAATTAGCATTGGGCAAGTGGAAGCTAATGACTTTGTGAGACATCAAAAACCAGTGAAACAAAATCAAAAGAATGAAAAAATAGAAGAAAATATAAAATACCTCATTGGAAAAACAACTGACCTGAAAAATAGATCCAGGAGAGAGAATTTAAGAATTATTGGACTACCTGAAAGCCATGATCAAAAAAAGAGCCTGGACAGCATCTTTCCAGAAATTTTCAAGAAAAACGGCTAAACCTAATATCCATAGATTCCCCAAATGAGCAATACCACCCCCTGGGGCATGCTGGAACAATCCACAGTGGCAGGAGTAGCCTTAGGTACAATTGGGGGGGCACTGAATAAAAATAAGGGGGTAGTGAAAGCATAAGGAAAGAAGATCAGGAAATTTTGAAAAAACATCTGTATCTGTTCCATCTGCTGTATAACAGAGTTAAAGCCACAGTGATTATATTATTTTCCAAATAATAGGGTGGAAGGACATACACAGTTAGTAATCAAAACTGTGAAGGTACAAGGGATGAACTCTCCCATAAAACAGAAGAATATAGCAGAATGGATTACGAGAATCCTACCATATGTTGTTTACAAGAAACACATTTGAAGCAGAGAAACACACAGAGTAAAGGTAAAAGGTTAGAGTAGAATATATTATGCTTCAGCTAAAGTTAAAAAAAAAAAAAGGCAAGAGTAGCAATCCTGATCTCAGAAAAAGGAAAAGCAAAAATAGATCTAATTGAGACAAGGAAGTAAATTACATCTTGCTAAAGGTTCCATAGACAATAAAGTAATATCAATAATAAACATATATGCACCAAGTGGTATAGTATCCAAATTCTTAGAGGAGAAGTTAAGTTATAGGAAGATATAGACAGCAAAACTATACTAGTGGAGGACCTCAACTTCCCCCTCTCAGTATTAGATAAACCTAACCACAAAATAAACAAGAAAGAAGTTAAGGAAAAAAGTTAGATATGATAGAACTCTGAAGAAAACTGAATGGGGATAGAAAGGAATATACCTTTTTCTCAGTGGTACGTGGTACCTACACAAAAAGTGAACATGTATTAAGGCATAAAAACCTCACAATGAAATGCAGAAAGGCAGATATATTGAATGCATCCTTTTCAGACCATGATGTAATAAAAATTACATGTAATAAAGGGTCATGGAAAGATAGATTAAAAATGAATTGGAAAAAAAGAAAAAAATTAATTGGAAGCTATTGAGTGATTCAAACAACTAACCATAGAAACAATGATTTCATCAAAGAGAAAAAAAATAATGAGACAATACACCAAAATTTGTGGAGATACAGCCAAAGTAGTACGTAGGAGAAATCTTTTATCTCTAAATTCTTACATGAATAAAATAGAGAAAGAGCAGATCAATGAATTGGGCATGCAATTTAAAAAGCTAGAAAATGAACAAATTAAAATTCTCAATTAAATACCAAATTAGAAATTCTGAAAAATCAAAGGAGAGATTAATAAAATTGAAAGTAAGAAAATTATTGAAATAAGTAAAACTAAGGGCTAGTTTTATGAAAAAGAAATAAACCTTGGGTTAATTTGATTTAAAAAAAGAAGGAAAACCACATTGCAAGTATCAAAACTGAAGAGTGAATTCACCACCAGTGAAGAGGAAATTAAAGCAATAATTAGGAGCTATTTTGCCCAACTGTATGCCAACAAATCTGAAAATCTAAGTGAAATGGATGAATAGTTACAAAAATATAAATTGCCAAGGTTAACAGAAGAAGAAATAAAATATTTAAATAACCCCATTTTCGAAGAAGAAATTGAACAAATCATTAATGAACTCCCTAGGGAAAAAAAAATCTCCAGGGCCAGATGGATTTAAAACTGAATTCTACCAAATGTTTAAAGAACAATTAA
>NW_020953619.1:0-2176 GCF_900497805.2 Vombatus ursinus
CTATAAGCTTTTGAGTTTTAAATTTTTCTCCCCCTCCCTCCCCACCTACTTCTCCAAGATGAAACGCAACCTGATATAGGCTATACATATATATTCCTATTAAACATATTTACACATTAGTGATGTTGTAGGTAAGAATTAGAACCAATAGGAGGAACCAACAGAAAGAAGAAACAAAACACAACAGAAGAAAAAAAAATAGCAAATAATATGCTTTGATCTGCATTCAAACTCCATAGTTCTTTCTTTGGATATGGATAGCATTTTCCATCATGATGCCTTTGGAGATGTCTTAGATCCTTGTATTGCTGAGAAGGGTTAAGACTATCAATATTAGTCATCGCATAACGTGGATGTTACTGTGTACAACGGTCTCCTGGTTCTGTTCATTTCCCTTAGCATCAGACCATACAAGTCTTTCCAGATTTTTCTGAAATCATCCTGTTCATCATTTCTTATAGCACAATAGTATTCCATTACATTCATATACCACAACTTGTTCAGCCATTCCCCAATTGTTGGGCATCCTCTCAATTTCCAATTCTTTGCCACCACAAAAAGAGTTGTTATAAATATTTTTGTACATGTGGGTCCTTTTCCCATTTGTATGATGTCTCTGGGATATAGCCCTAGAAGTGCTATTGCTGGGTCAAAGGGTATGCACATTTTTATAGCCCTTTGGGCATAGTTCCAAATTTCTCTCCCAAATGGTTGAATCGTTTCACAATTCCACCAACAATGCATTAGTGTTCCAATTTTCTCACATCTTCTCCAACATTTATCATTTTCCTGTTTTGTCATGTTGGCCAATCTGATAGGTGTGATGTGGTACCTCAGAGTTGTTTTGATTTGCATTTCCTCAGAGCTTTCTTTTCTGAATTGAATGTACATGTAAAGTCTTATCCTCTACTGGTTCGGGTCATTTACAAAGCCTGAATGTTAGCCAAGCAAAGACTTCAAATATTTCATCAATTCATTTTGGCAAGTAAAATAACCAACTCATCCTTCAGCTTTCTGAAATGGCTACCACATTAATCTAAAAAAATTAAAATAATTTAAAAATATATAACACACATCTCTAAAATTAAAACCTGTTGTCATGAAGACTATAAACTAATCATATAATCTATTTATGGGTCGAAGACATATGGTATATCTCAACTACTCAGTGCTGATGGAGTCACATTGATTAGTGATAAGGATATGATCCTAAAGAGATGGGCTGAACACTTCCATGGTGTTCTCAACAGACTGTCATCAATCAATCCTGTAGCTACTAACCATTTACCTCAGATTGAAGTCAATCCCTCCCTAGCTAAAGGATCAACTGAAGAAGAGGTTTTGAATGCCATTAGGCTCCTTTCATGTGGCAAAGCACCTGGTACTAATTCTATTCCAGCTGAGATTTACCAGGTGGAGCGTCCATTGCTCATACAAAAGCTGACTGCAAGGGTTAGAGTTATGGTTAGAGAAGGTTATCCCTCAGGAGTTCAAGGATGCCTCCATTATTCATCTCTATAAAGGTAAAGGAAATAAATTATCCTGTGACAATCACAAGGGGATCTCTCTTAGTTTGCTGGCAAGATTCTTGCCAGAGTCCTCCTTAATAGGTTAATCCTTGGAAGATGGCCATCTACTTGAGAGCCAGTGTGGCTTCAGAAAGGGCTGAGGAACAGTCAATATGGTGTTTACTGCCCAAAAACTCCAGGAGAAATGCCAAGAGCAGAACAGAGGACTGTACACAACATTTTTAGATCTGAGCAAGGCCTTTGATACAGTCAGTTGTGACAGCTTATGGAAAATTATGTAAAAATTTGGTAGCCCAGAGAAGTTCATCAGTATTGTACGTCAGTTTCATGATGACATGCTTGCTTGGATTTTGGATAATGGACAATGCTCTCATGCTTTCCCAGTCACTAATGGAATGAAACAAGGCTGTATGCTTGCTCCCATGCTTTTTAGCATGCTTTCAGCCATGTTCTCAAATGCCTTTGATGAGGACAAACATGACATCAAAGTCAGCTGCCTCAATGATAGCAAATTCTTCAACTGGAAGAGGCTGCAAGCCAAGACCAAAGGGAAGGGAGTGTTGGTGCATGATTTTTTGTTTGCAGATGATTTGCATTTAATGAAGCCTCTGAAGCTGAGATGTAACAAAGTATGGATCATTTCTCTG
>NW_020953620.1:0-2176 GCF_900497805.2 Vombatus ursinus
CTATAAGCTTTTGAGTTTTAAATTTTTCTCCCCCTCCCTCCCCACCTCCTTCTCCAAGATGAAACGCAACCTGATATAGGCTATACATATATATTCCTATTAAACATATTTACACATTAGTGATGTTGTAGGTAAGAATTAGAACCAATAGGAGGAACCAACAGAAAGAAGAAACAAAACACAACAGAAGAAAAAAAAATAGCAAATAATATGCTTTGATCTGCATTCAAACTCCATAGTTCTTTCTTTGGATATGGATAGCATTTTCCATCATGATGCCTTTGGAGATGTCTTAGATCCTTGTATTGCTGAGAAGGGTTAAGACTATCAATATTAGTCATCGCATAACGTGGATGTTACTGTGTACAACGGTCTCCTGGTTCTGTTCATTTCCCTTAGCATCAGACCATACAAGTCTTTCCAGATTTTTCTGAAATCATCCTGTTCATCATTTCTTATAGCACAATAGTATTCCATTACATTCATATACCACAACTTGTTCAGCCATTCCCCAATTGTTGGGCATCCTCTCAATTTCCAATTCTTTGCCACCACAAAAAGAGCTGTTATAAATATTTTTGTACATGTGGGTCCTTTTCCCATTTGTATGATGTCTCTGGGATATAGCCCTAGAAGTGCTATTGCTGGGTCAAAGGGTATGCACATTTTTATAGCCCTTTGGGCATAGTTCCAAATTTCTCTCCCAAATGGTTGAATCGTTTCACAATTCCACCAACAATGCATTAGTGTTCCAATTTTCTCACATCTTCTCCAACATTTATCATTTTCCTGTTTTGTCATGTTGGCCAATCTGATAGGTGTGATGTGGTACCTCAGAGTTGTTTTGATTTGCATTTCCTCAGAGCTTTCTTTTCTGAATTGAATGTACATGTAAAGTCTTATCCTCTACTGGTTCGGGTCATTTACAAAGCCTGAATGTTAGCCAAGCAAAGACTTCAAATATTTCGTCAATTCATTTTGGCAAGTAAAATAACCAACTCATCCTTCAGCTTTCTGAAATGGCTACCACATTAATCTAAAAAAATTAAAATAATTTAAAAATATATAACACACATCTCTAAAATTAAAACCTGTTGTCATGAAGACTATAAACTAATCATATAATCTATTTATGGGTCGAAGACATATGGTATATCTCAACTACTCAGTGCTGATGGAGTCACATTGATTAGTGATAAGGATATGATCCTAAAGAGATGGGCTGAACACTTCCATGGTGTTCTCAACAGACTGTCATCAATCAATCCTGTAGCTACTAACCATTTACCTCAGATTGAAGTCAATCCCTCCCTAGCTAAAGGATCAACTGAAGAAGAGGTTTTGAATGCCATTAGGCTCCTTTCATGTGGCAAAGCACCTGGTACTAATTCTATTCCAGCTGAGATTTACCAGGTGGAGCGTCCATTGCTCATACAAAAGCTGACTGCAAGGGTTGGAGTTATGGTTAGAGAAGGTTATCCCTCAGGAGTTCAAGGATGCCTCCATTATTCATCTCTATAAAGGTAAAGGAAATAAATTATCCTGTGACAATCACAAGGGGATCTCTCTTAGTTTGCTGGCAAGATTCTTGCCAGAGTCCTCCTTAATAGGTTAATCCTTGGAAGATGGCCATCTACTTGAGAGCCAGTGTGGCTTCAGAAAGGGCTGAGGAACAGTCAATATGGTGTTTACTGCCCAAAAGCTCCAGGAGAAATGCCAAGAGCAGAACAGAGGACTGTACACAACATTTTTAGATCTGAGCAAGGCCTTTGATACAGTCAGTTGTGACAGCTTATGGAAAATTATGTAAAAATTTGGTAGCCCAGAGAAGTTCATCAGTATTGTACGTCAGTTTCATGATGACATGCTTGCTTGGATTTTGGATAATGGACAATGCTCTCATGCTTTCCCAGTCACTAATGGAATGAAACAAGGCTGTATGCTTGCTCCCATGCTTTTTAGCATGCTTTCAGCCATGTTCTCAAATGCCTTTGATGAGGACAAACATGGCATCAAAGTCAGCTGCCTCACTGATAGCAAATTCTTCAACTGGAAGAGGCTGCAAGCCAAGACCAAAGGGAAGGGAGTGTTGGTGCATGATTTTGTGTTTGCAGATGATTTGCATTTAATGAAGCCTCTGAAGCTGAGATGTAACAAAGTATGGATCATTTCTCTG
>NW_020953621.1:0-1131 GCF_900497805.2 Vombatus ursinus
TCTGGGACTGGGATCCAAGGAAGACAAGGTCTGGTGAGTGGTCAAGTAGACCAATAAATTAAAGAGATCTAAGAAAGAGGAAAAAGATGCACTGGCACAATAAAAAACTGTGGATGTTTGTTTTTTGTTCTTGCAAAAACAATTGGGAGAGTAATTGAAATGCAATGCCCCTATATTGGCAAATGACTGAAGAAATGATGGTCCAAGGAGATGATGGAACCTCATTGTTTCAGAAGAGACGATGAAAGGCTCAGTTTCAGAGAAACCTGGGAAGAGTTCTCTGAACTGGCTCAGAGAGCAGTGAGCAGAACCAAGAGAACAGCTAATGCTGTAACAACACTGTTCAGTGTAATGAACAGCCATGACACCAGAGCAGAGCAGGGCCTTCCAAAATGTTTCCTTCTTAGAATCCCTTTCAATAACCACTACAAATCATGTGCTGAGATTCCCACTGCTCATTTAATCTGATACTCAGAATATTTTTTAATGTGTGCATTAAGGCCTTACAATAGTGACATTAACAATCATTAGACAATAATGTTAAAAATAGGAAAGTCTATTCTCCTTGTAATTTTGAAAACAATATAAAATGATAAATTCACATATCTTCCTCACCAACTCCCAAGGGATTCTTGATTCCCTAACTGGGAAGTGTTACTAGAGGACTAAGATTGTACCATGCTATTCACTTCCTGGCAGGAAGATGCTGGTCGCCAAGTCCGGTAAAAGATATAATATTTTTAGACATGGGAAATGCAAAGATTTTATAAATTGTGTTTATTAAAAGGATTTTGTTTTTTCTTTTCTTTCTTTAGGGAATATAGGCATTCAAAGATAAAAATTTGAAAATAAGATATAATGACTATCCTAAAAAAAATGATGTGCTATAACAGAAGCAAATACAAAAAATAAAGATAGAATACAAAAAACAGGTTTGACACTCATGATGGGGTCTTATCTACAGCAACAACAAAAAAGTCATTTTAAAAGGGAAATTGCATTATGAGAAATTGCATTATGCTGAAAGATATGAGAATGAAATAACATGAATATTTGGTATCTCAGTAACAAATGGCATAATATTTAGAAATCTGAATCAATTTTAAGAAAATGTGGTTATAACTGAAAATT
>NW_020953622.1:0-1131 GCF_900497805.2 Vombatus ursinus
TCTGGGACTGGGATCCAAGGAAGACAAGGTCTGGTGAGTGGTCAAGTAGACCAATAAATTAAAGAGATCTAAGAAAGAGGAAAAAGATGCACTGGCACAATAAAAAACTGTGGATGTTTGTTTTTTGTTCTTGCAAAAACAATTGGGAGAGTAATTGAAATGCAATGCCCCTATATTGGCAAATGACTGAAGAAATGATGGTCCAAGGAGATGATGGAACCTCATTGTTTCAGAAGAGACGATGAAAGGCTCAGTTTCAGAGAAACCTGGGAAGAGTTCTCTGAACTGGCTCAGAGAGCAGTGAGCAGAACCAAGAGAACAGCTAATGCTGTAACAACACTGTTCAGTGTAATGAACAGCCATGACACCAGAGCAGAGCAGGGCCTTCCAAAATGTTTCCTTCTTAGAATCCCTTTCAATAACCACTACAAATCATGTGCTGAGATTCCCACTGCTCATTTAATCTGATACTCAGAATATTTTTTAATGTGTGCATTAAGGCCTTACAATAGTGACATTAACAATCATTAGACAATAATGTTAAAAATAGGAAAGTCTATTCTCCTTGTAATTTTGAAAACAATATAAAATGATAAATTCACATATCTTCCTCACCAACTCCCAAGGGATTCTTGATTCCCTAACTGGGAAGTGTTACTAGAGGACTAAGATTGTACCATGCTATTCACTTCCTGGCAGGAAGATGCTGGTCGCCAAGTCCGGTAAAAGATATAATATTTTTAGACATGGGAAATGCAAAGATTTTATAAATTGTGTTTATTAAAAGGATTTTGTTTTTTCTTTTCTTTCTTTAGGGAATATAGGCATTCAAAGATAAAAATTTGAAAATAAGATATAATGACTATCCTAAAAAAAATGATGTGCTATAACAGAAGCAAATACAAAAAATAAAGATAGAATACAAAAAACAGGTTTGACACTCATGATGGGGTCTTATCTACAGCAACAACAAAAAAGTCATTTTAAAAGGGAAATTGCATTATGAGAAATTGCATTATGCTGAAAGATATGAGAATGAAATAACATGAATATTTGGTATCTCAGTAACAAATGGCATAATATTTAGAAATCTGAATCAATTTTAAGAAAATGTGGTTATAACTGAAAATT
>NW_020953623.1:0-1923 GCF_900497805.2 Vombatus ursinus
AATTTTATTCTGTGTATAAAACTCTGAAAATATATTGATTGTTTATCTGAAATCCTAAGGTTTTTCATGACTCCTCTATAATATTCCATGGCATTTCTATGCCACAACTTCAACCATTCCTCATTTGATTGGTACGTACTTTGTTTCATGATATTAACTGGCACAAAAAGTCCTAGTGTAAATATTTGGGAATATGTTGGATATTTATTTTTGTAATGATATTTTTATACTACTGGGTGGCACAATGGATAGAGGGCTTTCTCTGAATGTGCAAGACCTGGGTTTAAATTCAATCTCTGATACTTATTGGTTGTGTGACCTTGGGCATATCATTTAACCTATTCCTGCCTGACTTACTCCATCTGGACAATCCTTTTCTAGATCACAATGTAATGAAAATTATATTTAATAAGGGACCATGGAAACATAGTTAAAAGCTAATTGGACATTAAACAAATAAAAAGTAGGAGTTGGTTTTATGAAAAAAACTAATAAAATAGATAAATCATTGCTTAATTTAATTTAAAAAAGAGAGACAAAAACCAAATTACTAGTATTAAAAATGAAATGGGTGAGTATACTAATAATGAACATGAAAGAAAAGCAACTATTGGGAGTTATTTTACCCAATTAGATGCCAATAAATTGAGTAATTTAAGTGAAATGGAAGAATATGTACAAAAAATATAAATTTCCTAGATTAACAGAAGAGGAAAGAGAATATCTAAATAGGCCTATTTTAGAAAAAAAAATCAAACAGGCATAAATAAGCTACCCAAGAAAAAAAGCATCAAGACCAGATGGTTTTACAAGTGAATTCTATCAAACTTTTAAAGATCCACTAAGTTCAATATTAAGTAAATTATTTGGAAAAGTCGGCAAAGAAGGGATGCTACCAAACTCTTTTTGTGAAACAAATATGATACTGATACTTCAACCAGGAAGAATAAAAAGAGAGAAAGAAAATTATAGATCAATTACATCAATGAATATTAATGCAAAAAATCCTAAATAAAATACTAACAAAAGATTACTACAATATATTATGAAGGTTACACATTTTGACCAAGTGAGATTTCTACCAGCAATGAGGTGTTTTAACATAAGGAACTCTACTAACATAATTTGTCATATCAATAATAAAAGTTTAAAAATCATATAATTATATCAATAGATACAGAAAAAAGCTTTTGATAAAATACAGCATTAATTTGCATTTTAAGAACATTTGAAAGTATAGGTATAAATGGATTTTCCTTAAATAGTTAAAAAGCATTTATCTAAAACCATTAAAGCAAGCATTAATATAATGGGGATAAGCTAGAAGTCTTCCCAGTAAGATCAGATGTGAAACAAGGATGCCTGCTGTCACCACTATTATTCAATATTGTATTGGAAACCCTACCGATAATAATAAGATTAGAAAAAGAAATGAGATCAGAATAGGGATTAAGGTCATAAAACTATGTCTTTTGCAGATGATATGATATACTTGGAAAAGTTAGTCAAAACAATTAACAATTTTAGCAAAGTAGTTGGATGTGAAGTAAATTCACAAAAATCATCACCATTCCTGTATATCACAAAACCCTGCAAGAAGAGATAGTAACTGATGCCCCATTTAAAATAACTTTAGACAGTATAAAATACCTGGAAGTACACCTGTCAAAATAATCCCAAGGCTGTTTAAATTAAATTATAAAAAAACTATTTATGTAAATAAAATCAGATTTAAATCATTGGAAAAATATTAATTGTTCATGGGTAGGCAAGGCCAATACAATAAAAATGACAAGTTTACCTAAACTGATTTATATATTCAAAGCTATCCCTATTAAATTACCAAAAAATTATTTTACTGAATTAGAAGAAATAATAATAAAATTCATTTGAAAGAACAGAAAGTCAAGAATATCAAAGGAA
>NW_020953624.1:0-1923 GCF_900497805.2 Vombatus ursinus
AATTTTATTCTGTGTATAAAACTCTGAAAATATATTGATTGTTTATCTGAAATCCTAAGGTTTTTCATGACTCCTCTATAATATTCCACGGCATTTCTATGCCACAACTTCAACCATTCCTCATTTGATTGGTACACACTTTGTTTCATGATATTAACTGACACAAAAAGTCCTAGTGTAAATATTTGGGAATATGTTGGATATTTATTTTTGTAATGATATTTTTATACTACTGGGTGGCACAATGGATAGAGGGCTTTCTCTGAATGTGCAAGACCTGGGTTTAAATTCAATCTCTGATACTTATTGGTTGTGTGACCTTGGGCAAATCATTTAACCTATTCCTGCCTGACTTTCTCCATCTGGACAATCCTTTTCTAGATCACAATGTAATGAAAATTATATTTAATAAGGGACCATGGAAACATAGTTAAAAGCTAATTGGACATTAAACAAATAAAAAGTAGGAGTTGGTTTTATGAAAAAAACTAATAAAATAGATAAATCATTGCTTAATTTAATTTAAAAAAGAGAGACAAAAACCAAATTACTAGTATTAAAAATGAAATGGGTGAGTATACTAATAATGAACATGAAAGAAAAGCAACTATTGGGAGTTATTTTACCCAATTAGATGCCAATAAATTGAGTAATTTAAGTGAAATGGAAGAATATGTACAAAAAATATAAATTTCCTAGATTAACAGAAGAGGAAAGAGAATATCTAAATAGGCCTATTTTAGAAAAAAAAATCAAACAGGCATAAATAAGCTACCCAAGAAAAAAAGCATCAAGACCAGATGGTTTTACAAGTGAATTCTATCAAACTTTTAAAGATCCACTAAGTTCAATATTAAGTAAATTATTTGGAAAAGTCGGCAAAGAAGGGATGCTACCAAACTCTTTTTGTGAAACAAATATGATACTGATACTTCAACCAGGAAGAATAAAAAGAGAGAAAGAAAATTATAGATCAATTACATCAATGAATATTAATGCAAAAAATCCTAAATAAAATACTAACAAAAGATTACTACAATATATTATGAAGGTTACACATTTTGACCAAGTGAGATTTCTACCAGCAATGAGGTGTTTTAACATAAGGAACTCTACTAACATAATTTGTCATATCAATAATAAAAGTTTAAAAATCATATAATTATATCAATAGATACAGAAAAAAGCTTTTGATAAAATACAGCATTAATTTGTATTTTAAGAACATTTGAAAGTATAGGTATAAATGGATTTTCCTTAAATAATTAAAAAGCATTTATCTAAAACCATTAAAGCAAGCATTAATATAATGGGGATAAGCTAGAAGTCTTCCCAGTAAGATCAGATGTGAAACAAGGATGCCTGCTGTCACCACTATTATTCAATATTGTATTGGAAACCCTACCGATAATAATAAGATTAGAAAAAGAAATGAGATCAGAATAGGGATTAAGGTCATAAAACTATGTCTTTTGCAGATGATATGATATACTTGGAAAAGTTAGTCAAAACAATTAACAATTTTAGCAAAGTAGTTGGATGTGAAGTAAATTCACAAAAATCATCACCATTCCTGTATATCACAAAACCCTGCAAGAAGAGATAGTAACTGATGCCCCATTTAAAATAACTTTAGACAGTATAAAATACCTGGAAGTACACCTGTCAAAATAATCCCAAGGTTGTTTAAATAAAATTACAAAAAAACTATTTATGTAAATAAAATCAGATTTAAATCATTGGAAAAATATTAATTGTTCATGGGTAGGTAAGGCCAATACAATAAAAATGACAAGTTTACCTAAACTGATTTATATATTCAAAGCTATCCCTATTAAATTACCAAAAAATTATTTTACTGAATTAGAAGAAATACTAATAAAATTCATTTGAAAGAACAGAAAGTCAAGAATATCAAAGGAA
>NW_020953625.1:0-1802 GCF_900497805.2 Vombatus ursinus
TGCATACAGAGCTACTGCATTTTGAGAATCACTCCATCATGTTCACATGTATCTGGCTTCTCCCATTAATGCTGGTAATGCCAGGAACCCAAAATAGGATATGCCCCATCAGGCTTGGAGAACCAGCTTTGGCCCTGTCCCCTCCTCTTCTCCTCACTCCCTGAAACGTATAAACACCTTGTTACTGTTCATTCAGGGAGTCTTTGCCTCTTCTGGTGTGATTCTCCAGCTGGGGACCTCAGTGAACCTTAGTTAGTCCAAATTCTGACTCTTGGCCAGTCTGTTATTCCTGTCATTGACAGGGGCTTGCAAACAAGGAGCACAGGATGGTTCCCAGGACTCCTTAAGCAAGGTTTCCACAGCATTTATCATGGGAGCTTTGGGGAGAGGTGGAGGAGAAGATCATGGAGCCAGTTAGGGGTCTTGGCAAACCTTCCTCATAGAAGGATGGACTCACTGCAAAGTTTCCATCATCTAGAAATCAGAGGCAGCTGGTAGTGCAGTGGAGAGAGCCCTGGGTCTGCAGTCAGGGATGCCAGGGTTTAAATCCAACCTCAGGCAGTTACTAGCTGTGTGCCTCTGGAAAAGTCACTTAACCTCTGTTTGTTTCAGTTTTCTCAACTGCAAAATGGGGATAATAATATCACCTAATGACATCATATTGTAAAGGGAGTGCTTAGCACAACAGCTGGTGAACAGCAGGTGAATAGAAATGCTTATTCCCTTCCAGTCTTTCCAACCATCTGTGCTGGAATGAGGGCAGTGTAAAGAAAGATCCAGGACAAACCTGCCATAGCAGGTGCAGATAGGAGCTGTGAGCTGCAAATTAAGGCCTCTCAAATAGAAGAATATCCTAAACACTTGGCCATTGCCAAAGAGGAAGGGGTCACAAGGAAAAGTCACTAGAGCAGTTTCCAGAGACAGCTTCAGGAGCAACCAGGAAACCTCCAGGTTCTCTTCACACAGTGTACTGACCTTTTATAGGAAAACCAGACAGCAGGGGATGCTGTCTCTTGGACACAGGAGACCAGCACTTTTCTCTTTCTAATAATTGATAAATGATTCCAACTCTGCACCCTCTTCTCGTACTTGATAAACGCTTTAAACCCAGCACACTCAGGAATGAAGATAGTCCCTTGGATTGCAGACTCAGAGTGGCCAGGGGAAGTGTCCTTACCCAGGGAGAGCCTTTCAGTTCCCTTCTAATGATGAGTCAATAATCCTAGTAGAAATCTTCGTTGGAAATTTTGGGACCTGCAACTATCCTGCAATAATAGAAAGAGGGCCGAGGCTGTCTAATATGAGCTCTTTCTTATCCCTTCCTTTAGCCAAAAAGCATTTATTAAGTCCTTACTATATGCCAGGCCCTGTGCTAAACACTGATAACTTGATGAAGAGATTCAGGGACATTCCTGGCTCTCAAGGAGCCCACTGTCTAGTGGGAAAGATAACATGGACACAACCATGGAAAAGGCTTGGTGTTGGGAGATGTTGGAATCAATAGGACTTTGCAATAGATTGAGTATGTGTGTCTGTGTGTGTGTGTGTGTATGTTGGGGGAGTGTATGAGAGATAATGAGGAGTAGATGACACCTAGGATATGAGAGTGGATGATTGGGGGGGAGGTTGTGTCCTAGATAGTAATAGAAAAGTAAGAAAATTGGAGAATTGAGGGAAAGATAAGTTTCATTTTGGACATGTTCTGAGGAGTACCAGGAGAGAGTAGGGTCCCAAAAACTTAGAGGGAAGAGAAGAGAGTATCAAGGAAAAGTGGATGATTGTCAACATCAGAGGCCAAGAAG
>NW_020953626.1:0-1800 GCF_900497805.2 Vombatus ursinus
TGCATACAGAGCTACTGCATTTTGAGAATCACTCCATCATGTTCACACGTATCTGGCTTCTCCCATTAATGCAGGTAATGCCAGGAACCCAAAATAGGATATGCCCCATCAGGCTTGGAGAACCAGCTTTGGCCCTGTCCCCTCCTCTTCTCCTCACTCCCTGAAACGTATAAACACCTTGTTACTGTTCATTGAGGGAGTCTTTGCCTCTTCTGGTGTGATTCTCCAGCTAGGGACCTCAGTGAACCTTAGGTAGTCCAAATTCTGACTCTTGGCCAGACTGTTATTCCTGCCATTGACAGAGGCTTGCAAACAAGGAGCACAGGATGGTTCCCAGGACTCCTTAAGCAAGGTTTCCACAGCATTTAGCGTGGGAGCTTTGGGGAGAGGTGGGGGAGAAGATCATGGAGCCAGTTAGGGGTCTTGGAAAACCTTCCTCATAGAAGGATGGACTCACTGCAAAGTTTCCATCATCTAGAAATCAGAGGCAGCTGGTAGTGCAGTGGAGAGAGCCCTGGGTCTGCAGTCAGGGATGCCAGGGTTTAAATCCAACCTCAGGCAGTTACTAGCTGTGTGCCTCTGGAAAGTCACTTAACCTCTGTTTGTTTCAGTTTTCTCAACTGCAAAATGGGGATAATAATATCACCTAATGACATCATATTGTAAAGGGAATGCTTAGCACAACAGGTGGTGAACAGCAGGTGAATAGAAATGCTTATTCCCTTCCCATCTTTCCCACCATCTGTGTTGGAATGAGGGCAGTGTAAAGGAAGATCCAGGACAAACCTGCCATAGCAGGTGCAGATAGGAGCTGTGAGCTGCAAATTGAGGCCTCTCAAATAGAAGAATATCCTAAACACTTGTCCATTGCCAAAGAGGAAGGGGTCACAAGGAAAAGTCACTAGAGCAGTTTCCAGAGACAGCTTCAGGAGCAACCAGGAAACCTCCAGGTTCTCTTCACACAGTGTAATGACTTTTATAGGAAAACCAGGCAGCAGGGGACCCTGTCTCTTGGACACAGGAAACCAGCACTTTTCTCTTTCTAATAATTGATAAATGATTCCAACTCTGCACCCTCTTCTAGTACTTGATAAACGCTTTAAACCCAGCACACTCAGGAATGAAGATAGTCCCTTGGATTGCAGACTCAGAGTGGCCAGGGGAAGTGTCCTTACCCAGGGAGAGCCTTTCAGTTCCCTTCTAATGATGAGTCAATAATCCTAGTAGAAATCTTCGTTGGAAATTTTGGGACCTGCAACTATCCTGCAATAATAGAAAGAGGGCCGAGGCTGTCTAATATGAGCTCTTTCTTATCCCTTCCTTTAGCCAAAAAGCATTTATTAAGTCCTTACTATATGCCAGGCCCTGTGCTAAACACTGATAACTTGATGAAGAGATTCAGGGACATTCCTGGCTCTCAAGGAGCCCACTGTCTAGTGGGAAAGATAACATGGACACAACCATGGAAAAGGCTTGGTGTTGGGAGATGTTGGAATCAATAGGACTTTGCAATAGATTGAGTATGTGTGTCTGTGTGTGTGTGTGTGTATGTTGGGGGAGTGTATGAGAGATAATGAGGAGTAGATGACACCTAGGATATGAGAGTGGATGATTGGGGGGGAGGTTGTGTCCTAGATAGTAATAGAAAAGTAAGAAAATTGGAGAATTGAGGGAAAGATAAGTTTCATTTTGGACATGTTCTGAGGAGTACCAGGAGAGAGTAGGGTCCCAAAAACTTAGAGGGAAGAGAAGAGAGTATCAAGGAAAAGTGGATGATTGTCAACATCAGAGGCCAAGAAG
>NW_020953627.1:0-9062 GCF_900497805.2 Vombatus ursinus
CAAGTGAGATGGACAATACCTAGTTAGCAATCCCATAAACTGCTTCACATTCCAGTGGTTTCAAGTAGCCATTTCCTTGCCAGGAGAGTACTGCTGTTCACTGTCTGTTTTCTGTTCTTAGAAGAGATTTTTGTTTCTAGAAGGAAATAAATATCTGTCCCATACCCTTTTCATATTGTACTCTACTGAGAACCTTCCTACTTCCCCTTTCTTGGGGGAAAACCTTAGATAGACAGCACAACCTTAGTTATAAGGAAGGGTTGAAGGAGCTGAAGAGTCAGGAGCCAGAACCCACCTGGTCTCAGACCACATGGCTAAATCCAGAGCAAAGGGGTCCCTGGGTAGAAAGGAAGTGGGTACAGTACCCTTGCCCCCAGCAGCAGCCCCTCGATGTTAGACAAGGATAAGGAGAGGCTTGGGAATCAAATGCTGTTGAGAGTCTTGCTGTTGGGAACAGGGACTGGGTCACTGACACCCATTCTTAGCCTGGAGAGTCCAGGGCAGGAGGGAAGGGACAAGGGAGAAGGTGAGGCATCATCTGGGGAAAGGCAGGTTTCAGGGAGTGGGAAGTAGAAGAAGCTGGCGAATCAGTCAGTCAGTAGGCATCGATTAAGCCCCTGCTGTGTGCCAGGAAGTGGGCTAACCTCTGGGGACAGGAAGAAAGGCAAAGGCAGTCCCTGTTCTCAGAGCCCTGCCAGGCTAATGAGGAAGATGACTGGCAATCAGCTAAGTACAAACAAGATGTGGGCAGGACAAACCTCCTGATGAAGGGAGTTTGTAGAAGTCACCTGTGAAAGGGTGTGCTTCTCTTTGGAGGAAGGACTAACTTGGCTCAGGACAAGGAGAGGGGCTGGCTGGGAGGATGAACAGGGAGAAACCCTGAGTGGAATCAGAAGGGCCAGAGTCACTGAATGGGGCTGAGAGGAGGGCCCTGCTCTCTGCCTTGGAACATGGGGGGGGGAACTTGCTGACACATTCTATGCCTTCTCTCTCACCCGGATTGTGGTCCTTGAATGTGGCCTCTTTCTCTCATGAATCTAACATTGGAATCAGGCAGCTAGGGGGTGCCACAGCACACAGAGTTCTGGGCCTGGAGTCAGGAAGAGCTGAGTTCAAATTCCACCTCAGACATTGACTAGCTGAGTGACCCTGGGCAAGTCCCTTCATCTCTATTTGCCTCAGTTTCCTTAACTGTAAAATGGGAATAATAACATCACTTACCTCCCAGGGTGGTTGTGAAGAAGATCAGATGAATGTTGTTATTGTTTAGTCATTTCAGTCCTGTCTGACTCTTCATGACCCCAGATAAAAGAAAAATTGTAAAGAGCTCAGCACGTGTTTGGCACATAGTAGGTGCTATATAAATGTGAGCAATTATGATTATTCTCTGTTCTTAGGTGAAGAAGCATTGGAAGGAGCTATAACTTCTGCAAGGGGATTCAACCCAGCAAAGAATCAGACCCAGCAGCTGAAATGTTGTTTTCTGGAGCCATTCCCTTCCCCACCATTCTTAGGGATTTGTCAATGAACTTGGGAAGAGGACGAATGCTTTGGAGCAATCGCTTGGAATTTGAGCCAGAGAAGATTCCCTAGCTTCCCGCTATATCTTCTCAGGAAATAGGTCCAAAAGTTAATGGAGAAGAATTGGCTAAAATTATATCAGGGTGACCATCAATGGGCCACTTAGTGGTATAAAGGAGAGACTGACAGTGACCAGTGACTGATGTTGAAGGAGAATATGCTGGCATGTGATGTGGGAGCTGGAGCTGCTGACATTAAAAGAATCACCCCAAGTCCTCAGGGTCAGCCCTAGAACTCTGAGGGGGAGCAGGCGCCTTGCTGGAGGGAGGAGAAGGATGTCCAGGCTTGACTTAGGCTACAAATAACACACAAGGGTAGTGAACCATCAGAAGCAGAACCAGGAGAAAAAGATAAATAACCAACTTTCTTCTTAGCTCCTCCTTCCCACTGGGAACCAAGAGTTTAGTGAAGACATGAGCTCAGAGCAAAATTCCCTTCACGAGGCAAGGACATGGCCATGAGGGTTGGTTGCTGTCTGTTCTCAAAGGGGACCAAAATGACCTCACTATACCAGAGTCAAGTTACAGTGTGCCTGACTATGGCTGATCAGACCAATACAAGCTTGGAATGCTCTACCACAGGTCGGGCACAAATAGCCCTTGTGAACATTTGGGGTGGATTCTCTAAATGTGTGCATCTTGCACTTCTGAGCTATTTCAAATCTGCTTTGCTCACAGAACACAGCACCTTCTCTGATGTGGGCACACCATGCCAAGCAGTCCTGTGCCAATGTCTCCCATGTAACAAGGCCATCACTCCTCACCTTCTGAACCCCAGCACTCACAACTGCAAATGGAGACTGGAAGCTTGGCCAGGGGAGCAGAGTGCTCAGGTTGTCTCTTTTCTGCCTGCCTGGACAAGATAGATTCTCTTCATCTCCCTTTCCCAGGGTTCTTGATTCCAAGTTCAAACAGTCAGTCAATAAACATTGACTATGTGCCAGGCACTGTGCTAAGTACAAGCGTCACTGCTTCTGCAGTCAAAGAGCTCCCCATGTCCTTGGTCTCCCTGGCGACACTGAGTTGCTGACTGGCCTTTACCTAAAGAGGAATCCCCTTGATAGTGTTCCAATGGGTGGGACTCTCCCATCCCACTCCCATGTCCAATCTTTGCCAACGACTGCCTCTGCACCGTCCCTCGTCTAGGTCACCTCTCTTTTTCACTACTGCAGTCCAGGCCCTCATCACCTCCTCCCACCTCCACCCCACACTCTGACTACTGCAATAGCTGCCTCCAAGGCCTCAAAGCTCCCCCCACTCCAGTTCACCCTCCACTTGGCTACCAAAGTGATTTTTCCTAAAGCACAGATCTAAGAATGACACTCTCTTGCTCAAGAATCTTCAATAGTCCCCATCTTGGGCCAGATGCAGACTGGCCACAGATGCACATTTTTTCCTTTTTTTTAAATTAATTTATTTTGAATGATCAACAATCACTTCCATAAGCTTTTGAGTTTTAAATTTTTCTCGTCCTCCATCCCCACCTTCCTCCCCAAGACGGTGTGCAGTCTGGTATAGGCTATACATACACATTGCTATTAAACATATTTTCACATTAGTGATGTTGTAAGGAAGAATTAGAACCAACTGGAAGAACCACCAGAAAGAGGAAACAAAACAACAAAAGAAGAAAAAAAAAATAGCAAATAGTCTGCTTCAATCTGCATTCAAACTCCAGAGTTCTTTCTTTGGATGTGGAGAGCACTTTCCATCATGAGGCCTTTGGAAATGTCTTCGATCCTTGTATTGCTGAGAAGGGTTAAGTCTATCAAAGTCAGTCATTGCACAATGTGGCTGTTACTGTGTACACCGTTCTCTTGGTTCTGCTCACTTCATTCAGCATCAGACCATACAAGTCTTTCCAGGTTTTTCTGAAGTTAGCCTGTTCATCGTTTCTTATAGCACAATAGTATTCCATTACATTCATATACCACAACTTGTTCAGCCATTCCCCAATTGATGGGCATCCTCTCAATTTCCAATTCTTTGCCACCACAAAAAGAACTGCTATAAATATTTTTGTACATGTGGGTCGTTTTCCCTTTTGTACCATGTCTTTGGGATATAGCCCTAGAAGTGCTATTGCTGGGTCAAAGGGTATGCACATTTTTATAGTCCTTTGGGCATAGTTCCAAATTGCTCTACAAAATGGTTGGATCATTTCACAATTCCACTAACAGTGCATTACTGTTCCAATTTTCCCACATCTTCTCCAACATTTATCATTTTCCTGCTTTGTCATGTTGGCCAATCTGATAGATGTGATATGGTACCTCAGAGTTTTGATTTGCATTTCTCTAATCAATAGTGATTTAGAACATTTTTTCATATGACTATAGATGGCTTTAATTTCTTCTTCTGAGAACTGCCTGTTCATATCCTTTGACCATTTATCAATTGGGGAATGACTTGTATTCTTATAAATTTGACTTAATTCTCTATATGTTTTAGAAATGAGATCCTTATCAGAGAGACTAGTTGTAAAAATTCTTTCCCAATTTTCTACTTTCCTTCTAATCTTGGTTACATTGGCTTTGCTTGTGCAAAAACTTTTCAATTTAATGTAATCAAAGTTATCCATTTTGCATTTCGTAATGTTCTCTATCTCCTGTTTGGTCACGAATTCTTCTGTTCTCCATATATCTGATACATAAACTATTCCTTGCTCTCCCAGTTTGCTTACAGTATCAGCCTTTATATCTAAATCATGAGCCCATTTTGACTTTATTTTGATATATGGTGTGAGATTTTGATCTATGCCTAGTTTCTGCCATGCTCTTTTCCAGTTTTCCCAGCAGTTTTTGTCTGAGTGAGTTTTTATCCCAGAAGTTTGGGTCTTTAGGTTTATCGAATAATAGATTACTATAGTCATTGACTACTATATCTTGAATACTTAACCTGTTCCACTGATCTACCATTCTGTTTCTTTTTTTTTTGTAGGCAGTTGGGGTTAAGTGACTTGCTCAGGGTCACACAGTTAGTGTTAAGTGTTATGTATCTGAGGTCAGATTTGACCTCAGGTCCTCCTGACTTCAGGGCTGGTGCTCTATCCACTGCACCACCTAGCTGCCCCACACCACTCTATTTCTTAGCCAGTACCAAGCAGTTTTGATGATTGCTGCTTTATAATACAAACAAATGCACATTTTGAAACTGGAGAGAAGAGATTGTTATGGGGAACTGGACAGTGGAGACCCAGTCCTTAGAGCACATATAGATATTCCCTGCCTGATTCCAATCCAACATGTGGAATCCTGGGAGAGCTGGGTTCTAACCATGATGACACATGGTTAGTATAATGGGATGATGAAAAACCTTCTAATTGGCTTCCAAGCTGGAGGAAATGACTCAGGAGAAGTCAGAGCTGAGTGTGCCCCAGAAAAGCTGGAACAGTGAATATTCCTCTCTTCTTCCCTGAGGGCTTTACAAAAAGAGGCCTGAAAAAAAAAAAAAAAAAAAAAGAGGCCTGACTTGAGTTCTGCAGGATGGAAGGAGACTAAGCTTCTTTTTTCCCACCCAGCCACCGCGTGCGTGTCCCTGATTCCTGGTGCCTCACTTTCTTTTCTGTTTATCTGTTCTTGGCCTTGGGTGAATGAGCACCCATAGATGCGAGTGTCCAGGTGACCAGTGAGTTCAAAGGGTTCCCAAAATCCATCTGAGGTCACATGGACGATTAGAATTGAATAGTGACTGAGGGGTCCACCTGAGTGGTAGTAGCCATGGCATCATGTATTTGGGAGCAGAGGTTTCCAATGACAAATGGCTACCCAAGGAAGGATGTCCAGTGGAGATGACTTGCCTTGAAAGGAGCCAGCCTCGCTAATTCACCCATCATCAACACTCCTGGCCCAAAGCAGACTTGGGGGAAAACTGTTCAAAAGAAGAAAGGATTCCCAGGGCCAGAAGGGGGAAGGTACACCTTGGCCACCCAAATTAAGTTTGAGTACTATCTCCCCTAAGACTTTTCACGTACAAGGGAAGAATGTGTTATCTCCAATTTGGGGAATGGTTTTTAGTAACTTCTGCCCTTGCTATACTACTTTAGTAAACATGCTTTTCTAAAAGCTAACTGATGTCAACTTGTAAATCGATATGAGGGAGGAAGGACAAGATAAGGTGGAAGCTTATTGCTGTGTAATGTTATGACAATATCAGAGTCACAGCCCCTCAGGGTTACCCCTAAAGCCATGAAGGGAGATGTAGTCTCTCTCTGGGAACCTAATTTGTGTGAGGGGCCTAGTGGGAGTGCTATGGAATCAATTAAACTAAAAATGATCATTAATAATAACAAAACCAATAACAATTCTTTTAAAAACTAAATACAAATAAATCTTCAGCAAGTATCTATAGATCATCCTTCTAGGTGGGGGGGGTGTGAACACATGGGTCAATAATAACAGCACAGAGGCTCATGGGTGTCAAATAGGAAGATGCCAGTTTAGATAAGATTCTCGAATGAATGGCCTTCATGGCATTCAGACTCTGGGTAACACAAAAATATTCCAGTCAAGCCTCCTAATAAACCCTTCAGGATCCAATACCTAGGCAAAACAAGTAATGCCCAATGCATTCTCTATGACTTGTAGAATCCTCAGTTTGAATCCTATAAATTCCTCAGTTTGACCCTCAGTCTACTTTCAATCAGTCAAGGAGCATTGATGACATACTTACCATGTGTCAGGCACTATGTTAAATTTTGAGGGGTACAAAGGCAAATCAAAGTCTCTGCCCCTGGGGAGCTCAGACAGTAAGGCTGTAAATGGGCAGGTAGAGTATACAGGTAGGGTTAGGACTAGAATGAGGGTGCTGGCCAAAGAGCACCCCATCCTGGGAGCAGGCAGAGGCCAGGCAGAGCTGGTGAGGCTGCTTTGGGTTTCTACTTGGGAACATGGTCAGGTATCCTGGGACTGCTCTCTGTTGTCTGGTGAAAAGGTCCTTCGGGCATGAGGGCTGGGGGTGAAGAAGGGTGTCCTGCTCCCCACTTGGTCAGCCTGGGGCTGAGATAGGGCTGCTGCCTCTCTGGGTCTCTTTCCTTTAGGACAGGGTCTTGTTAGAAGAGCAGCCTTGAGAAGCACCAGCCAAACCTATCTCCTCACTAACAGCTGCTGGGGCTAGTTACCCTGGTTCTGCATCTCCTCGTAACTAAGGTCATAGAGAGCTGGGGATGTGTGCACCCCCTCCCTCTTCCACTATGGAGGATACTGTCAGCTCTTTGAAAGTCCTGTAACATGAGACTGCTCCCTGAGACGGGGAGGGGCAGGTGCCGTTACTAGGATAACATGGTGAGGTCAGAAACAGAACCGTTCAATAAAAATGGATTTTTTTTTAAAGAAAGTCCTGCAAGTCCTAGCAGATTTAGTCTCTGAGCCCCAGTCTTCAAGAGCAGAAAGACCTGGAGACAGGGGGGAATGCTCATCAAAAGAATTGCAAGTTATTAAGCTTGTGGAAGTTCTAAAATAACAAGCCCAAGGAAGTGACATCAAAGCACCCAAAGCTTCATCTTAATGCCCAAAGCCCCCGCCACGGGGAGGAAGGGGCCACAAAAGAAGCTCTGGGAGAGTGGGGAGCTGGCCCCATCACGCTGGAAGTGACTGATGGGAGCCTTTAAAAAGAGCACTTTCTAAGAAGGACAAACAAAATTAGGCTGCATGTGCATGTTTATTTCTCTCAAAGCTGGCAAACCATGCATATAGAAATATACATGGGAGCTCATTGTGGAAATGAGCCCAAGGACAGATAGAGGAGATCTTATACGTTCAGAGCAATTCCCTCCCAGCCCTCTACCTCCCTTCCTGGCTCAGAATGCCTGCGGCAGCCAAACTGATAGAATCCATATGTGTTAACTATAATATGAGAAAGGAATTTCTTAAAGAATAGGTTGCAAATACAATAAGACAAGAAAAGTGTCAAGGTGTCAAATTGAAACACAGGATATCTGTGTTTCTTCTATCATTAATCTGACATAACATAGCATAACCTAACCTAACATTGTTCAAAAACAACAGGGAAGAGGCATGTCATTACTGAAGATAGCATCTGGTTCAAGGCACCTAGTCTCAATCAGTCATAAACAGAAGAATGCTCCTGGTCAACTTCATCCAGTCTTGTAGTTGCTGACAGAGGAAGGGGCATTTTAGGTCCATTCAGAGAGCAAATCAAAGGATGTCTGATATGTCAGAGCACGCAGAGTATTATTAAGTTCAGAGTGGGCCAAAAATGTCTTTCTCTTGATTAGCCAATCCAGGTTTTAGGCCTTTCTCAGGTGATGGGGAGCTCAAAATGGTTTGGGGAGGGGGCAAGCTGGTTCACACTGACAATCCATTCCCTTGAACCCAGAGATCCCAGTTCTACATATATGTCCCATGAAGGCCGAAGACAGAAGGAGGAGGACCATAGACGCCTAAACAGGAAGAGCAGCATTCACAAAGATGCAGAGACTAAAGTGAGAAATAGTGGAACCAACCATGGTCCCTGAAGTGGTGGAAATAAGAGAGAGGCAGAGACAGAGACTGAGATAAAGAGAGACTGAGACAGAGAGACAAAAAGAGACCATGAGAAGGAGAGACTAAGACAGAGACACAGAGACAAAAGACAAAGAAGGACAGAGAAAGAGAGAGATAGAGAGGAGAGAGGCAGAGACAGAGAGAGGGGGAGACAGATGGAGAGACTGAGATGGAGAGGCAGACAGAGAGGACTGAAAGGGGAAGAGAGAAACAGAGAGAGAGGGAGAGATGGAGAGGGGGAGATAGAGAGCAGAGAGACAAGCATGTGGAAGTAATTGTTGAAAACTAAAAATAAATTAATAAAAAAAGAGAGTAGAGAGACAGAGGATAAAACGGACAATTTTTACTACAAAAGGCTGAAAAGCTTTTGCACAAACAAAATAAATGCAATTAGAATTAAAAGGTTAACAAATGCAGAAAAAAAATCTTAGTGGGAGAAGTCCCTGATAAAGGGTTACTACCCAAGATACAAAAGGAATGGAGAGGAATGTGTATAAACAGACGTAATTCCCAATAGACAAGTGGTCAAAGGATATTAATAGACAGTTTTCTAATGAAGAAATTTAAGCTGTCAATAAATAGGAGGGAAAATGTTCCCAAACACTAATGAGAGAAATGCACATCAAAACAACTCTCAACTGCTGAAAGACAGCAATTGTTTGAATTCAAGGAGAGAGAAAGGACCCATCTATACAAGAATATTTCTGGCAGTGCTTTTTATTGAACCGAAAAACTGGAAACAAAATGAATGCCCATCGATTTGGGAATGGCTGAGCTAAGTGTGCCACATGAACACGCTGCAATAAGTGCAGAGGAACATTGGAAGGGAAGAAAGAGGGTGACAGAAACAGAGAAAGTTCGAGAAACAGACAGTGACAGAGACAGAGAAGGGGAAATAGAAAGGAAAGAGACAGAGTGGGGAGAGAGGGATGAAGAAAGAAAGAAAGAAAGAAAGAAAGAAAGAAAGAAAGAAAGAAAG
>NW_020953628.1:0-9062 GCF_900497805.2 Vombatus ursinus
CAAGTGAGATGGACAATACCTAGTTAGCAATCCCATAAACTGCTTCATATTCCAGTGGTTTCAAGTAGCCATTTCCTTGTCAGGAGAGTACTGCTGTTCACTGTCTGTTTTCTGTTCTTAGAAGAGTTTTTTGTTTCTAGAAGGAAATAAATATCTGTCCCATACCCTTTTCATATTGTACTCTACTGAGAACCTTCCTACTTCCCCTTTCTTGGGGGAAAACCTTAGATAGACAGCACAACCTTAGTTATAAGTAAGGGTTGAAGGAGCTGAAGAGTCAGGAGCCAGAACCCACCTGGTCTCAGACCACATGGCTAAATCCAGAGCAAAGGGGTCCCTGGGTAGAAAGGAAGTGGGTGCAGTACCCTTGCCCCCAGCAGCAGCCCCTCGATGTTAGACAAGGATAAGGAGAGGCTTGGGAATCAAATGCTGTTGAGAGTCTTGCTGTTGGGAACAGGGACTGGGTCACTGACACCCATTCTTAGCCTGGAGAGTCCAGGGCAGGAGGGAAGGGACAAGGGAGAAGGTGAGGCATCATCTGGGGAAAGGCAGGTTTCAGGGAGTGGGAAGTAGAAGAAGCTGGCGAATCAGTCAGTCAGTAGGCATCGATTAAGCCCCTGCTGTGTGCCAGGAAGTGGGCTAACCTCTGGGGACAGGAAGAAAGGCAAAGGCAGTCCCTGTTCTCAGAGCCCTGCCAGGCTAATGAGGAAGATGACTGGCAATCAGCTAAGTACAAACAAGATGTGGGCAGGACAAACCTCCTGATGAAGGGAGTTTGTAGAAGTCACCTGTGAAAGGGTGTGCTTCTCTTTGGAGGAAGGACTAACTTGGCTCAGGACAAGGAGAGGGGCTGGCTGGGAGGATGAACAGGGAGAAACCCTGAGTGGAATCAGAAGGGCCAGAGTCACTGAATGGGGCTGAGAGGAGGGCCCTGCTCTCTGCCTTGGAACATGGGGGGGGGAACTTGCTGACACATTCTATGCCTTCTCTCTCACCCGGATTGTGGTCCTTGAATGTGGCCTCTTTCTCTCATGAATCTAACATTGGAATCAGGCAGCTAGGGGGTGCCACAGCACACAGAGTTCTGGGCCTGGAGTCAGGAAGAGCTGAGTTCAAATTCCACCTCAGACATTGACTAGCTGAGTGACCCTGGGCAAGTCCCTTCATCTCTATTTGCCTCAGTTTCCTTAACTGTAAAATGGGAATAATAACATCACTTACCTCCCAGGGTGGTTGTGAAGAAGATCAGATGAATGTTGTTATTGTTTAGTCATTTCAGTCCTGTCTGACTCTTCATGACCCCAGATAAAAGAAAAATTGTAAAGAGCTCAGCACGTGTTTGGCACATAGTAGGTGCTATATAAATGTGAGCAATTATGATTATTCTCTGTTCTTAGGTGAAGAAGCATTGGAAGGAGCTATAACTTCTGCAAGGGGATTCAACCCAGCAAAGAATCAGACCCAGCAGCTGAAATGTTGTTTTCTGGAGCCATTCCCTTCCCCACCATTCTTAGGGATTTGTCAATGAACTTGGGAAGAGGACGAATGCTTTGGAGCAATCGCTTGGAATTTGAGCCAGAGAAGATTCCCTAGCTTCCCGCTATATCTTCTCAGGAAATAGGTCCAAAAGTTAATGGAGAAGAATTGGCTAAAATTATATCAGGGTGACCATCAATGGGCCACTTAGTGGTATAAAGGAGAGACTGACAGTGACCAGTGACTGATGTTGAAGGAGAATATGCTGGCATGTGATGTGGGAGCTGGAGCTGCTGACATTAAAAGAATCACCCCAAGTCCTCAGGGTCAGCCCTAGAACTCTGAGGGGGAGCAGGCGCCTTGCTGGAGGGAGGAGAAGGATGTCCAGGCTTGACTTAGGCTACAAATAACACACAAGGGTAGTGAACCATCAGAAGCAGAACCAGGAGAAAAAGATAAATAACCAACTTTCTTCTTAGCTCCTCCTTCCCACTGGGAACCAAGAGTTTAGTGAAGACATGAGCTCAGAGCAAAATTCCCTTCACGAGGCAAGGACATGGCCATGAGGGTTGGTTGCTGTCTGTTCTCAAAGGGGACCAAAATGACCTCACTATACCAGAGTCAAGTTACAGTGTGCCTGACTATGGCTGATCAGACCAATACAAGCTTGGAATGCTCTACCACAGGTCGGGCACAAATAGCCCTTGTGAACATTTGGGGTGGATTCTCTAAATGTGTGCATCTTGCACTTCTGAGCTATTTCAAATCTGCTTTGCTCACAGAACACAGCACCTTCTCTGATGTGGGCACACCATGCCAAGCAGTCCTGTGCCAATGTCTCCCATGTAACAAGGCCATCACTCCTCACCTTCTGAACCCCAGCACTCACAACTGCAAATGGAGACTGGAAGCTTGGCCAGGGGAGCAGAGTGCTCAGGTTGTCTCTTTTCTGCCTGCCTGGACAAGATAGATTCTCTTCATCTCCCTTTCCCAGGGTTCTTGATTCCAAGTTCAAACAGTCAGTCAATAAACATTGACTATGTGCCAGGCACTGTGCTAAGTACAAGCGTCACTGCTTCTGCAGTCAAAGAGCTCCCCATGTCCTTGGTCTCCCTGGCGACACTGAGTTGCTGACTGGCCTTTACCTAAAGAGGAATCCCCTTGATAGTGTTCCAATGGGTGGGACTCTCCCATCCCACTCCCATGTCCAATCTTTGCCAACGACTGCCTCTGCACCGTCCCTCGTCTAGGTCACCTCTCTTTTTCACTACTGCAGTCCAGGCCCTCATCACCTCCTCCCACCTCCACCCCACACTCTGACTACTGCAATAGCTGCCTCCAAGGCCTCAAAGCTCCCCCCACTCCAGTTCACCCTCCACTTGGCTACCAAAGTGATTTTTCCTAAAGCACAGATCTAAGAATGACACTCTCTTGCTCAAGAATCTTCAATAGTCCCCATCTTGGGCCAGATGCAGACTGGCCACAGATGCACATTTTTTCCTTTTTTTTAAATTAATTTATTTTGAATGATCAACAATCACTTCCATAAGCTTTTGAGTTTTAAATTTTTCTCGTCCTCCATCCCCACCTTCCTCCCCAAGACGGTGTGCAGTCTGGTATAGGCTATACATACACATTGCTATTAAACATATTTTCACATTAGTGATGTTGTAAGGAAGAATTAGAACCAACTGGAAGAACCACCAGAAAGAGGAAACAAAACAACAAAAGAAGAAAAAAAAAATAGCAAATAGTCTGCTTCAATCTGCATTCAAACTCCAGAGTTCTTTCTTTGGATGTGGAGAGCACTTTCCATCATGAGGCCTTTGGAAATGTCTTCGATCCTTGTATTGCTGAGAAGGGTTAAGTCTATCAAAGTCAGTCATTGCACAATGTGGCTGTTACTGTGTACACCGTTCTCTTGGTTCTGCTCACTTCATTCAGCATCAGACCATACAAGTCTTTCCAGGTTTTTCTGAAGTTAGCCTGTTCATCGTTTCTTATAGCACAATAGTATTCCATTACATTCATATACCACAACTTGTTCAGCCATTCCCCAATTGATGGGCATCCTCTCAATTTCCAATTCTTTGCCACCACAAAAAGAACTGCTATAAATATTTTTGTACATGTGGGTCGTTTTCCCTTTTGTACCATGTCTTTGGGATATAGCCCTAGAAGTGCTATTGCTGGGTCAAAGGGTATGCACATTTTTATAGTCCTTTGGGCATAGTTCCAAATTGCTCTACAAAATGGTTGGATCATTTCACAATTCCACTAACAGTGCATTACTGTTCCAATTTTCCCACATCTTCTCCAACATTTATCATTTTCCTGCTTTGTCATGTTGGCCAATCTGATAGATGTGATATGGTACCTCAGAGTTTTGATTTGCATTTCTCTAATCAATAGTGATTTAGAACATTTTTTCATATGACTATAGATGGCTTTAATTTCTTCTTCTGAGAACTGCCTGTTCATATCCTTTGACCATTTATCAATTGGGGAATGACTTGTATTCTTATAAATTTGACTTAATTCTCTATATGTTTTAGAAATGAGATCCTTATCAGAGAGACTAGTTGTAAAAATTCTTTCCCAATTTTCTACTTTCCTTCTAATCTTGGTTACATTGGCTTTGCTTGTGCAAAAACTTTTCAATTTAATGTAATCAAAGTTATCCATTTTGCATTTCGTAATGTTCTCTATCTCCTGTTTGGTCACGAATTCTTCTGTTCTCCATATATCTGATACATAAACTATTCCTTGCTCTCCCAGTTTGCTTACAGTATCAGCCTTTATATCTAAATCATGAGCCCATTTTGACTTTATTTTGATATATGGTGTGAGATTTTGATCTATGCCTAGTTTCTGCCATGCTCTTTTCCAGTTTTCCCAGCAGTTTTTGTCTGAGTGAGTTTTTATCCCAGAAGTTTGGGTCTTTAGGTTTATCGAATAATAGATTACTATAGTCATTGACTACTATATCTTGAATACTTAACCTGTTCCACTGATCTACCATTCTGTTTCTTTTTTTTTTGTAGGCAGTTGGGGTTAAGTGACTTGCTCAGGGTCACACAGTTAGTGTTAAGTGTTATGTATCTGAGGTCAGATTTGACCTCAGGTCCTCCTGACTTCAGGGCTGGTGCTCTATCCACTGCACCACCTAGCTGCCCCACACCACTCTATTTCTTAGCCAGTACCAAGCAGTTTTGATGATTGCTGCTTTATAATACAAACAAATGCACATTTTGAAACTGGAGAGAAGAGATTGTTATGGGGAACTGGACAGTGGAGACCCAGTCCTTAGAGCACATATAGATATTCCCTGCCTGATTCCAATCCAACATGTGGAATCCTGGGAGAGCTGGGTTCTAACCATGATGACACATGGTTAGTATAATGGGATGATGAAAAACCTTCTAATTGGCTTCCAAGCTGGAGGAAATGACTCAGGAGAAGTCAGAGCTGAGTGTGCCCCAGAAAAGCTGGAACAGTGAATATTCCTCTCTTCTTCCCTGAGGGCTTTACAAAAAGAGGCCTGAAAAAAAAAAAAAAAAAAAAAGAGGCCTGACTTGAGTTCTGCAGGATGGAAGGAGACTAAGCTTCTTTTTTCCCACCCAGCCACCGCGTGCGTGTCCCTGATTCCTGGTGCCTCACTTTCTTTTCTGTTTATCTGTTCTTGGCCTTGGGTGAATGAGCACCCATAGATGCGAGTGTCCAGGTGACCAGTGAGTTCAAAGGGTTCCCAAAATCCATCTGAGGTCACATGGACGATTAGAATTGAATAGTGACTGAGGGGTCCACCTGAGTGGTAGTAGCCATGGCATCATGTATTTGGGAGCAGAGGTTTCCAATGACAAATGGCTACCCAAGGAAGGATGTCCAGTGGAGATGACTTGCCTTGAAAGGAGCCAGCCTCGCTAATTCACCCATCATCAACACTCCTGGCCCAAAGCAGACTTGGGGGAAAACTGTTCAAAAGAAGAAAGGATTCCCAGGGCCAGAAGGGGGAAGGTACACCTTGGCCACCCAAATTAAGTTTGAGTACTATCTCCCCTAAGACTTTTCACGTACAAGGGAAGAATGTGTTATCTCCAATTTGGGGAATGGTTTTTAGTAACTTCTGCCCTTGCTATACTACTTTAGTAAACATGCTTTTCTAAAAGCTAACTGATGTCAACTTGTAAATCGATATGAGGGAGGAAGGACAAGATAAGGTGGAAGCTTATTGCTGTGTAATGTTATGACAATATCAGAGTCACAGCCCCTCAGGGTTACCCCTAAAGCCATGAAGGGAGATGTAGTCTCTCTCTGGGAACCTAATTTGTGTGAGGGGCCTAGTGGGAGTGCTATGGAATCAATTAAACTAAAAATGATCATTAATAATAACAAAACCAATAACAATTCTTTTAAAAACTAAATACAAATAAATCTTCAGCAAGTATCTATAGATCATCCTTCTAGGTGGGGGGGGTGTGAACACATGGGTCAATAATAACAGCACAGAGGCTCATGGGTGTCAAATAGGAAGATGCCAGTTTAGATAAGATTCTCGAATGAATGGCCTTCATGGCATTCAGACTCTGGGTAACACAAAAATATTCCAGTCAAGCCTCCTAATAAACCCTTCAGGATCCAATACCTAGGCAAAACAAGTAATGCCCAATGCATTCTCTATGACTTGTAGAATCCTCAGTTTGAATCCTATAAATTCCTCAGTTTGACCCTCAGTCTACTTTCAATCAGTCAAGGAGCATTGATGACATACTTACCATGTGTCAGGCACTATGTTAAATTTTGAGGGGTACAAAGGCAAATCAAAGTCTCTGCCCCTGGGGAGCTCAGACAGTAAGGCTGTAAATGGGCAGGTAGAGTATACAGGTAGGGTTAGGACTAGAATGAGGGTGCTGGCCAAAGAGCACCCCATCCTGGGAGCAGGCAGAGGCCAGGCAGAGCTGGTGAGGCTGCTTTGGGTTTCTACTTGGGAACATGGTCAGGTATCCTGGGACTGCTCTCTGTTGTCTGGTGAAAAGGTCCTTCGGGCATGAGGGCTGGGGGTGAAGAAGGGTGTCCTGCTCCCCACTTGGTCAGCCTGGGGCTGAGATAGGGCTGCTGCCTCTCTGGGTCTCTTTCCTTTAGGACAGGGTCTTGTTAGAAGAGCAGCCTTGAGAAGCACCAGCCAAACCTATCTCCTCACTAACAGCTGCTGGGGCTAGTTACCCTGGTTCTGCATCTCCTCGTAACTAAGGTCATAGAGAGCTGGGGATGTGTGCACCCCCTCCCTCTTCCACTATGGAGGATACTGTCAGCTCTTTGAAAGTCCTGTAACATGAGACTGCTCCCTGAGACGGGGAGGGGCAGGTGCCGTTACTAGGATAACATGGTGAGGTCAGAAACAGAACCGTTCAATAAAAATGGATTTTTTTTTAAAGAAAGTCCTGCAAGTCCTAGCAGATTTAGTCTCTGAGCCCCAGTCTTCAAGAGCAGAAAGACCTGGAGACAGGGGGGAATGCTCATCAAAAGAATTGCAAGTTATTAAGCTTGTGGAAGTTCTAAAATAACAAGCCCAAGGAAGTGACATCAAAGCACCCAAAGCTTCATCTTAATGCCCAAAGCCCCCGCCACGGGGAGGAAGGGGCCACAAAAGAAGCTCTGGGAGAGTGGGGAGCTGGCCCCATCACGCTGGAAGTGACTGATGGGAGCCTTTAAAAAGAGCACTTTCTAAGAAGGACAAACAAAATTAGGCTGCATGTGCATGTTTATTTCTCTCAAAGCTGGCAAACCATGCATATAGAAATATACATGGGAGCTCATTGTGGAAATGAGCCCAAGGACAGATAGAGGAGATCTTATACGTTCAGAGCAATTCCCTCCCAGCCCTCTACCTCCCTTCCTGGCTCAGAATGCCTGCGGCAGCCAAACTGATAGAATCCATATGTGTTAACTATAATATGAGAAAGGAATTTCTTAAAGAATAGGTTGCAAATACAATAAGACAAGAAAAGTGTCAAGGTGTCAAATTGAAACACAGGATATCTGTGTTTCTTCTATCATTAATCTGACATAACATAGCATAACCTAACCTAACATTGTTCAAAAACAACAGGGAAGAGGCATGTCATTACTGAAGATAGCATCTGGTTCAAGGCACCTAGTCTCAATCAGTCATAAACAGAAGAATGCTCCTGGTCAACTTCATCCAGTCTTGTAGTTGCTGACAGAGGAAGGGGCATTTTAGGTCCATTCAGAGAGCAAATCAAAGGATGTCTGATATGTCAGAGCACGCAGAGTATTATTAAGTTCAGAGTGGGCCAAAAATGTCTTTCTCTTGATTAGCCAATCCAGGTTTTAGGCCTTTCTCAGGTGATGGGGAGCTCAAAATGGTTTGGGGAGGGGGCAAGCTGGTTCACACTGACAATCCATTCCCTTGAACCCAGAGATCCCAGTTCTACATATATGTCCCATGAAGGCCGAAGACAGAAGGAGGAGGACCATAGACGCCTAAACAGGAAGAGCAGCATTCACAAAGATGCAGAGACTAAAGTGAGAAATAGTGGAACCAACCATGGTCCCTGAAGTGGTGGAAATAAGAGAGAGGCAGAGACAGAGACTGAGATAAAGAGAGACTGAGACAGAGAGACAAAAAGAGACCATGAGAAGGAGAGACTAAGACAGAGACACAGAGACAAAAGACAAAGAAGGACAGAGAAAGAGAGAGATAGAGAGGAGAGAGGCAGAGACAGAGAGAGGGGGAGACAGATGGAGAGACTGAGATGGAGAGGCAGACAGAGAGGACTGAAAGGGGAAGAGAGAAACAGAGAGAGAGGGAGAGATGGAGAGGGGGAGATAGAGAGCAGAGAGACAAGCATGTGGAAGTAATTGTTGAAAACTAAAAATAAATTAATAAAAAAAGAGAGTAGAGAGACAGAGGATAAAACGGACAATTTTTACTACAAAAGGCTGAAAAGCTTTTGCACAAACAAAATAAATGCAATTAGAATTAAAAGGTTAACAAATGCAGAAAAAAAATCTTAGTGGGAGAAGTCCCTGATAAAGGGTTACTACCCAAGATACAAAAGGAATGGAGAGGAATGTGTATAAACAGACGTAATTCCCAATAGACAAGTGGTCAAAGGATATTAATAGACAGTTTTCTAATGAAGAAATTTAAGCTGTCAATAAATAGGAGGGAAAATGTTCCCAAACACTAATGAGAGAAATGCACATCAAAACAACTCTCAACTGCTGAAAGACAGCAATTGTTTGAATTCAAGGAGAGAGAAAGGACCCATCTATACAAGAATATTTCTGGCAGTGCTTTTTATTGAACCGAAAAACTGGAAACAAAATGAATGCCCATCGATTTGGGAATGGCTGAGCTAAGTGTGCCACATGAACACGCTGCAATAAGTGCAGAGGAACATTGGAAGGGAAGAAAGAGGGTGACAGAAACAGAGAAAGTTCGAGAAACAGACAGTGACAGAGACAGAGAAGGGGAAATAGAAAGGAAAGAGACAGAGTGGGGAGAGAGGGATGAAGAAAGAAAGAAAGAAAGAAAGAAAGAAAGAAAGAAAGAAAGAAAG
>NW_020953629.1:0-4693 GCF_900497805.2 Vombatus ursinus
ACACTGACCACTGTGCCATTCTAACGACCAAACTTGGCCCCAGAGAAGTCCTGAAGGGGCAGAGCTCAAGTGCAGCATGAAGAAAGAGAGCCCAGATTCTGGAACGGAACTCCACAAACATCCAGAAAATACAGCAGACCAAATCCTGATTAGGAAATCCAAGAACTCCCAGTGAGTCATTTTTTCCAGTCCAGGTCAGTGTAGGGACACAGAGGGAGATCTGTGAGTGCTGGGGCTGGAGGGCACATTCCAGTGCATTTAGGGTTAAGGAAGCTGTGCCCAAGAATAAGAAGAGGTTCCAGGCCCCCACGGGGCATGTCCTGAGCCCAAGCAGCGCCAACTGACGCTTTATCGATGGCTAGCTCCCTCCCTTCCTCACCAGGTTCAGGTCATAGAGGCAGGAGGAGCTGAGGGGGGAGGGAGCTGAGAGGAGGGAGCAGTCAGGGGCCCTGGGCTCTGTTCCAAGTGAGTAATTAAGTTCAGAAACAGCAGCATCTGGGTGTGGCTCAGACCCTGGGTGCAGAGCAGGGTCTCGGGTCCAGCCTCCAGCCTCCAGCCTCCACCCCTTGTTTCTGCAGAGGAAAAACCAGGATAGGAATCCTGGGCCAAAGGGTAGCCTGCATTTCTTTCACTCAGAACCAGCAGAGCTTCCCAGTGGGCTGAGAGAGGGGGTGTCCAGCAGCATCTACTGCCTCCAGCCAAGGGCAAGGAGCAGGACTGTTGCCCAGACCCAAACCCATGTCAGGAACTGGAGGAGTTCAGACCAAGAGCACCAGGACCAGACTTTGCCCCAGATCAGACCACTTGGGGCACTCCGAGGCCTTGCAGGTTCCCAAGCTGAGGTGTGATCCAGAACAAACAGTCAGTTAATTAGCAAGCATTTACTAAGCACCTACTGTGTACCAGGCACTGCTTTAGTACTGGGAATACAAAGGAAAAACAAAACAGCATCCCTGCCTTCAAGGAGCTGCAGTCTTATGGGAGAGACAACAAGCAAACAGATATATACAAACAAGCTACAGGAGGATAAAGAGGAAATGATTAACAGCTAGGAGGCACAGTGACCCACAGGAGCGTCCACCCCCCAAGCATGGGAAGACTTTTCTGGGTGGAATGGGTGGATGACAACAATTTGCAATTTGTTCCAGTGGCCGTGAAGGGGCCTGAAGAGGGTGCTTAAGACCCCATAGTCATGCACCCCATCCCAGGCCATCTCTCTTCCAGAGTCATCTTGATTTTCGTCCTGCCGCTGGCCTTGGATGACTCTGGAAGAGAGAGTGAGGCACTCCAAAGTCCAGACATCACCCCGGTCCTCTTCAAGAATGAAGAACAAACAATGGGAGGAGAAGTGGACAGAGTGACAGGAGTCAGAAAGACTCCTCTACCTGAGTTCCAATCTGGCCTCAGACACTTCCTAGCTGTGAGACCCTGGGCAGGTTGCTTCACCCTGCTTGCCTCAGTTTCCTCAACTGGAAAACGAGCTGGCCAAGGAAATAGCAAACCACTCCAGTATCTTTGCCAAGAAAACACCAGGTGGGGTCCTGGAAGGTCAGACAGACTGAACAAGAAAACAGGAGGAGGGCCCTAGAATGAAGAGGGGTTGGAGAAGGCTTCCTGGAGAAGGTGGGATTTTAGCTGGGACTCAAAGAAAGCTGGGTAGGTCAGTGGTCAGGGCAGAGGAGGAAGAGCACTCAGAGTCAGAGCTGGAGGGTCTTGTTTGAGGAACAGCCAGGAGGCCAGTGGTACAGGATCCAAGGGTACTTGTTGGGGAGGAAAGTAAGAGAGGACTGGAGAGGGAGGGGGCAGGGGATGAAGGGCTTTGAAGACCAAACAGAGCACTTTGTATTTTCTCCTGGAAGTAACAGGGAACCCCTGGAGTGTATTGAGTAGGGGGTGACATGGCCAACCCGGGCTTTAGGGAAATCCCTTTGGTGGCTGCGTGGAGGATGGAGTAGAGTGGAGAGGCTTGAGACAGGCAGATCCACCAGCAGCTACTGCAATAATCCAGGTGCGAGGTGATGAGGGCCTGCACTGGAGTAGGGGCAGCATCAGGGCAGAGAGGGGGGGGGCATATTAGAGAGATCTTACAAAGTCAAATCGACAAGTCTTGGCACCATATTGGCTATGGTGGGGGTTGAGAGATAGTGAAGAGTACAGGATGACTCCTAGGTTGTGAGCCTGGAAGATGGAGAGGATGGTGATGCCCTCAGCAGGAACAGGGAGGTTTGAAATGAAGGGGTGTGGGGGGAAGTAATGAGTTCAGTTTTGGGCATGTTGAGTTAAAGATGTCTATGAGGGCCAGCTAGGTGTCGCAGTGGATAGAGCACCAGCCCTGAAGTCAGGAGGAGCTGAGTTCAAATCCAGCCTCAGGCCAAACGCTTGACACTTACTAGCTGTGTGAACCTGGGCAAGTCACTTAACCCCAATTACCTAAAAAAAAATAATAAAAATAAAGATGTCTATGAGACATCCAGTCTCAATTGGAGATGTGGGACTGGAGGTCTACAGAGGTCAGAGCAGAATAAGTAAATTTTAGGATTTCAGCTGAGATGATAATTAAATCAGTGAGAGCTGATGAATTCATCAAGTGACTTGGTGTAGATGAGAAGAGAAGAAGAGAAGAGAAGAGGACAGAAGAGGATAGAAGCATCCTGTGGTTCACCTAAGGTTAGAGTTTGACCAAGGATCCATCAGAAAAGACTAAACAGTCGGAGAAGGAGGAGGAAAACCAGGAGGGAGACTACAGAGAGGCCAAGGAGAAGGATGACTCAGAACCAGCCACTGGATTTGGCAGCTGTGGAGTGAACAGTTTTAATGGGATCATGAGGATCTGAAGCTGGATTTGGGAAGAGAGACACAAAGAGAGATACAGAGACACAGAGAGAGACAGAGACAGAGAGACAGAAAGAAGGGAGAGAGAGAAAGAGGGGGGAGAGGGAGAGAGAGAGGAAGGGAGGGAGGGAAAGAGACAGAGACAGGGAGACAGAGGGAGAGAGAGAGAAATTGAGAAGACAGCATTCAATGCCCCCCAAGAAATTAGCAGAGGGGTCCAAAAGGACAAAAGCTTACCCCAGATCCTCTCCCAGGAGTGCACAGAGCCCAGATCTAACCAAAAGTCTAAACAGAAAGGTCGAAAAAACAACAACAACAAAAAAAGATTCACGTTATAGGATTTTGCTGTGGGTTTTATTTGTTTTTTTTTTATAAAAGAGCTAGTAGGGTAACGAAGGACACAGAACTGGAGGAAGAGGATTCCAGAATGTATGTGGGGATGAAAATTGTCCAACCTACAATAAAAGAGACCAAGGCAGAGCTCTGAGCCAATGGTACTTTAGTAAAGGGTCCGTGGCCCCTCTAATGAAGAGGACCTCAGATCTTCCTCCTGTCTGAAATGCCCCCTTCTTTCATGACCTTATTTTTATAGCGGTCGATACCCAAATATGCAAAAAATGCACGGTAAAATACAGAATCTCGTTGGTTGATAGACCTTGCTCTCCAAGGCCAAAAAGGACGAATAAGCAGGGGTGTCACGGGTTGGGTGAAGCATAGGGCATCTCCACTGACTACCTGGTCATAAGATGGTCACTTGTTCATGTTGGACAAGAGATAATCAACCAGAGGTACAAAAATAAGTTGGGGGACTTTCCAAAGCAACAACACACCCCACCCTTGCTGAGTCGGGACACGCAATTTCAGCAAGACAGTATGGAGATATCTTTGTCAGCATTGTTGTAATTGCTCAACTGAGCTCATAACTTGGTACAGAAGTAGTGGACGTTATATTAAAGTTTGAGGCCTGCTATAAGAACCTATCTATCCCTACGGGATTTATGTAATAATATCAAACTGATTGGAATAGAACAGTGGTCCAAATTAATTATTTTTCACGTCCCCATTCAACTCTGAAGATGGTAGGCAGCCTTGAAAGCCATCCCGGGAGACCACAGGCTTGGGAAACTGCTGTCCCTGCCAGCCAGAGAGGAGTCCCCTCTCAGATATAGATTGTTGGCACCATTGATAGCCTGAGTGAACATCTTAGTGTCCACCAAGATGGGGCATTACTGCTGTCCCAGGTAACAATAACATTACACCATTGGTTGCTGGTCTCTATTGTCCTTGATGACATTGGAACCTTTTCCCTGACAAGACAGAAAGAATCACATAAGATAAAATGGATACTTTCGATCACATAAGATTAAAAAGATTTTTTTCCCAAGAAATCTAAGGTAGTTAAAATTAGGATGGGGGCAGCTAGGTGGCGCAGTGGATAGAGCACCGGACCTGAAGTCAAGAGAACCTGAGTTCAAATCCGGCCTCACACACACAACACTTAACTAGCTGTGTGACTCTGCAAAGGTCACTTAACCCCGATTGCCTCACGTAGAAAAAAATTTTTTTTAATTAAAAAAATTAGGATGGAAATGGATAGCTATGAGGGAAATCTTTGCAACAAATGTCTCTGATAAAGATCTCATTTGCGATATAAAACAGGAAACGACTCAACTTTGTAAAAAATAAGAGCCATTCTTCAATAAATAAACGCTCAAGGGATATGAACTAGTAGTTTTCAAAGGATGGCATTCAAAGTGTCACCGCGAAGACGCCCAGGACCAGCAGGACGATGAGCAGAATGATCAGCAGAAGGGAGAAGATCAGAGCGAAGATGTTGAGACACTTGGCTGTGGACCCATAG
>NW_020953630.1:0-4693 GCF_900497805.2 Vombatus ursinus
ACACTGACCACTGTGCCATTCTAACGACCAAACTTGGCCCCAGAGAAGTCCTGAAGGGGCAGAGCTCAAGTGCAGCATGAAGAAAGAGAGCCCAGATTCTGGAATGGAACTCCACAAACATCCAGAAAATACAGCAGACCAAATCCTGATTAGGAAACCCAAGAACTCCCAGTGAGTCATTTTTTCCAGTCCAGGTCAGTGTAGGGACACAGAGGGAGATCTGTGAGTGCTGGGGCTGGAGGGCACATTCCAGTGCATTTAGGGTTAAGGAAGCTGTGCCCAAGAATAAGAAGAGGTTCCAGGCCCCCACGGGGCATGTCCTGAGCCCAAGCAGCGCCAACTGACGCTTTATCGATGGCTAGCTCCCTCCCTTCCTCACCAGGTTCAGGTCATAGAGGCAGGAGGAGCTGAGGGGGGAGGGAGCTGAGAGGAGGGAGCAGTCAGGGGCCCTGGGCTCTGTTCCAAGTGAGTAATTAAGTTCAGAAACAGCAGCATCTGGGTGTGGCTCAGACCCTGGGTGCAGAGCAGGGTCTCGGGTCCAGCCTCCAGCCTCCAGCCTCCACCCCTTGTTTCTGCAGAGGAAAAACCAGGATAGGAATCCTGGGCCAAAGGGTAGCCTGCATTTCTTTCACTCAGAACCAGCAGAGCTTCCCAGTGGGCTGAGAGAGGGGGTGTCCAGCAGCATCTACTGCCTCCAGCCAAGGGCAAGGAGCAGGACTGTTGCCCAGACCCAAACCCACGTCAGGAACTGGAGGAGTTCAGACCAAGAGCACCAGGACCAGACTTTGCCCCAGATCAGACCACTTGGGGCACTCCGAGGCCTTGCAGGTTCCCAAGCTGAGGTGTGATCCAGACCAAACAGTCAGTTAATTAGCAAGCATTTACTAAGCACCTACTGTGTACCAGGCACTGCTTTAGTACTGGGAATACAAAGGAAAAACAAAACAGCATCCCTGCCTTCAAGGAGCTGCAGTCTTATGGGAGAGACAACAAGCAAACAGATATATACAATCAAGCTACAGGAGGATAAAGAGGAAATGATTAACAGCTAGGAGGCACAGTGACCCACAGGAGCGTCCACCCCCCAAGCATGGGAAGACTTTTCTGGGTGGAATGGGTGGATGACAACAATTTGCAATTTGTTCCAGTGGCCGTGAAGGGGCCTGAAGCGGGTGCTTAAGACCCCATAGTCATGCACCCCATCCCAGGCCATCTCTCTTCCAGAGTCATCTTGATTTTCGTCCTGCCGCTGGCCTTGGATGACTCTGGAAGAGAGAGTGAGGCACTCCAAAGTCCAGACATCACCCCGGTCCTCTTCAAGAATGAAGAACAAACAATGGGAGGAGAAGTGGACAGAGTGACAGGAGTCAGAAAGACTCCTCTACCTGAGTTCCAATTTGGCCTCAGACACTTCCTAGCTGTGAGACCCTGGGCAGGTTGCTTCACCCTGCTTGCCTCAGTTTCCTCATCTGGAAAACGAGCTGGCCAAGGAAATAGCAAACCACTCCAGTATCTTTGCCAAGAAAACACCAGGTGGGGTCCTGGAAGGTCAGACAGACTGAACAAGAAAACAGGAGGAGGGCCCTAGAATGAAGAGGGGTTGGAGAAGGCTTCCTGGAGAAGGTGGGATTTTAGCTGGGACTCAAAGAAAGCTGGGTAGGTCAGTGGTCAGGGCAGAGGAGGAAGAGCACTCAGAGTCAGAGCTGGAGGGTCTTGTTTGAGGAACAGCCAGGAGGCCAGTGGTACAGGATCCAAGGGTACTTGTTGGGGAGGAAAGTAAGAGAGGACTGGAGAGGGAGGGGGCAGGGGATGAAGGGCTTTGAAGACCAAACAGAGCACTTTGTATTTTCTCCTGGAAGTAACAGGGAACCCCTGGAGTGTATTGAGTAGGGGGTGACATGGCCAACCCGGGCTTTAGGGAAATCCCTTTGGTGGCTGCGTGGAGGATGGAGTAGAGTGGAGAGGCTTGAGACAGGCAGATCCACCAGCAGCTACTGCAATAATCCAGGTGCGAGGTGATGAGGGCCTGCACTGGAGTAGGGGCAGCATCAGGGCAGAGAGGGGGGGGGCATATTAGAGAGATCTTACAAAGTCAAATCGACAAGTCTTGGCACCATATTGGCTATGGTGGGGGTTGAGAGATAGTGAAGAGTACAGGATGACTCCTAGGTTGTGAGCCTGGAAGATGGAGAGGATGGTGATGCCCTCAGCAGGAACAGGGAGGTTTGAAATGAAGGGGTGTGGGGGGAAGTAATGAGTTCAGTTTTGGGCATGTTGAGTTAAGGATGTCTATGAGGGCCAGCTAGGTGTCGCAGTGGATAGAGCACCAGCCCTGAAGTCAGGAGGAGCTGAGTTCAAATCCAGCCTCAGGCCAAACGCTTGACACTTACTAGCTGTGTGAACCTGGGCAAGTCACTTAACCCCAATTACCTAAAAAAAAATAATAAAAATAAAGATGTCTATGAGACATCCAGTCTCAATTGGAGATGTGGGACTGGAGGTCTACAGAGGTCAGAGCAGAATAAGTAAATTTTAGGATTTCAGCTGAGATGATAATTAAATCAGTGAGAGCTGATGAATTCATCAAGTGACTTGGTGTAGATGAGAAGAGAAGAAGAGAAGAGAAGAGGACAGAAGAGGATAGAAGCATCCTGTGGTTCACCTAAGGTTAGAGTTTGACCAAGGATCCATCAGAAAAGACTAAACAGTCGGAGAAGGAGGAGGAAAACCAGGAGGGAGACTACAGAGAGGCCAAGGAGAAGGATGACTCAGAACCAGCCACTGGATTTGGCAGCTGTGGAGTGAACAGTTTTAATGGGATCATGAGGATCTGAAGCTGGATTTGGGAAGAGAGACACAAAGAGAGATACAGAGACACAGAGAGAGACAGAGACAGAGAGACAGAAAGAAGGGAGAGAGAGAAAGAGGGGGGAGAGGGAGAGAGAGAGGAAGGGAGGGAGGGAAAGAGACAGAGACAGGGAGACAGAGGGAGAGAGAGAGAAATTGAGAAGACAGCATTCAATGCCCCCCAAGAAATTAGCAGAGGGGTCCAAAAGGACAAAAGCTTACCCCAGATCCTCTCCCAGGAGTGCACAGAGCCCAGATCTAACCAAAAGTCTAAACAGAAAGGTCGAAAAAACAACAACAACAAAAAAAGATTCACGTTATAGGATTTTGCTGTGGGTTTTATTTGTTTTTTTTTTATAAAAGAGCTAGTAGGGTAACGAAGGACACAGAACTGGAGGAAGAGGATTCCAGAATGTATGTGGGGATGAAAATTGTCCAACCTACAATAAAAGAGACCAAGGCAGAGCTCTGAGCCAATGGTACTTTAGTAAAGGGTCCGTGGCCCCTCTAATGAAGAGGACCTCAGATCTTCCTCCTGTCTGAAATGCCCCCTTCTTTCATGACCTTATTTTTATAGCGGTCGATACCCAAATATGCAAAAGATGCACGGTAAAATACAGAATCTCGTTGGTTGATAGACCTTGCTCTCCAAGGCCAAAAAGGACGAATAAGCAGGGGTGTCACGGGTTGGGTGAAGCATAGGGCATCTCCACTGACTACCTGGTCATAAGATGGTCACTTGTTCATGTTGGACAAGAGATAATCAACCAGAGGTGCAAAAATAAGTTGGGGGACTTTCCAAAGCAACAACACACCCCACCCTTGCTGAGTTGGGACACGCAATTTCAGCAAGACAGTATGGAGATATCTTTGTCAGCATTGTTGTAATTGCTCAACTGAGCTCATAACTTGGTACAGAAGTAGTGGACGTTATATTAAAGTTTGAGGCCTGCTATAAGAACCTATCTATCCCTACAGGATTTATGTAATAATATCAAACTGATTGGAATAGAACAGTGGTCCAAATTAATTATTTTTCACGTCCCCATTCAACTCTGAAGATGGTAGGCAGCCTTGAAAGCCATCCCGGGAGACCACAGGCTTGGGAAACTGCTGTCCCTGCCAGCCAGAGAGGAGTCCCCTCTCAGATATAGATTGTTGGCACCATTGATAGCCTGAGTGAACATCTTAGTGTCCACCAAGATGGGGCATTACTGCTGTCCCAGGTAACAATAACATTACACCATTGGTTGCTGGTCTCTATTGTCCTTGATGACATTGGAACCTTTTCCCTGACAAGACAGAAAGAATCACATAAGATAAAATGGATACTTTCGATCACATAAGATTAAAAAGATTTTTTTCCCAAGAAATCTAAGGTAGTTAAAATTAGGATGGGGGCAGCTAGGTGGCGCAGTGGATAGAGCACCGGACCTGAAGTCAAGAGAACCTGAGTTCAAATCGGGCCTCACACACACAACACTTAACTAGCTGTGTGACTCTGCAAAGGTCACTTAACCCCGATTGCCTCACGTAGAAAAAAATTTTTTTTAATTAAAAAAATTAGGATGGAAATGGATAGCTATGAGGGAAATCTTTGCAACAAATGTCTCTGATAAAGATCTCATTTGCGATATAAAACAGGAAATGACTCAACTTTGTAAAAAATAAGAGCCATTCTTCAATAAATAAACGCTCAAGGGATATGAACTAGTAGTTTTCAAAGGATGGCATTCAAAGTGTCACCGCGAAGACGCCCAGGACCAGCAGGACGATGAGCACAATGATCAGCAGAAGGAAGAAGATCAGAGCGAAGATGTTGAGACACTTGGCTGTGGACCCATAG
>NW_020953631.1:0-23026 GCF_900497805.2 Vombatus ursinus
GTGATCTGGCTGAGGACCGAAGACCCGGGTGTGGGTAAGACTCTGGTGGTGTACTCCTTATAGAAGGAGTGAGTACTGGCGCACGGCTGGCAGAAGGTCGGCGTGCGGCCAGTATACCTGTATATGAAAAAAATTATTATTGATAATAGAATTAATAGCATAAGTATGTGATGCTTCAGTACTTTTCTAATCTAATAAGGACTTAAGTGCCTATGCAAAGCAATATAAAACAGTCCCTTCCCTCAAGGAGTTTATATTCTCTTATTGTAAGAACTTCATTGATTTTTGAACTAGTTAAATGTGATTTGGGTTATCATTTTGTTGTCGTTAGGAGCTAGTTAACAATCTGGAGGCACTGAAACCTGAAACTGGGTCTTCTGAACCATCATGTAGCCACATCTTTTGAACAGGCAACATTGTTACGGTGTTTTAGGCACGTTCCTGGGGTAGCTGTTAACCTTATTCTAATCATCCTAAAAAAAAGAATGGCAATGATTTGTTATTTTGGAATGAGGGAGCGGGTGTGTTCAACCACATATTTCGATTCCTGCACTCCAAACAAGGCAAGAGCTGCAAAAGTACCATTTCTTGTGTTTTCTTGGGGTTAATGCAAAAATGATAGTGACTCTAGGAATTTACTGTAAAGAAGGAAATCAGAATTTATAGAGCGCCTACTATGTTCCATAGTAATACAGAAAGCTTGACAGTTATCGAATTTAATCCTCACTAGAACCTTGGGAGGTAGGTGTTGTCATTTTACCCATTTTATATCTGAGGAAACTGAAGCAGACATAGGTTAAATAAGTTGCCCAGAGTCATATAACTAGCAAGTGTCTGAGACCTGATTTGAACTCAGGTTTTCCTGATTCTGGGCCACCTAGCAATATGAAAGGCTGAATCCAAAGAGCACTTAGGGTATGGTGAAGTTTTATAGGTAGATTATAAGCTGATGATACAGCAGTTCAACTACAATACTTCAACCCAGCTAGTGATCAGAGACAAGACCTGCAGGTGATGCCAGCTCTCACTGTGAAGTTGAAGATTCATTAATTTATATTTCATAGCATTCAAAACTGTTTCTTAAGAAAGCAACATTGTAGATACCACTTTACTGTGTGGAGATTTATTTAAAAATTAATTGGAGATCCTTGAATGAAAGGATATCGTTAAGTCAATGTGAAATACTAGTTCATTTGACCTTACTAGGCCTTCAGATTAAACTTGCATGTGATATGAGAGAACTTACACATTTCTGTTAACTTGGGAGTAGGATGGCTGAAAGTTCTAAAGCAGTTTGAGATTATAAAGTGCTTTCCTTACAACTGACTTGTGAGGTAGACTAGTCTAAGTAATATCCTCTTTTAGAGATGAAAAAACTGAGACTCAGGGAAGAGGTTGCAACATTGTACAAGGAAAATATTTTATATTTTGTTGATCAGTATATTTTAGTATATCAGTATAATTTTTGCTGTCACATTATTGAAGCAGGCTAATAGACGATTTTCTTTTACATATGAAGTTAGTTTGGTAAATTTTAGTTGACTTTGGTTTTTGATAACCATGTGCTTTTCAACTAGGATAGCGAAAGTAAAAAAAAATTTGCTGTTTGAACACCAGGTGGTGTCACAGTCAATGGCCTATATTTATATGTGTTTCTGTTTCATCATATTCTTGATAAAGTATATTCAGGCAGAATTGGATTTTAGCTTCAAACCTGAGAGGCAGAGTAAGAATGAACAAAAGGGATTCTTCAACAGAGTATTAGACTGGGAAGGAATGGTAGGGGTCATATAGTACAAGGCCCTCATTTTTCAAGACTCAAGGAATTAAATGACTTGCATGAAGACACAAGGAGCAAATTAGTAAGAGTCATAGCTAAGATTGAGGATCCCAAATAGTCTGTCCATTTTGCTAAGTATAAAGTTTATCTCTGTAGGCACTTATACTCAAGGCAGTTTGTACTATAAAGAAAAACCTACCATTATCCTCTCTTTAAAATTAAGAAAAAGGCATTTCTAAGTTATGTACTTTTTAATGGTCAGACCAGTAGTTTGACCTTGGGAGTTTATTTTGAAATTAATATATCATGAAATCAAAGTAGTCATTTGTACCTTTAGAGAAAGAAACAGTAAACTTTACTGTATTTCAGGCCAGAGAATTGAGTCATTCAATCATAGAATGTTAGTGGCAAGTTGGGATGGAAAGTTTCAAATATTGTTTTGAAAGTTTCTTTGCATTTTTAACAGACAGCTTTATTTTATTTTATTTTATTTTAGCTTATCAACAGTGATCACACAAAGTTGTATTATTTACTTGTGTCGCTCTTCTCAGTTTCTCTATTATGTAAATTATATTGAAGTTACTTACTACTACTATTGAGTTTTTTCCCCCCCCAAAAAAGCTCATGGCAGTATAAAGAACAGATTTGAAAGGGGTAGAATTTGCAATAGATTGCATAAAAACTGTGTATTTGTATTGGTACCTGCGGTCCTACTTTTAAAACAGAAGTATTTATGTAATGCCTAGTGAGAGCATAATTACTTTAATTGCTTTTCTAGACCTAGCTAAGTTTTAGCTGTATGGGAGGGAAATTTTCCTAATAATTAGAGCCTTCTAAAAGTAGAATGTCCAGGTTATAGTTGAATTCCTCAGGACTTAATAAAAGGATTTGTTTTGTGAAGTTTGGATTCAGTCAAAGGGCTGCACTTGAGGACCTAGAGGGCTACATGTGGTCTTGAGGCCACAGGTTCCCTACCCCTGGCCTAGATATTTTGAATTTAAGTTTTAAGGCCCTTCATTTGAGACTCTACAGGATTCCTAACATTATCCAGATACAGTGGAGTAGGAGTACAGAGAAATACTGTGGCTCCACTTGGCAAAAAGATTAGTATTTATTTTAGACACCGGAAACAACAAATAGTAAAAGTGGTTAATTATACATGTTACTTATATCTATATCTTTACCTAAATGTAATCTGCCCTGCCCGTTTGCAGTCAGGCCAACAAAACTGGCCAGAAAATGGAGAAAAACTAAATTCCAGGTTCATGGAAGCCAAATTTCAGTTGGCTGAGATTCATTTGATTGGAATAGAAAAAAATGTGCTGTTTACACTTTCGTCTGTTGCCTCACTGGTTGGGCAGGCTTTTGACCAGGAAGATAGTGCCCCTGACTCAGGCCAATAAAAACATTTGTCTTAGCTCAGGTAATCTGATCAAGAGACCTTTAAGCTGAAAATGAAAGGAGAGAAAGAGAAAATCGCTTAAATCCATCTACCAAGGCTCTTATCATGAAGAGTAGCAGGTACAACATAGAAGAAGAATAGCAGAAAGAAGACCAGTAATTCTTGGAATACAATATTCAAGAAGAGAGCTAGGAGCAAAAACCCATAGCTTCAGATGGCTATGTCCCGGTGCACAAAGTATGGATAATAAACAGTGAATTAGAAAACCTAATGCTGAGAGACAAATTTGACCAGATAAGTTTAAGTGAGATGTGTTGAGATGGGATTTGTAATTGGAATATGGCCTTGGAAGGACATGTCTTATTGAGAATAAACAGAAAAAGATAAAAAGGGTTGTGGAGTAGCATTTTATATTAGGAAGATATATTCATGAGTCATAGGGCAACTAGACAAGGAAATAGAATAGAGAGCATTTGATTAAGGATCAATAGAGGAAGTGTCTTAGGCCTGTGATTTGGTGCATTTGGCATAATATTATATTCCTTTCCCCTGTCTTCAGCTCTTTAATTTTTATTATCTTTTATTTTTATCACCTTTATTTCCCAAAATATCCTTTCCTAATCAACAACCAATAAGCATTTATTAAGTACCTGCTTTGTGCAAGGGACTGTCCTAGGCACTTGGGATACAAGGACAAAAGTGATACTGGTTCTTGCCCTCAAAGAATTTACATTCAATCTAGGGAGGCAACATATACATGCATAGATAGGTACAAAGTAGTCACATGGTGATATGAGATGGGAAGGCACTAGCAGCTGGGGGTTTCAAGAAAGGAGTCGTGTAGAAGGTAATACTTGAACTGAGCCTTGAAGGAAACTAGGGATTCTGAAAGATAGAGGTGAGAAGGGAGCTCATTTTCAGGTATGGGAGATGGCCAGTGCAAAAGAACAGACATGGGAGTTGGAATGCTGGGTATGAGAAATAGCACCAGTTTGGCTGAAGTGCAGTGTGCATACAGCACTTTTTTGTGTCATGAACCTCTTTGGTAGTCTGATGGACCACTTCTTAAAACAGTGTTTTTAAATGCACAAAGTGTAATACATAAGATTATAAATTTTAATGAATTTATTGAAATATTTTTATAAAATTTTATTGAAATATAGTTATAAATTTTTTAAAGTTCCTGAACCCTCACATTAAAAATGTAAAGGTTGTGAAAGGTCTTAAATGCCAAACAGGAATTTGTATTTGATTGTGGAGATAATAGAGAGCCACTGGAGTTTGGGTAGGAAGGTGACATGGTCATATCTGTACGTTAGTGTTGAGGTTTAGAGGTGCTGGGACCCCAAAATCACAACAAATGGGTCCTGCCCAAATGAATTCGACCCAAGTCTTCTTTCAGCTAAAGACAAGGTTTATTAAAGATCCACCATATTGGCTAGACTATAAGAATCTGAGCAGTGCCTAGATTTTAAGAATCTCAGCCTCTTGATGGGAGACAAGATGGACCTTATATACAGAAAGAATGTGGGAGGGAATCTAGGAGTGGCCAAGTAGTTTGGGGTGACTGGAGGAGGGGTCTGGGAGAAGGGTTGTCTTTATGGGAGTGGCCAGTAAGCTGGAATGACTGGAGGAGGGGTATAGGGAGGATCTTGATGGGAGTGAATGGGGTCTAGATAGGGTCTAGGGAGGGGAAGTGGTGAGGGGCCATCTGGAGGTAATAGACAATGGAGGGCTGGGCTAGGTTAAAGATAACAGAGAATTGGAAGATTGGGTATTGGCAGTAGTGAAAGGCCAGTTGATAAGATTATAGCCTCAGGCAAACACTAGAGACTTTCTTGATCTAGTAAGAGAATTCAAGGACAGTCCAAGATTTTTCTAGGCTCCCGAGGGGGACCGAGATTCTTTTTGGGGTGAGGGGCAAATGTCTCGACTTATATGTAAATATGTACAGATAAGGATAAATAGGAAGTAATCAACTGAGCCCAGGCCCTAGAATTCTATGGGATTGGAAAAGGCTTCCTGCTGAAGGTAGGATTTTAAGGAAGCCAGGAGGTAAAAATGAGGAGGGAGAACTTTTCAAGCGTGGAAGACAGAGAAAATGCCTGGAGCTGAGAGATGCAGTGTCTTGTTCAGGAAACAGCCAGGAGCCAGTGTCACTGTATCAGAGAGCAAATAGAGCATAGTAAAGTATAAGAAGATTGGAAAGGTTGGAGAGGACTAGGTTATGAAGGGCTTTGAATGTCAAACGGATGATTTTGTATTTGATCCTGGAGGTGATAGCAAGCTGCTGGAGTTTATTGAGTATGGGAATAATATGCTCGGACTTCTGCTTTAGAAAAATCACTTTGTTTAATGGAGGATGGACTGGAGTGGTTATGATGTGGTTTAGAGGTTTAGGGATGCTGGGACCCCGAAATCACAACACACGGGTCCTGCCCAAAAGAATTCAACCCAAGCCTTCTTTCGGCCAAAGACAAGGTTTATTAGAACATCCATCATATTGGGCAGACTCTTAAGGAGTCTGAAAGTCTGTGAGATATTGGCTAGATTATAAGAATCTGAGCATCTTAATGGAGACAAGATGGACCTTATATGCAGAAAGCCTGTGGGAGGGATCTAGGAGTGGCCACGTAGTTTGGGGTGACAGGAGGAGGGGCTTAAGGAGATCTGGATGGGGGGAGTGGTCAGTAAACTGGAGTGAACAGAACTCTGTGGACCTGGACAATGGACACTAGGTAGGATTAAGTGTGGGGTAAGACAATGGAGTGGAGATTGGGTGTAGCCACAATGAAAGGCCAGTTGATGGGATTATAGTTTCTGGCAAACCCAGAGATTTGGCCCTGTGAGAAAGTCCAGGGTTTTTCCTTTCTAGGGCCCAGATCCCCACCCTGTCAGTTAGAAACTTTGAAGCAAAGAGCCCAACCAGCAGGCTATTGCAATAATCTAATCACGAGGTGAAGAGAACCTGAATCAGAGTGGAGGCAGTGTCAGAAGAGAGAAAGGGTCACATGTGAGAGATATTAGGAAGGCAAAATCAACAGGCCTTAGCAACAAATTGGATATGGCCAGTGAAAGATGGGGGACTAGGACTGTGGTGTTGCCTTTAACAGTATTAGGGAAGTTTGGAAGGGAGCAGGGTTTGGGGGAAAGGTCATGATTTTAGTTTTGGACATACTGACTTCAAAATGTCTCCAATACATACAGTTTGAGATATCTAAGAGACATTTGGAGATGTGAGGATGAAGGTCAATAGAGGGGTTAGGATTGGATAATTCAATTTGAGAGTCATCAGCTTGGAGATAATAATTGAATCCTTGGCAGCTGGTGAGATCACCAAGTGAAAGAATATAAAACGAGAAGAGATGAGGGCCCAAGATAGAGCCCTATAGGACCCCCAGGATTAGCAAGCGTGACCTAGATAAAAATCCAGCAAAGGAGACAGAGAAGGATCAGTTAGAAAGGTCGAAGGAAAAACCAGGAAGAACAGTGCCTTGAAAATCTAGAGAGAGGAGAGTATCAAAGGATCAGATTACAGAGAGGTCGAGAAAGATGAGAACTGAGAAAAGGCCATTGAATGTAGCAACTAAGGGATCACCGGTAACTTTGGAGAGAGCAGTTCCAATTGAATAATAAGATAAGAGGTCAGATTGTAGAGAGTTAAGAAGGAAGGGGAGGCACCTATGTTGATGGCAGGAGATATGGGACAATAGTGGGAATGGAAGGATTGAGTGGGGGGTTTTGAGAATGGAGGAGACATTGGAAATGTCTATAGGCAGTAGGAAAGCAGCCAGTAGAGAGGAAGAGAGTGGGGATTATAGAGGAGGGCAGTCTGCTGGAGAAGATGGGTTGGAATGAGACCACCTTTGCAGGTGAAAGAGTTAGCCTTGGCAAGGAAAAGGACCACCTCTACGTGTTAACCAGGATTGGAGGAGATAATCACAGAAGGCATCTTCTGAGATGGAGGGGAAAAGAGGGAGCCCTTGGTGAGAGGCCTCAATTTTTTGCGGTAAAATATAAGCAGGGTTTTCCCTTGAGAAGGTAAAGAGGGGAGCCGTGGGAGGTTTGAGGAGGAATAAAAAGGTTTGGAAAAACTGTGGATAGTGGGAATGAGTCAATTGGGAAAGTTTAGAAGGATTGCCCAGCAACATTGACAGCCCAGATGAGGTGTTAAATGACTTTTGAGTTCATTAAGGAATCGAATAGCTTATGTAGACCTTGTTAAAAATAATGTCAGAATTATTAACTAACAGATGAAGTCAAGGGTCTTAGAATCATAGATCTAATGCTGGAAGGGAGTTCAAAGGCCATCTTATCCCACCTCCTCATTTTATAAATGAGGAAATTGAGGCCCAGGGAGATCAGGTACTTGTTCAAGTTTATAGGGTTACTGCCAGCTGTGGTATTTGAACCCAGGTCTTGACTCTGCAGCCAAGATTCTTTCTACAACACCACGCACACTGTGTAACAGAAATAGCATCCAGAAAATACATCACTCTTCTCCCCATCTTCACCTTTCACATCTTCAATCCTGCATCTGTACCCCACTAGTTCATTTATGAGGTAACTAACCTCAGATCCTGCTTCTCCCTAGAAGGGGAATACAAGACATGATTCCATAAAAGAGCTTGATAACTATCACTTATCCACTATCAGTAATTAATTCCTAGATGTTTAATACATTTCATGGTTATTATAAAGGACATTTCTGTCTCTGCAATATCTATTATCTCCATTTCTTACTCAGCCTCACTACTCACACAGATTCTCATCACTGGTTTCCTGGAGTACTACAATGGCTTCTTCATTGCTCTTTCTACCACAAGTCTTTCCTCCACATAGCTGCTAAAGCGCAGCTCTGACCATGCTCCTCTACTTAAATTCTAGGGCCTTCCTATTGCCCTTAGGTTAACAGTTAAACTCCTGTTTGGCTTTTAAGACCTGCCACAACCTCTTTCCAGCCTCATTATACACCACTCCAATTCTCATGCGTCACAATCTGCCAGACTAGCTTTGTCTCCTCACCAGCATTTCTGTGCCTTTGCACTGATTGTCCACTATATTTGGAACATGCTACCTGTGTGCAAAAAATCTGAGAGAGTTAATCTTGAAGCCTGGAAGACGAAGGTTCAATTCCTGCCACTGACACACAAAATTGCCTGTGTGACCCTGAGTTGTTTAACCTCTCAATGCCCTAGGCAATTAAGACTCAAGTAGTCTTATGAGAAGATGCCACTTTATACTGATAGAGGGAGTCTCCTCATCCAGGAGTTAGTTCCCTCTTATCATTGCATTCATTATGTCTAATCTCCAGCCTTGCCCTATGCTATACTTACAGGTGCACATGCTGTCTTCCCCAATAAATTTAAGCTGTTTGAGAGAAAAGATTACTTCTTTTTTGTTTTTTTGTCTTTATCCCCATACCTAGCACAGTGCCTGGCTCATGGTAAACAATAAATTGCTGACTGCAATGGAATTGCTTGTATGAAAGATGTGATCAGTTTTGTGACATTACATATTGTACTACAAAATGTTTGTACCAGGACATAGACCCTGAACAAAATTATATTATAAAATTTCCCCATTTCTCCATATTTAGCAGCTTTCATCATTTTTGCCATGTAGTAGGTATGCGGTGTTATTTTCAGGTTGTCTTGATTTGAATGTCTCTGACTATAAGTAAATTTGAACATCTTTTCAAGTGGCTATTGGTTTGCTTTTAAAAACATATAGCAGCAATTTAGATAGCAGTGCTATATAAATGATTATTTCCTTCCCTTCCTCATTTTATATGTGTGTGCATAGTCATTCTTTTATTTTAGATAAAAATATGAGACTATGAGCAGTAGTTCTCAGAGAACTGGAAGCAGTCAACAACTTCATGGAAAAAAAATACAATTACTACTAATAATAAGAAAAATGTAAATCAAAATATCTGAAATTCCACCCCCAAAGGTTACACCAATTTCTTCCCCCAATTAATGAGTATGCCTTAAACAGTTTTCTCTGTGAGTTTGGCTGAGAAAAGGAGGTCAGATATAAGACTTTATTCCCCCCCCAAAAAGATAATACAATAATAATAATCATAAAAGAGGAAAATCAAAAATAAAATAAAAAAATTTGAGAGTTGGAAGGGACCTCAGTGATCATCTAATCCAACTTATATACAAAGAATCTCCACTATGTGATACAGGATGAATAATCATCTAATCTCTATTTGAAGATCTCCAAGGAGCAGTAACCCTCTACCTCTCAAAGAGCTTTTAGACACTCTTAATTGTTAGAAAGGGATATTTCAATCCCTCCCCCCTTTTAAATCAAGCCTAAATTTGTCTGTTTATATCTTCTACCAATACTTCTAGTTTTGCTTTTTGGGGTCAAACTGAACAAGTCTAACCCCTCTTTCACATCACAACCTCTCCAATACTTGAAGAGAGCTATCACTGCATCCCTGAGTCTTTTCATCTCCATTGCATCAGCAAGTCCTCAAATGACTTGGACTCAGGATCCTTCACTATCCTTGTTGCCCTCCTCCCGACTCTGTCCAGTTTGTCTGTCCATTTCTTTATAAATTTTATCTCCTTGAACTGAACATAATACTCAAGTTGTGATCTGTTGGAGGCATAGTATACCACCCTCTTCTTGGAATTTATGCCTCTTCTAATGCAATCCAAGATCACATTAGCTTTTTTGGCTGCCAAGTCTACTTTCTCAACATCCCATCCTTCACTCACATTCCTTACTCCTGCCCTGTCTCATACTTGAGAAGGTGATTTTTTTGGTACCCAAGTACAGGACTGTACATTATCCCTATCGCATTTCTTCTTGTTAGAAATTCAATACAGTGCTTTAGCCTATTAAGATCCTTTTGAATCTTGATTTTGTTATCCACACTGTCAGTTGTCTCCCCCCAGCTTCATGCCATCTGCAGATTTAATGGTTGTAGCATCTAATAAGCCTTTATCCATGTTTAAAAAAAATAAGTTAACCAATACTGGGCCAAGCACAAATCCCTGTAGTACTCCACTGGAAGATTCCTGCCACATTGACATTGAACCATTATCCACTACTGTTGTGAACCTGGCCATCCAACCAGTTCTGAATCCATCTGATTGTGTTATTATTGTGTAGTCTACATCTCTCTGTTGTCTCCACCAGAACAGTATGAGATACTTCATCATAAGCTTTGTTAAAATCTAAGTAAATTCAATCCACAGCATCCTTCCCATCTCGTAACTAGTTTAGTAACCTAGTCCCAAAAAAAGGAAATCAAAGTGGTCTGGTATGACCTATTTTTGATGAAGCCATGCTGGGTTGTTGTAATTGCCACTTTTCTTTCCAGAGGTTTACCAACCATTTCTTTAGTGGTCTGTTCTAGAATTTTTCTGGGAGTTGATGTAGTATACAGAATCTCCTCACTTCCCTTTTAAAAAAAATCAGGATGTTTGCCCTTCTTTCGGTCTTGCTTTTGTGCTGTTTCAAATATTATTTATGGTGGCTCAGTAATCACATCTGCTTGTCTGCTTGTTCTTCCAGGAATGTACTTAGTTCATCTGGACCAGGTAACTTGGATCTATCAAGTGCATCTAAGTGCTTTCTTGTGCTCTCTTTACTTATTTTGGGCATTAGCTTCCTGTTAGTCATTCCAGTGCAGTTGACAGGGGAAAAACAGAAACAAAATGAAAATGAGCAACTCTGCCAGTCATCATGCCGTTTATACCAAGCCTTCTTTAGTCCTCCTTTTTCTTCCAGCATAACTTTTTTTTTTAACCCTTATCTTTAGCTTCTCTTGCCTGCTTCCACTCATTCTAAACTATAATACACCTTATCCCTTATACTGGTATTTATATCCATCCTGTTTCCTCACCTTGCTTTTATCTTTTCTACATTTTCACAGTCAAACTGGTTGATGAATTCCCTGGTGTAACACAAATAACAACACAGGAGGCACAGGAGACTCCAGCCTCTAACAGGTTCACTCTTGATCTGGGCAGCAGAAGGACAGGGGTTAAATAAGTTTACTCTATTCTAGTCTAGTCTTTTTAAGAGGGTAGCTGATAATGGGAGCAGTAACTCCTACAGCATTCCCTAATCATTCTTCTAGCGGGGGCCGGCAAGAACATACAAAGTAGAAGCACAACTCATCTCATTCCCCTAAGCTTCAGTGGGGACCAGTTGAGGCAGACATACATGCATTCCCTGTGCATTACCCAAATCCCCCCTCACTGACCAGTGCTCTCTTGATTTACAGAGAAGCACACAAATAAGGCAATTTGCCTACAATAGCCTCACAGGTTAACTTTAGCAGTAATATCATAACTTAGCACAACGAGAGTAGTAAATATTACATTGTCATCCCTGTATCTCACTGTGTAGTCACAGTAGACATAGTTTTTAACGTGAACTCCTGGGAACTAGAGATTGTTTTAGCTATGGATCCTGGGAATTATTATCTAAAAAAGAATAACAAAATCATTCTTACACACACTAAAATCCACCTTACGTATACCTGAGTGTCCTCATTGGTCAAATCTCATTTTTCTTCATTGTTGGAATTGTTTCTTTTTTGTCTTCAAAATGCCATTCTTGAGCATTTCGTATTTCCTCTAATCTTGTCTTCCTCTGTGATATTTTAGTCCATTGGAAATTCTATCTTTCCCCTAAAACCCTTTGAAATGTGATTTGCGCAATAAATCATGATATGTTAATGTAATGGAATATTATGGTGCTATAAAAGGATAAATATGAAGAATACTAGGAAATATGGAAAAATCTATGCAAACCACTAATCACCCAAAAACACTTTGTTTTTTGTTATATATTTATATACATTTATATCCCGTAATTCCCATTTATATGCTATAACTCCCATTTTAGACACAAGCAAGTACTTTTAACTTAATGCCTCAGTTATTGGTATGATTTTCATTGGCTCATAGACTTCTGGTCCATGGTATCTCACACAGATACTTTGAGAAGTTGCATGCTAACTTAGAGAATTTTAGAGTTGGATGGGACCTCAAAGGTCATCTGGATCAAACAGTACCTGAACAAAAATTCTACAACATCTCCAACAAGTGCCCATCAGCTTCTGCCTAAAGATCATCAGTGATGGGGCACTCTTATGTTATCTCCCGGGACAGTCCCTTCCACTTTTGCAGTGTTGTAGTTATTAGGAAGTTTTTCCTTATGCAGAACTGAAATCTGTCCTTGAAACTTCCCATTGCTCCTAGTTCACCTTCTCAGGCCCAGTGGAACAAGGTTAGTTACTACTGGGTGTGTTAGTACAGAGTGCTTTACTTACATTTTGTAGTGTTATCCTCAACTATCCTGTGAGATACGTGCTCAGGCATTATTATCCTAATTTTACAGATGAGGAATGTAGAGCTCATACCAACTGTCCATAATCAGTCACATGTTATATGTCAGAGCCACAATTTGAACCCACTTGCCTGACTCTAGCTCTCATCTCCTCTTTTAATGAAGTCTAAAATTGCATTAGCTTTTTTTGCTGCCATGTCACACTGTTGATTCATATTAAGATTTTAGTCTACAGAAATCCCAGGTCTTTTTTTTTTTTTTTTTTTTTTTTTTTTACCAGAATTGATATCTTGGCCTATCTACCATTTGTATACTTGTGCAGTTGAAATTTTTTAAACCAAATGTAGGACTTTACATTTGTCCTCAGTTAAATGTCATCCATTAGATTGAGCTCATAGTTCTAGTCCAGAGGTCAGCAAAGATGACAGCATAGTTAGCAAGCTAAGAATGGTTTTTACATTTTTTAAATAAAATTTTATTCTATTTAAAAATGTAAAAACCATTCTTAGCTCTCAACAACTGGCTGGATTTGGCCCTCACGCCATAGTTTGCAAATCTCTATTCTTTCGAGAACTTTGAGTATTCTGTTTATGTCATCCACCATATTAGCTTATCCCTATAACTTTGTGCCTCTATAAGTTTGGTAAACAAGTCAGCCATCCATGCCTGCATCTAGGTGATTGATAGAATATTGAACAGGTGGAGTCTGAGTACAAATCTGTGGGACATTCCACTGAGACTTCAGAGAATGGATTGGAATGGGAGAGACTTGAGACAAGGAGGCCAGTTAGGAGGCAATTGAAATAGTCTGGACAAGATGTGATGAGATGCTCAACTGGTGCCATGTGAGTGGATAGAAAGTGACATATCCTCAAGAGATGTAAAGGCAGAAATGACAAGATCTGTCCACTGATTGGATATGTGAGATGAAAGTGACCCCAAGATTGCAAACATGGATGATTAGAATTGTGGTACCCTCAATATTAGGGAAATTAAGGGAAAGGGTGGGGGGGGGAGGGGGCGTAAATTAGCTTCTTTTTGGATATGCTAAATTTGAGGTACTTATGGAACATCCTGTTTGAAATGCTCAGTAAGCAATTGCTTATGTGTGACCAGAGGTCAAAAGAGGCATTAGGATTTCACAGAGATGATAATTGAACCAATTGGAGCTAATAAGCTCACCAAGTAAGAGAAAATAGAGAGAAAAGAGGGCCCAGGACAGAGAATGGGGTCTATTGCTAACAGCCACCATCATCTGTGGAAGAGTATTCTGACTCCTCTTCCAGGAGGGCAGAATTCCAGAGAATCATGACAGTAGATGCAGCTAGTAGTGAAAAGGATGCTTAGGGGAGGCAAGTGTCCGTGAATGCCTGAAAACGGAAGTAGAATCAGAAGTTGTCTTAAATCTAGGGAATTTTGTCAATTATTGACCCAGAGTTCCAGAGGGCACAGTGAAGGGGGCAGGTAGATCTGAAATGGTTTATTGGCAGTAGGATAGGATTGAGGTAGATCTTGAGTGAGACATTATAGGGCTACTGTTGAGGTAGATGAGAATGAGAGGGTATAGGTAGCAGGAGTTACTGATGTTTAGCAATGGAAGGACGGTATCGGTATGGGGGGGGCGGGATGCACAGAGCAAGTTTGCTGTCTATTGGCAAATGAGTTCAGGTATTGTATCAGTGAATGGGAGGAGTTCTGTTGAGAAAGGTAAGTGAATAGGATGTTCAAGGCCTCAGTTTAGTCCTGGGGTCCTCCACCTGGTGAAATGTTTTATCCAGAGTTTGAGCAGCCTAAACATTAGCTTAGATATTGATTAGTTTCCAGGGTGCTGGGTTGGAGGTGGGGGGTTTATTGGTTGGGGTAACATTGTGAATGCCACTCATTCATCTACTGTTCCAGCCTAGAAAAATGTCCTTAGACTCTTTTGAGTCAGATTACGGATGGTACTAGGAGTTGAGTCTACATTTTGAACCTTTTGTTCCCCCAAATCTGTGCTAATGATTCTGTTTCACGTCTTTATGAAGTAACATTTATCACATATTCCCACTGTTAATTGTGCTTAATAGGTTAAGGATTGTGGGATGGATTAATTACCTCATTCCTTCATTGCCTCCTTTTTACCTTGTGCTGTGAGATGCTTGGATTGTACTAGCATCTATCAAACCACTTTTCCCTTCATTACCTCTCAGTGACAGTCGTTGTTTTTTGTTGCTGAGTTGTCAGTTTGGGACAGTGGAATGGGGTATTCAATGAATCTGGCTCTTAATGGCTGCCTGCTTCTAACCCGTGTTGCCAGAGTGGAGCCCAAGAAATATTGACAAAGCAGCCCAGGGCCTTGATGGGTGTTGTAGAAATGTAGATTAAATGGCCTCTGAACTAGTATCTCAACCACCTGGACCATGTGACTTTCCCTCAGACTTAAATGATCTTTTTCTTTCCCATTTTAGTTGCAAAATGGCTTTATTTTAAGAAGGTCAGCTTTTTTCCCACATATACAAAAATATTTATAGTAGCTCTTTTTGTGATGGCAAAGAATTAGAAATTGTGGGGATGCCCATCAGTTGGGGAATGGCTGAACAAGTTGTAGTATATGAATGTAATGGAATACTATTGTGCTGTGAGAAATGATGAACAGGATGCTCCCAGAAAAACCTGAAAAGACTTGCATGGGTTGATGCAAAGTAACAGCAATATTGTAAGATGATCTTCTTTGAATTAGCTGTTCTTAGCAATACAGTGATCCAAGACAACTCTGAAGGATCATCCATCTCCAGAGAAAGAGCTGATGGTGTCTGAATACAGATTGAAGCATACTTTTTTTAATTTTATTTTTCCTTGAGGTTTTTTTTGTCTGTTTTCTTTCACAACATGAATAATAGGGATATGTTTAATGTGACTATACATATATAACTTCTATCAAACTGCTTGCTTTCTCAATAGGGGGGTGGGAAGGAGGAAGGGAGAGAATTTGGAACTCAAAAAAGTTGTCAAAAATGAATGTCAAAAATTATTTTTACATGTTACTGGGGAAAACTAAAATAAAATACTTTTAAAAAATAAAAAAAATTTAGTTAAGGGGCTAACATTTTATTTTTCTCCCTAGGCAAGTAAGAGAGAGATTGAAGAGCCAAGTTACTCAAATGGGGGAGCAAGTCCCGGGTTTCAGGCCAGGCCTGGCGATTTTACAGGTATTATGATGTCTCCATTAAAATAATTTGACCCATAGGAAATAAGCAGTTTTCATTTTAAATACTCTACAAAACTGTAATATTACCTCACCACACACTATGCATACTTTCAGCTTCCACATACATTATCTTACTCCTTGTGAAGTCTTTGCTAGGAATGGATGTTGTGTAACATAATTTTCTTCCTTCCCATTAGCTTGCCACTGTTGCTTTTTGTTGCAAATTATTTCCTATTAGAAAGGTTGGAGTTGCTGACAAAGAAAGACAATCTGAAGGCCTGTGGTTATATTCCCAGCACATATTTTCTGCTGTGATTTTTGTTTTTGTTTTTTTGTTTTTTATTTTTTCACAACTTGCCGAGTGAGAATCAAAGGTATGTTATAGAACTGTGCTAAGAACACCCAGGAATTGGTTATTTCTTGGTTTATCTGGGAGAGTTGTTAAAGAGAGAAAGCATGTCATGAGTAAATCCAGGTTTCTATAACAGCAATACTCTGCTTAAAGGCATCTCTCTGACCCTTCTGTACCCTCCTGGTCTGGAGAAGTTAACCTCCAGTGTCTTCATTAAGCAAAAAACATTGTTTCTGCTTGGCTGCTTTGCAGGTATTTATCAGGAAATGTATCTGTAATGGATTTACCTCAGGTTTTTCTCTCCTAACACAGAGGATAGTGGTTTGTAATATAGATTGTTAGACAAGGAATTGGGGAAATAAGGTTAATTAGCTCTTTTAATAATACTTACTCTTGCTTTGTATGTATTTCTTGAATGGCCTGTTTGTGTTTCCCAGGCAGGTAGGTGAGAAAACAGCTGCTTGCTAGTAGTGGTGAGTCTGAATGAACAGTTGACCTACAATAAGACTGAAATGTGAGGTATTTATAGTAATTCAGGGATATTTGATTCATTTACAATCAATGATATCAAATTTGGATTTTATATGCATTATTCAGGAGTAAGATGGCTGTAAAAACAAGCAGCTTTGCAGAACTTCACCCCAGGTATTCTGGCTACAAATTCAATGTTGTTTTTTGTTCTATTACACCACTACTTTATTACATGAGAATAGTAGCAACTAAGGAGGCTGTACCAAAGAGGGTTAATCTAATAGGTCAACCCTGAAATGTAAAGCCCTTCTATTTTTGCTGTTTTTATTTGCAGGATTTAGTATTTAATAATGTAAAATGAAAAAGTCTATGAAAGCAGACTAGAGAGAAAAAAGATCTATATTGAGTCATTTTTTGCCCACAAGAATAAAATACACAATGACAGTGATAATGCCCATTTTTAGAGTAGCATGTCTTTCCTTAGAATCTGAATAAGGGAGCCAGATTTCCACAGAAATTGTCTTAGGCATATTGATTGTGTGTATTTCAGTCAGATTGTATTCGTTGTCTTTTCCTATAAAAACCAACACAATCCAATCACAGAACTCCCATGACCCCATTCTTAATATTTGTTGTACATTATACAGGCAGTTGCTCAGGTTCTTTACTGATGACTCATGGAACATGAATTTTAAAATAGCAGTTCTTTTTTATAGCTGGGCCTGGGATTCCATTGGTATAGGGAACTCCTGGTGAGGAATTCCCTATACCAATACAGGTTAGAGTTTCCTGGGACGCTGAGATTTGGTCTTACACATTAGGTAGTGGTTCATTTTTGTGATAGCAAAAAACTAGAAATAAAATGAGTTCACATAAAATGGAGAATGGCTGAGTAAATTGTGGTATAGGTGAATGTCAGTTGGTCAACAAGCATTTATTAATAAATGCTGCTATGTTCCAGGCATTATGCTAAGTGTTGGGGATACCAAAAAAGAAAAGGAGAGGGAAGAAAAACATGGTTCCTGCCTTAAAAGAGCTTACATTTTAATGGAGAAAATATGCAAAAAATTTTTGCATACAAGATACGTATAATGTAAATGAAAGTTAATTTCTTGAGGAGGAAAGCATTAGCAATGGGGAGGACTAGGAAAGGCTTCCTGTGAAATCCAGTGAGGAAAGAGAGAAATCCAGGCATGGGAGATTGCCTGTGAAAAGGTGAGGAGTCTGGAGATGACCTGTTGTTTTTGAGGAAGAGAAAGAAGACCAGAGTAGCTCAGTCGTACAGTGCATAGAGGAGAGTGTGCTGGAACACTTTTGTCCCTGTGAAAAAGGATGAATATGAGGGATTCAGAGAAACACAGGAAAATTTCTTTGAACAGGTGCAGAACCAGGCAAACCAGTAGTAGAAATGAATCCCTGGGAGCCACATATTGACTTAGAAAACCACAAATTAACATTATCTTTGTTGAATATTCTCTGATTACATTTTATTCTGCTTCCTGCTGAAGTTTTGCAGGCAAGGAGTTTGACATCTCTGGTATACACAATGACAACTATAATTAATGTAAATTTAAAAAAAACTAAAGCAGATGAACTCAGATAAGTTGCAGTGCAAATCTTTGCATTTAGATTATTGAAATCATTGTATATATTATTTCCCTGGTTTTGCTTACTTCATGTATAAGTCTTCCTGTGTAAAATCGATTTTATATTACAAAATACTAAAGAAATTGTTTCACTCTCTGCAAATGTTTATTGCCAACAAGAGCTGCACAGTTCTTTGTCTTAGGAACAAGTTTGAGTTTAATAGATCTTTTAAGACTGCTCTAGAAGCAGTGCAAGCAATCCTTCTAGTTTCCTCAGCCCTGAAGGGAGGAGGGAATGTTAGATCCCTGGTTTTTTTGTTCCTTGTTATCTTTGTTTACTCAGATTTTAGATGATAGCACAGGACTATAAGCTATATCTAATTAATGATTTCCAAAGGTTATGTATTTCTATGTTAAAGTCTCCTAGATACATTAGGTACATTCCTCAAAGTTAGCTGTAATAAGGTTCGTTTCGATTAAAAAAAAAAAGCTACTTTATCTAACTAAAATTTAATGGCTTTCCTATGTATTATACCTCATTAAGTATTTTGTGTTTGCTTGTTCTAGGTTGGAGATAGAGCTGATTCAAATCTTTATATAAGTATGAAGCTAAAAGCTGCTGAGGAGGTAAAATCTACTGTGGTACTGCTAGCTAGCACAGTAATCCCATCACCACTTCTCTCCCTTCTCCGCCAATTAAAATTATCATGCCTTTATCCTAATTTGACTTGTATTGCAAATTATAAATACGTGGCTTCTAACTAGAGCCTCTGTCTTTTATCTACTTGCTTTTCTTCTTAAACAGAAAGCTAGCATGGAAAAATTAAAGGAACACAATAAATCTGAAATATTATGGGGAAATAAATGGGTAATTGTATGGCAGTGGTTCTCAAACTTTTTGGTCGCGTGATCTTTTTACCCTCTTAAAAAATATTGAGGACCCCACCTGAAGAGCTTATAGACTATATCCTATCATTGTTGACCATATTAGGAATTAAAAGTGTTAGTATTATTATGAAAATAGTTTTAACTTTGTGGACTGCTTGAAAGTGCCGGGTACTCCCAGGGATCGGTCCGTCACTTTCAGAATCACTGGAATGCTACAAATTCCTTTAGAACATAGGAATTTAATGCAAACAATACCTTTTAACCTATATCTAGTCATAATTACCCAAGAAATACTTCTCTCAGTCCTCCCACTTTTCTAGCTAGTTAGATCATTAAACATGTTTTACATTTTCATTCTTACAGATTGGAATCAGAGCCACGCATATTAAATTACCAAGAAACTCAACTGAGGCAGAGGTAAGCTGTTGGGTTCATGTGGAACAAACCTTCTTATGGTTCCATATCATGGTTATGATTTGTGACATTTTCAGGGCTAAGGGGTTTGTGTGTGATAGGTACATACCTTGCCCCATATTCAAGGCTGCTTACTTCAAAGGAAGAGACCCAGAATAAGTGGTGTAATCCTGTGATGCAGGTGATTCAACACACATCTATTAAGTGTCTGCTGTGTTTAGAGCATTGTGCTAGTAACTAAGGGAAATACAAAGAATAAATACCTGACCCCTGTCCTCATAGAGCATACAGTCATCACATAAAATAACTCAAATACATAAGAGGTACAGATAAGCTAGTTCTACATAAGAGGTTCTACATATGAAATTACATAAAAAGTTTAATATCTATATTGAATCCATTGTTTCTTATAAATCTCCTTTCCTTTACTCTCAAGGGGTAAATTCTATAATCAGACCTTCATACTTGGAGTATGGAATGTCTTCCTAATTGCTGTCCCAGCTTCTATTCTTTTTCCCCTCTCTCATTCATCCCCAGCACAAGTGCCAAAATTACCTTCCTCAAACACAGGTCACTTCCCTACTCAACAAACCTGTTTTGTCTCTAGAATAAAATACAAACTTCTGTTTGGAATTTAAAGCACTTAGCTGACTTTTCCAGGCTGGTTTGATATTCCTGCCTTCATCTCGTCTCCATTCCAGCCAGACTGGCCTGCTGTCCTATTCCTCATCCATGACATTCCGTCCCATCTCCGTACCTTTGCACAGGCTGACCCTCAGGCCTTGAATCCATTTCCTCCTCACCTCACCTCTACCTTTTGAATCCCTAGTTCCCTTTAAAGCTCAGCCCAAATGCCGTTCCCTACATGAGGCCTTTTCTGATCATCCTGGCTGCTAATAACCCCCCTCCCAAAAAAATTTACCTTGTGTCTGTTTTATGTATTTATATGTATATTTGTTGTCTCCTTCTATAGAAAGAAAACTCTCGGGGCAGAAACGATGTCGTTTTTGCCTTTACAAACTTTCTTTTAGTAGATTTTTAATAAATGCTTTTTGATTGTTTGGTAGTAGGCACTTAATAAATGCTTATTCAACTGACTTGTGAACAAAAGCATTCCATTAATAAGAAATAAAAATAAGCTCATAACAGGGCCCTAAATGGCTGAGTAAGAAGGAAGGCCGAGAAGCAGAGCAACGTACTGATCAGAGAACCAACCTCAGTGTCAGGAAGACCTGGGTTCAAGTGTTATCTCTGATGCATTAACTGTGTGCCCTTGGACAAGTTACTTAACTTCTCAGTGTCCCAGACATCTCTCTAGAACTATAAAGTGCAGAAGTTGCATTCTTCTATCTAACTATCTGCATTGGTAGGAGCTTCTTCACTGAGAATGCCTTACAACAATGAAATCACAGATCTAGACCATTTATCCCCAGCGGTTCCCATGCCACCTCTCCCACCCACTACCTGCAAACCTTTCTTTAACTGCTGCCTCAACATACCTCTCTAGTATCTAGAGATATTATTGGGAGGTGTTTTGGTCTAACAAGAAAGTTATATGCAGGACCTATGTGATAGTGGGTTTTTTCTTTGAACTCTCTGAACTAAAACTCTTAGAGGGGAAATGAGGTTGGATATGTTTTGCCTTACAATAGTCTCCATTCCTACTCTCTACCTTCTTTAACTTGTAAAATTTGTTTTTAGGTTTTAAAGTGCATCACATCTTTGAATGAAGACCCTACTGTACATGGACTCCTGGTCCAGTTACCTTTGGATGCAGAAAAGACCATTAGCACTGAGCTGGTGACAAATACCATCGCTCCCGAAAAGGATGTGGATGGGTGTGTTTGACTTTTTGAGTCACTTCATTTTAAAGCTGTTGTATCTTTAAAACATGTATTGGTAACTCAGGGAAGCTCCATACCAATGTTTAAATTGCCTTGTTCTCACTCATTCTGCCTTTAGTTTAATGTTTCAGTTTGACTAGCGTCAGTGCTGGGAAGCTTGCTAGAGGTGACTTAGAGGATTGTTTCATTCCCTGTACACCTAAAGGATGCTTGGAACTTATCAAAAAGACAGGTAAGGCTAATTTTTCAGAGCCTCCCCTTTTTTATCGTCTTTTATTAATGTTTATACTTTCTATTCATTGATTCCACGTAAGACAGCATGCATTAATTTAAGGACCTTTTCTGTACTGGGTACTGCTGGAGAGCTTACAAAGTTTATATAAAAAACATGCTTCCTCAAGCTTGTATGTATCATAACCATTGGAAATCTGTTTGTTTATGACAAATTAAAATCTTTGTTTTAATCTTTTAGAGTAATGGATTCTTTTATTTAGTTATCTGTAATTTTTTTTATTGGCTTTACATTCATTCATCAGTTAGTCACCAAGCATTTATTAAGTACTTATTACATGTCAGACACTGTGCTAAGGGTTGGGTAATACAGAGAAAGGCAAGAAATTGTTCCTGGCCTTATGAAACTTACATTCTAAAGGGAGAGTCAACATGTAAATAGCTAGATACATATAGATACATATACAGAACAAATGGAAGGTAATTTTTTTAAATAATATTTTATTTTTTTCCCAATTTACACGTAAAAACAATTTTTAGCATTCATTTTTTGAGTGCCATATCCTCTTCCTTCATCTCTTCCCCCACCCCAGACAGTAAGCAGTTGATATAGGTTATACATATGTAATCATACAAAACATATTTCCATATTTATCACAACTTTTAATATTTAGGTTGCATATCCATTTTGAGCTCTTTGTATATGGCTTAAGATATTAATTTCTAATTTAGTTGATTCTAATTTCTCTTATCGTACTTTGCAATTTTCCCATTAATTCTTGTTAAATAGAGAGTTCTTGCCCATGCAATGTATAATTTCAGGTTTATCAAGCACTGTGGGTTATTGAGTTTGATGTTTCTGAGACAAAATAGTGTACTATATAGCGAGCTAGACTTGGAGTCAGGAAAACTCATTTCAGATCTTGCCTCCATCACTTACTAACTCTCAGCCTCACTTTTCTCAGCTGTAACTTGTGGATAATAATAGCACCTACCTCTTAGGATTGTTGTGAGGATCAGATCAGATACTATATGTGAAGCACTTTGCAAACCTTAAAGCACTATAGATATATAATGCTTGTATTTATAAGCTACTGTTCTTATCTAATCTATTCCACTGATCTATTTGGTTTTTTTTTAAGTATCAAATAGTTTCTTTATGATTACTGCTTATTGTAATTAATTTGTCTAGTTTCATAAAGAAGTACATTGGAAACAGAAGTAATTTTGTTTCCTCTTTACCTATGTTTATACCTTTAATATTTTTCTTTGATCTTTTTGTGAGTGCTAGCATTTCTAGAACTATGAAATGAAAGGAATCAGAAAGGGAGTATCCTTGACTTACTCTTGCATTTATGGGGAAAGCTTCAGGTATTTCTCCATTGCAAATACTTTGGTTTTAGCTATGTGCTTTTGTGGTATTCAGAAAACTGCCCTTCCTTTATATTTTTAAAACTTATTGCTGAAAATGCTTTAGCCTTGCATACACTTTCCTATAAATCAAATGTTATATGTATAAGAAGTTATTTACTATTTAAAGAAGTTGGTGC
>NW_020953632.1:0-14949 GCF_900497805.2 Vombatus ursinus
CAAGATGCAAACACTTATGCTGAAAATTTAACAACCAGCTCTCACAATTGGTTCCAGCTGGCTCTAGCATGCACCTGAATAGAATTATTTCTTCTTTAAATATTTAAAAGCATTCACTTACAAGTCCATCTGGTCCTGATCCTTTCTTCTGTAGCAGTTTAGTTATGTGCTATTCAAATTTTCTTTTGAAATTAAGTTGTTTAGATTACATGTTTCTTGCTTTGTCAAGGGGGTTATATTTTTATTAAAACTTCATTTTAAAATGTTCAGTTTTTCCATAATTGTTTTAATTTTCTTTATTTCCTCTTCATTAGTTGCAATCCGCCCCTTCTCCCATTTTAGTTTTGTTCTTTTAGCTTCCTTCCCTCACTATTTTGATTAAGTTGAATAATTGTTTATCAGTTCTTTTAAAAACAAAAAGTTTTTTATTTTACTTATTTGTTCCACTTACACTCTTTGCCTCCCCCACAGGGGGGCAGTACTTCAGGTGATCCTAGATATGTGACTAGAATAACCCTCAGAGAGTGCTATATCTGGGTGAACCATGAGGCAAAGAACTTATTTGAGCTAAAGTGCAGCCACGTTTAGCAGTTCTCAAACCTAAGCCTTGATCTCATTCACTCTCTTTGTGACAAGCCTCTCTACCTCTCTAGTTGCATCTCTTCCCAGATTTCTGTCTAGAATCTAGGGATAAAGACCTTCTTATAATTCATAATTAATTTAACTCATTTCTGCCCTCATCCCACTTTCCCTTCTCAGTGACCAGAAAGAACAACTCACTCAAGTATAGATTAAAACACATTTTCAGAAGAGAGATTGAAAGCAAAAGATACAGTGTTAAAATTCCAGTGGGACCACTGTTTTCAGGGTCTGAAATCTCAACTTCTCCAACACTTTTTTACATTCTGCCTTTTATTGTTGCCATAAAGCAGAGGTTCTTAACCTGAGGTCATTAGTTTTTTTTTTAATATTTTGATAACTATATTTAAATATAGTTTCTTTTGTAATACTGTGACTTTTATTTTATGCATGTAAAAATACTCTTCTAAGAGAGGGTTCCACTGGCTTCACCAGACTGCCAAAGGAATCCATGACAAAACAAAAGATAAGAACCTCTCTGTCCAAGAGACAAGTAGATCCCAAAGTCATAAGAGTTGAGGAGTTCTCCACAGGCATTTTCAGTCTCAAAGATAAAGGGGATGGAGTCAACTTTCTTGGTTTCCACAATTAAATGCTTAAATAAGTACTGTCACTTGTGGTATTGCTGTTTAACACTTTTGTACTGTACTGCATATGAGACAGAGACACAGAGTTATTCTATCAAAAAGTACCTCCAAGGTTTGTGACATTATAGCTTCCTCTACATTAATCTGGAGCCATTCTACTCCCACTTCTTTTCCCAATTCTTTGGCACCTCAAAATATAAGAAATGCAGAGGAAAAACAAGTAGCAACTACAATGTGGGAAGATAATTCAGCAAGTGCTGTTAAGTGTTTATCAGGGTTTATTTTTGTTTTGTTTTGTTTTCAATTGTGTTTATATATCACCTTTAGTTTTAAATTTTTTTCTTTTTTGTGCTTGCTTTGGGATAATTTGTTGCTTTTCTGATTTGTTAAACTGTATATTCAGTTAATTTATCTTTCCTTTCACTTTTAAAACTATAAATATTCAGAGTTACAAATCTGCCTCTAAGAAAAGTTTTAGTGGTAACCCATCAATTTTGATATGTAAAAAAACTATTGTCATTGTGTTGTACTTTTTATTGTCTTTTAAATCATTCATTATTTAATTAATTCTTATTTAGCTTCCATTTAAGTTTATTTTACTTTCCCCCTCATGTGTCCTATTTTATCATGTTTTGTTTGTAAAGTAAATCTTCATGAATTTTATCTTTTTTGGCTAGGCAATGGGGTTAAGTGACTCGCCCAAGGTCACACAGCTAGTAAGTGTCAAGTGTCTGAGGCTAGATTTGAACTCAGGTCCTCCTGACTCCAGCGCCCGTGCTTCTATCCACAGTACCACCTAGCTGCCCCCAAATTTTACCTTTTTGTATTTACTTGGAAATTCTGTATGCACTAAAGGATGACCAGTTTTTGTTAAAAATCCAAGGTTTGTTTGAGAAGAAAGTAAATTGTTTTAATATTTCTATTCAGCTGTTTCCATATATCAAACTGGTTTTGTTTTTTTTTCAATATTCTACTCTTAAAATTCATTTGCTTTTCTGTTTGGACTTTTCCAATTCTGAGAGTAAAATTTTTTCATAACTATAAGGTGGGGAAGGTATGGCTAGATAACAATTTAGCAGTTCTGGTGGACTGCAAGTTTGATATGAATCAATCGTATGATACTGTAGTCAATAATGCTCATGAAATCTTAGGCTGAATTTAGAGACATGTAACATCCAGAACTAAGGACTGGTAGTGCTGATGCACTGTCCTGGCCAGCTCACAAATGAAGTACTATGTTAATTCTGGGTGCCACATTTTAGGAAGGATGTTAATAAGCTAGAGTATATCCAAATGAAGGCAAACAAGATCATGAAGAGCTTCAAGATCATAACTTGTGAAGCCTAGTTGAAAGGATTGTGGATATCTAAACTGGGTAACAGGAGACTTGGGACATTATAACAAAGGAAATCATCTCAGAAAGGTCACACAGATAGACTTTGATCTGGGGATGTTTAGCCAATAGCAGAGAAGATCTGGTATGGTATGTGTGCGTGTGTATGCATGACATACTAGCTGTCTTCAAGCATGTGAAGGCAAGTCACATGGAAGAGGCATTAGATGTGCTCTGCTTGACTGTGGAGAGCAAAACAAGAAGCAAAGGTTTGAAGTTAAAAAAAAAGGCAAATTCAGCTTTAATGCACCTAAAAACTTTCTAATAGTTACAGCTATCTAAATATTGTCATGGGCTATCTTGGAGTAATGCAGTCTCCTTGGCTTGAGGGTTTCAAGCAAAAGTTGAATGAGTTGGTCAGTCAACAAGCATATATTAAGTGTTTACTGTGTGCGAGACACTGTGCTAAGAGCTGGGATGAGCACTTGTGGGATATATTGTAGAAGAGACCCTTGTTCATTTATGATTGGATCAGACTGTCTCTGAAGTACTTACCAAATCTGAAATTCTATGATTTTGTAAATGTCTTACTGTCAATATTCTTTTGAATTTCAATTGTTTCCTTTTGAATACTTAGTTCCCATGCCATTTAGAGTATATACACATACATATATATATTTTAACAGGTGGTATAGTGGATAGAGAACTGCATTTGGAATCAGGAAGACCTGTGTGTTCAAATCTTGCCGTAAAACCTCACTAGCTGTGCAACCCTGAAGAAGGTCACCTAACCTCTCTCAGTCTCAATTTCTTCATGTGTAAAATGGGACTAATAAAACCTAGCTCACTGGGTTATTGTGAAATTTAAATGAGATGATATACATAAAACCCCTTTGCAAAGCTATATAATTATTACTATGCAATTGTTAGTTATTGTTGTTATTTGTGGTGCCTTTAAAAATGAAATCATTTCGTTGTTTAACTCTGGTAATATGCTATATTTTGGCTTCCATTTATTTTAAATCATCATTGATGCTCCAGAATTGATGGTCAGCTGAGCTATAATACATTTCATTCCAGGCTCTTACTTTCAATCAGTATATATCCTTTAGGTTTTAGTATATAATTATAGTATACAGGCTTTAGGTTTGTTTCTTTTATGCAACTTCTTATTGAAATATTTTTAAAAATCTATTCTTACCCTCTTTTCTATTTGCATGACAAGTTCATCTCCTTTATATAATAAGGATTATGACTGTTAAATTTATTTCTTGCACTGTTTTCAACCATATCGATGTTTTACTGTTCCTAGGTTGCAATGACTATCCAAACTGATTACATCCCAAATCCATTTGAGTTTTAACTTTTACTGGGCACATAACTTTGCACTTTGACATAAATACATCCTACCATCTCCTCCTTTCATACCATAAACATGGATCTTTGATTTTACTGAAATGAGATTTTCTAAGTTTCTCATCCCCTTCCTTCCTTCAAATAGTTGTGTAGTTTGAAGAATTCCTCAATTCCCTCCCACCTCATTAATAGCTTGAATTGTAAATGCAATACTTAAAGTACAATTATTCATCCTTTTCCCCTTTTCAACCCTCTTCAGGGTTCTTTTTTGTTGTTCTTTTTTTTTTTTTTTAAATCCCTTGTGAAGTACTGCAAAGCAATTTCTCATTAATCAGCCAGTAAGCATTGATTAAGAGCCTCCTAGGTGCTAGGGGTAGAAATACAAATAATGAAACAACACTTACTCTCAAAGAGTTTGCATGTGGATGAGGGAAACAATAGGCATGTACAGAGCTATATGCAGGATAAATATCAAAAGAATAAAGAAAAATAGTTAAATAGAAGATAGTTAGGAAAACAAGATGCTAGCATTTGTGAGGGGGGCAGAAATCAGGAAGGGTTCATGCAGAAGGTGGTTCTTGAGCTCTGTCTTGAATTGATAGGACTCAGTGAGGCACAGGTTAAGAAGGAGAGCATACTAGGAAATAGTTATGGGCAGCATAAAGGCACAAACCAAATGGAGAAATTTTGAATAATGTGAATTAGTTCACTTACCTTAGCAGTGTACTTTCCAGGTATGTACACATTGATGATGAAGCTGATGTACACATTTCCAGATGTAGCTCAGTGTTTGGGAGGCTCTGAAGGAAAGTGTGAGAGGAGGTCTTAGACTGACTACCAGACTGATGGTCTACAGAGACTTTGTGCTGACCTTATTGTCATATGCGTACGAAACTTGGACAGTACACCACAACCACGCAAGGAAACGGAATCGATTCCTTTTGAATTGTCTTAGGAAGATTCTGAAGATCACCCGGCAGGACAAAGTATAGGACATTGAGGTCCTTTCTCGTCCTAAACTGCTAAGCATTCAAACTCTACTGCAGAGAGCACAGCTCTGATGGGCTGGCTACACTGTTCGAATACTAAATATGTTTTCCTAAAAGACTATTTTATGGAGAATTCACACAAGGCGAGTGCTCATCTGGTGGTCAGAAGAAGTGATACAAGGACATTCTCAAGGTCTCTCTGAAGAACTTCGGAATTGATTGAATGACGTGGGAGATACTGGCATGAGTGGCATGGGAGATACTGGCATGAGTGGCATAGGAGATACTGGCACAGGACTGCATAGTAACACCCAACACGGAGATCCCTCATCAAAGAAGGTGCTGTGCTCTATGAGCAAAGCAGAGTTGAAGTAGCACAAAAGAAATGTGAGATGTGCAAATTTAGGGAATCCACCCCAAATGTTCACATAGACTATTTGTGCCCAAACTGTGGTAGAGCATTCTGAGCTTGTACTGGTCTCATCAGCCACAGTTGGACAACTTGACTCTAACACAATGATGTCATTCTGGTCCTCTTTGAGAGCGAAGGACAACAACCAACTAACACCAAAGGCACAAAGATGGGAAATGAGATGTTATACATAAGGAACAGAGAAGGGGGCCATTTTGGCTGGATTGTACAACCATATAAGGTCCAGAATTCTGCTGGCTGGGGAACCCTGTACCTCCCCCATAACCATGGGGTGTTCTTTTTAATACCAAAGGAAGGGGCCAAGGAGCTCAAGATTGATTTTAGGTAGTAGCTTAATCCATCATTATGAATACTTACAAACAAGGGGCAATCTTCAGTCTAGAGTGGCAGCCAGACTGTTCTCTGGATCCCCACTGAAGAATCTCAAAACCCCATGGAAATTATAGAAAACAGACAAAGGCAGGATAAGCTAGAGAGTGCACCACCACTGATTAGTGGATAATTTTGGTTTTCTGCTTAGTAATGAGATTGGGAGTTAAGCCATTGTTATGCTCAAACATAAGTTTGTGAATTGATCATGTCCTGGTCACAATATTCTTGTTTTGGCTTTCCTAGGTCATAGTATATTAAGTTTTGACTCAGTATGTAAGTTATGATTTGTAAAAGGTCACCATGTTCAGGCTTTCATCTTTTACAGAGTTTAAGTTTTTATGGCTTTTCACTTATTACTGTATTTTAGGGCTTTTTCCCCAATAGGAACCCTACAATCCACCCCTGAAAAGCTGCCCATACAATCTTTCCAAATATCTTCTCCACCGTCACTGGGGCAGCTCTATACTAGGGTGTTTAAGGCCTTTTTTAGGTACAGCCAGAATGATCTCATTTGTAAGCATAAAACACATAAGGAATACAAGCACAGATAGGAAAATAACATGACCAATAAGAAAATTACCACAATACTTAGAATTTTCTTCCATCCCACCCTTGGGGAGGTGAAGAAAGAACAAATGACAGGGATCAATGGGTGAGCTGAATTTCTGAACTTGGTTCAGAGACAAAGAAACATGGCTTGGACAGTTTTACTCCATATTGGGGGTGACAGAGAACAGAATCAATTACAGAATGGGATCAGAACAATTTGATTTTCTCAATGTCCCCTTTTTTTGTGAAGGGGAGACTTGTACAATGATGACCATCAACCCACTTGGAATCTAGATATCCCATGTAGTTGTCTGGTCTCTGGAACATCTTTTCTTGGGGCCATCTGGAAAATGTCTTGTCCTCTGGGGCAGCTCTTCAGTAGAATTGTTTTTCTGGTTCCAAATTGCTTGTAGAGACTCCTTAGATGTTCCTGCTAAAATCTTTTACAAAACAGATCTCAATACAGGTTTAGTATAGCCTTTCAAATTTTACTTCTCCAATAACTAGTTCATATGGTGAAGACCAGCTCTGAGCTCTGATCTTAACAATATCAAAGTAGGAACCCAGAGTTTGCTTGAAAAATCAAAAAATTTAGGAGATTTTTTATTTGCCTCATTAGAATCATTTATATTTGACATACAAGATTGTCTGATCTTGTTGCTTTCTCAAAATTCTCCACTCTGATTCCAATTCCTTTTGGAGGATCAGATGCAATTAGGAATTCAGTCCTGTATATGAAAACTTAAATAACAACACTTTGCAGGTAAAAGTTTTCCACCCCTGGGTTCAATGGTTATACAAGTGAAATTACTTATATGAGGCTAACTCTACTCCAATTATGATAAAAGACTTTGGAGGATACTTCAATAATTAGTTCCAAAACAGTGCATATACATAAGTTGCTTATAATAAAACATATTTGTACCACAGGACACACAGTACAAACCAGTATTATTTCCCTATTAGTAATAAACTTTGAATGAAATTGATTTTTTCATTAATGTAAAAATATTTGATTGCACTGAAATTTCCTTCCCCAGACCAGACTGAAAATGTTTCTGATTTAGTTTCAGTTATTAATAGAATAAGAGCTAGGTCCTTCAATCAGTTATACCAATACCCAATTGTTTTTACATCATTTTGAAACATTTAAGGACCTTATTTTATCTTTGCCTAATTTTTCCCATATTATTCTAAAAGAATAAGCTATTTCAGGGACTTAATCTTTCAATGACTGTACAGGCAGGCAGATGACAAGCCCAAGTACTAATTTACCTAGTTGTTTAGGATATGGAATGACTACACACTCAGGTCAAAATAGCGAGGTTTCACATACTTGCTCATATCTTTTATATGCTCATATCTTTTATATCTTTTCATATCTTTTACTGACCCCTTGCTCTGATTATATAAATTTGCTATAAAAGGAAAAAGCAAGGACATGATTATACCAGCATCAAAATGGGTCCTTCAGGCTTAAGCCTATGAGCACATACATGACAGGATAAAGTATCCTTAGCTATGTTTGAATTCACATAAGAGTCACAGTTTGGCACCCCAACCATGCAATATCAATTCCACCTCATAGCCAGACTCAGGAATAGCCATGTGGAAAACATTCCTTTTCAAAGGCACACAATGGGGAAACTGAGTCAGGAGCATTCCATGGGCCAAGGTCATCCTTTCAGCTTTTCCCAGATGCAAACCTCCACCTGTAACAGTTCAGGATCACACTCCCTCTGAGTAGCTTATGGCATTTCCCTCAAATGGTGGATTACTAATTATTGATTGATTATTATGATCCACCAGACAACTATACCCAAATTCAAAACTCGAACCTCAAAACAAAATCTATTAGAGTCCCAATGGCTTTTATCTCAAACAGCAAGTTTCACTAATCACAGATTAGGCCTAAATATAATTATTTTTACTCTCACAAAGTTGCAATAAGCAATAAAAAATTACCAAGTCTCACATATTTAAGAGATTTCACTTAACATCTTTCACTTGTTTTTCTTTTCATCTCAATTTAAATTTGTCCTGATGTAAAAGCCAATCATCAGAAAAAAATTTCTATATTATATATAAACTTGCAAATTCTCAGCAAGCCAAGTTCATTATTTAGCACCTCCATAACCCAAACAAGCTCTTTTCCCAGGCCTGATGACCTTGTTTCCAGGCACCTGTCAAGTTTATAAAATAAAAGGAATTGACATGGGAGGGGCTGATCCTGGTGTCGCTGCCTATTCACCCCATGATATTCTTCCTCTAGATTGAGATAAATCACATACTGTCTAGGTGGCAAGTCCCCTATTTTCAGTCTTAATTTAGTTTGTTTTGCCCTGACTGAATTTTCCCTGTATCCCAGGATATCTTCTTGGTTCCCATATAGCATCGCGCATTCCGCACCAGTATCTTCCAGAGCAGACACAGTTTGTTAATTTTTAGGACCCCAGTATATGGTAACTGGCACATGGGGCCTCCAGTCACCCCTTCGAGCCCTGCATCAGAGGTGACCTTGGTCATATTCCTAAGGGAGGGGTGCAGGGGGTGTCCACTCCATCTACCCTTAGAGCTTGGGCTGTGCTCTTTGACACTGCCACCCCTCCTCCCCCAGGTGGAAAGACTAACCCTGCTGCCCACTCTCATACCCCAAGGAGGACTGTTCTGAATGGGCAGAACCAATTCAGAGAAGGCTTTCACCTAATCCCCTCCTTTCCACACACAGTTATCAATTAACAATTTTAGGTTTTAACATTAAAACAGTAACCCCAAAAAATTTAGTTAACAATCTTACAACTTTCATAAGTGATAGACAAATTGCTTTAGTTGTAACCTCCTCTTTAACTACAGGCAAAGGAGGAAATACCCAGTTTTCTAAGTGGCAAATACAAAACATTATAAGACAGGGTTAGCCGGGCTGATAAAATAACATACCTAGTTTTACATAATTTTTCCACTATCTTTTAGTTTCTTTCAGTTCATACTTTAATAACATCCAAATCATGAAAAGTTATTTGATATAACTGATACAAAAGTTTACCAATTTGAAATAATATTATGTGTTTAAAACTTGAAACACATTCCTAATCAGGTGACTCCAATTCTGTGGAATGCACTTTCAAATTACCTTACATAGAAAATCAGGCATCTCATCACCATTGGCATTATATACTGGTCACATCTAATTAAAGAATTAATAATAATAGTTAACATTTATAGTGTCTGCCCCCTGCTAGGCATTGTGTTAGGCAACTTCCAATAATGTGAGGTAAACTGAGGTAACTTGCTTAAAGTCACCCAGTTAACAAATTTCAGATCTATGCACTTCCCCAATTTGCCTTAGTGCCAAATAGCATAATAAATTCTGACTTAAGCATTAAATTAGGAGTGACACATTTCACTTAAAATATGACCAGAATGAATTGTTACCTTTCAGTCGTGTCCCAATTCACACAAGTCTTTTCTCTTTTTGTGCCCAGGAAAGGGTCAAGTGTCAGTTCTATTCCAAAGTGCACGCCTTATTATTTTTCTCTGCTCTCTTCACCTTGAAACTTTCACTGACACAGCCCTCAAACCAGCCTCTTGATAATCACGGAAATGCAGGCATTTGAGTTTTAAAGTGATGGTAAACTTTTTTCTTTCTCAAAAGTTTCCAAACCATTTACTCTCAAACCCTCTGTTCACACTGTTCACGCGAACAGATTACGACTTTCTTTCTGCCCATGCTCCTCTCATTCCTACATACTTAAACTTTCTTGCCTTTCCTTCTATCTACTTATCCCTCTGGTGGACTTTGATTAAAGCCTCTTCTAAAATGGCAAAATGTTTTATTTCTTTCTTAATCTGATCCTACTTCTCATACCCTCCTCTACTCACCTTTACAATCATAACCTGTATTTCACTAAAAATACTTTCTTTTCTGTCTCTCTCATCTTCACTCACCCCTCTGAGGTTGCTACAGTCAGGGAGAGGGGGAGAGAAAGAGAAAGAGCCTTGATGGTGGCTCCATTTAATGGTCTGGATAAGGGCTGTTCCATGTCTGCCACCAGCCTTGCTCTCTCCCTTGGTAGTGACTCTTTCTCAATGCCATGGGGAAGGGCTGTCCCCACGTCAGCCTTCTTCCCTTCCTAGCTAACCCCAACTCCCCCTTGGCATTCCACTGGTATCCTGCCCGACTATACCAAATGTAAGGCCTGGAATTTCCCCAGCTGGGGAACCCTGTACCTCCCCCATAACCATGGGGTGTTCTTTTTAATACTAAAGGAAGAGGCTAAGGAGCTCAAGACTGATTATAAGTAGTAGTTTAATCAATCATTATGAATACTTACAAACAAGAGGTAATTTTCGGTCTGGGGTGGCAGCCAGGCAGTTCTGTGGTTCCCCACTGAAGAATTCCAAAATCCTTGTGGTAATTATAGAAAATAGACAAAGGCAGGAAGAGCTAGAGAGTGCATCACCACTGATTGGTAGAGATTTTTGGTTTTCTGCTTAGTAGAAAACTTGGGAGTTAAGCCACTGTTATGCCCAAACATAAGTTTGTGAATTGATCACGTCCCAGTGACAATATTCTTGTTTTGGCTTTCATAAGTCATAGTATCTTGTGTTTTGACTCAGTGTCTAACCTATGATTTGGTATCTAAGTTATGATTTGTAAACAGGTCACCATGTTCCGGCTTTCACCTTTCACAGAGTTTAAGTTTTTATAGCTTTTCACTTACGGCTTTTTCTCAATTCAGACCCTACAAATGGGAATGAACATATATGTTGAGGCCAGGTTGTGAAAGTCTATGAAAGATAAACAGAGGAGTTGATATTTAAAGAGCCACTCCAAATGAGGAAACTGAGGTAAACAGGGTTAAAGTGACTTGCCCAGGGTCATAGAGTGCCTGAGGCCTAATTTGAACTCTGGTCTTCCTGATTCCAGATCCAGTGCTCTCTATCCATTGTGCCACCCAGCTGCTCCACAACACCTTATTAGCAATAAAACAATAGAATTTTAGCTGGAATAACTTTAGAGATAATATAGTCCAATTTGCTAATCTTATATATGGAAACATATATAAGGCATGGTGAGGCATGCAAGATTAAGCAACTTGTCCAATGATAAGCACTTTTTTAAGCCGCTACCAGGAAAAAAGATCTATAATAAAATTTAAAAGTTAAAAGGTTCATAACCCTCCTACTATTTTCTCTGAACCGAGATCACAGAATTCTACTTCCATCTGTAAAGAACCTAAAAGACCATCTCCCACACCCTCATCTGACACATGAAGAAGCTGAAGCCAGGATGGTGCCTTGTCCAAGCACACACAGGGGGCTCCCTGTGGAAGATCTCCAGTCCGGCTCAGATCCTCTAACTCCAAATCCACCTGCTATTGCAAGGAGGGAGAGTGAGAGGGGAGTGTGTGTGTGTGTGTGTGTGTGTGTGTGTGTGTGTGTGTGTGTGTTTTAGGAAAAAGCCTGACACGGCCCTGAACATATCCTTGTGTCAATTAAGAGGCGCATTATGCCACCCGTGACCCTCCAGATTAAAGTGAACTCCTTTTCTCGGAAACAAAGGGGAAGTCCGTACTGTTGTTTATGACGAGGCTGCTTCTGAGAGCCAAATCAGGCGCGAAGGGGAAACGTTCACACTTGTCCCTTATGAGCCCCCGTAGTGGGGCGCCGACGCCAGCCTAGGCATGGTTAGTCAGGTGTCAGCCTAGCGGGTCCCGAAGGGCCGAACCGCTCACGCTCTTCCCCGGATGTAGGGATGTACGCATGTATGCCAAACACACGCGCCACCCCTGCCTCGAGGGAAACAGTTCCCACCCACCCCCAACCAACCCCGCCTTCTCTTCACCGCCCCTCTCCTGTGCCCCCTGATTGGCTAAGAATGGAGGGTGAGCTTGAACTTACGCAAGCGCGCGGAGACCTTTTCCCTCCGCCTCCCGCTATAATAAGGCGTCCCGAAACCCACTCTCCCTCCAGCCAATCACTGGCGGCTCCCTCTGTCTGTCTTCTCTCTCCCCGCCCCTACTCTTCCACCCCTCCCCCCCTCTTGATTTACCGCGCGCGAGAGCACTCCGGGATCCGGCGCCTGCGTAGTAGTTATCGAGCCTCTCGGTGACCAGCACAATGGGGTCTGTTGGTCCTGCGGCGCTGCAGGGTGTCATTCAGCTGGACGACTGTGGGACCCGAAGAGGGCGGTGGACAGAGAAGGGCCATGGCGCCGGCAGAAATTCTTGACGGGAAGGTGGTCTCCGCGTAAGCCACAAATCCTTCCAGCTTGGGGGCAGGGTTAAGCTGCGGGCTTGGGGGGCCCACACCCCCTCGCCTCTCTGGACCTTGGGCTGAGGAGGGGGGAGGGGAGGAAGCAGAGTTGTCCTGAGTGGAGCAAAGGCCCCGGAGGAACTTGATCAGGGGGGCTCAGGTTCATGGCCAGGCGTCCCCATAAGATCTGCCATCTTCCTATTTCTCCAAGTAATAGGACACTCCCTCGGTGACCTGGGACATGACTTGCCCTTTCCTTTGATAAAATTTTCTATTGAGATACGAGGATCCTCAGATTGCACATTCGTTCCCCAGGGACCACTGCTATGTCTGTACTGTTGGAATCCAGGCAGTGCTTTGGGACGGTCCCCTCCTGGAATCGAGGCAATCTTAGCACTTGTTTAAGGGAAAAAGCTGTTTTCTCCTCTTTCCCACCCCTAGTATTGAAGACGGGTCAATTAGCATTTTCGTTGTTGCTGTCCTTCAGAACCTCACTGGGACCCGGAAATCGACAAAACCTATCAAGTCCCAGATGTACACTTGGTGGATACATGATTGTGTTTCCTGTCCCCGGAGTTGTAAAACCTAATATTCCCCGAGGATTGCATTAGTAGAGGAGTGCTTTAATGCATTATTTTAGATGTGAGGGTTGAAGTTGTGAGTAAGGAAGATATGTTCTTTTTGAATCCTCACTTAACTGATACACCTTAAGTGGCAAAGTCTCACAAAGCTATTCTTAGTGCACTAAGAAAGTAACTGATAGATAGCATAGTTGCTCCCAAACCATACTTTGGGAGTTTAGAGATGCAAAGAGAAATGTAAACTGGACACTATTAGAGGTAGCCAGTTAGGGTGAAGAAATTCCGGTATCTTGGACTGAAAACTTGGGCAGGGGAGGGGACAAATCCTGTAGCTGAAGTAGACTTGAGAGCAGGGACTTTTTTCTTTCCCCTTTTCTACATAGCGGGCACATAATAAAAGCTTGTTGAATTGAATTCAAGTGTTTTCGAGGTTGGGATGTTCATCGGGATAGATTTAATCTGCTTGGCCCTACCAAGTAGTACTGGGAGCAATGGGCAGAAGTTACAGAAAGCCTAAGTAAGGCTTGATATAAGAAAAAGCTTCCTGACGACAGAGAGTTGTCAACACCAATGTAATATGGACTGCCACTCTCTTAATGATCCTAGTAGTGTCAGGATTTCAATGTCTTTACATTCCTACTCTTAAGATATTTACTCTTGACTAGGTTGAGTTGAACTACACTATAAATCCCTTAAACCCCCCCCCCACCCACCCAGAGATTTTATCTTGTAAAGGAACCTAGATTAAGATGGATCTCAGTTTCTAATGTCCTGGCCCCCTTCTGTTGCGATTCATGGAATGAAAGGCAAAAACAGCCAGAATGAGGTGATTTTCCTTGCCCTGATTGCCAAGGGCCACTGGGGTCTCGTGACCAGGCCTTGCTACTTTATGCTACCTCCTCCCCCTCTTTTCCTAAAATTATAAAGAACCTTTCATGGGTCTCTTAGATGAGAAATCCATTGTGCTCTGCACTCTTGGGACATCCCCCAGGGTGGCAGTTTTGCTACCCTTTTATCTCAATTAAAGATACTTTATCCTTCAGCTCATGGCCAGGATTTACTAACAACTGAAATTATCTAAAAGTAGAGTAAGGAAGAGAACAATCATTTTTTGAGTGTGTTCTCCATGCCAGGTACTAACAAGTGCTTTACAAATATTATTTCATTTGATCCTTTTTACAGGTGAGGAAACTGAGACAAATAGGGGTTAAGTGACTTGCTAATAAGTGTCTGAGGCCAGGTTTGAGCTGAACGTGTAGGTTATTAATGCATTCTGAAGGTTTTCAAGCAAAGGTCAAGTGTGTTTTAGAAAGAATTCTTGTTCAGATGTCGTTTTGTCTGTGGCCCAGTGGGTTTTGTCAATTTCCCAAACCCAGTGAAGTTTTCAAGGACAGCAACAGTGAAAATGACCTTTCACTGGTATCATAAAGGGAAGTACCCATGTGACTGCAAGACTGGTTTGAGTTGTTGGGTTTTTTTGTTGTTTTTTTTTTTTTAAGATGAATAATTAGTCAGGTCTGTGAGGCTCCTTCCAATGCTGAGTTTGAAATGGTCAGTCATTTAGTGTCACTGGGCCTCAATTTCCTCATCTGTATGTAAAATGAAGAGATTGGATTAATTAGATAATCTCTAAAGTTTCTCAAGCTCTCAATCTTATCAGTGTCGAAAGAGGCAGCTAAGTGGCACAGTGATAGTGGTCTGGGCTTGAAGTCATGTAGGCCTGAGTTCAGATATGGGCTTAGACACCAGCTGTGACCTTGGGCAAGTCACATAACCTCTGCCTCAGTTTACTCATCTGTAACATAGGGATAATAATAGCAACTTCGTTCAGGTTGTTGTGAGATAAAATGAAATA
>NW_020953633.1:0-14961 GCF_900497805.2 Vombatus ursinus
CAAGATGCAAACACTTATGCTGAAAATTTAACAACCAGCTCTCACAACTGGTTCCAGCTGGCTCTAGCATGCACCTGAATAGAATTATTTCTTCTTTAAATATTTAAAAGCATTCACTTACAAGTCCATCTGGTCCTGATCCTTTCTTCTGTAGCAGTTTAGTTATGTGCTATTCAAATTTTCTTTTGAAATTAAGTTGTTTAGATTACATGTTTCTTGCTTTGTCAAGGGGGTTATATTTTTATTAAAACTTCATTTTAAAATGTTCAGTTTTTCCATAATTGTTTTAATTTTCTTTATTTCCTCTTCATTAGTTGCAATCTGCCCCTTCTCCCATTTTAGTTTTGTTCTTTTAGCTTCCTTCCCTCACTATTTTGATTAAGTTGAATAATTGTTTATCAGTTCTTTTAAAAACAAAAAGTTTTTTATTTTACTTATTTGTTCCACTTACACTCTTTGCCTCCCCCACAGGGGGGCAGTACTTCAGGTGATCCTAGATATGTGACTAGAATAACCCTCAGAGAGTGCTATATCTGGGTGAACCATCAGGCAAAGAACTTATTTGAGCTAAAGTGCAGCCACGTTTAGCAGTTCTCAAACCTAAGCCTTGATCTCATTCACTCTCTTTGTGACAAGCCTCTCTACCTCTCTAGTTGCATCTCTTCCCAGATTTCTGTCTAGAATCTAGGGATAAAGACCTTCTTATAATTCATAATTAATTTAACTCATTTCTGCCCTCATCCCACTTTCCCTTCTCAGTGACCAGAAAGAACAACTCACTCAAGTATAGATTAAAACACATTTTCAGAAGAGAGATTGAAAGCAAAAGATACAGTGTTAAAATTCCAGTGGGACCACTGTTTTCAGGGTCTGAAATCTCAACTTCTCCAACACTTTTTTACATTCTGCCTTTTATTGTTGCCATAAAGCAGAGGTTCTTAACCTGAGGTCATTAGTTTTTTTTTTAATATTTTGATAACTATATTTAAATATAGTTTCTTTTGTAATACTGTGACTTTTATTTTATGCATGTAAAAATACTCTTCTAAGAGAGGGTTCCACTGGCTTCACCAGACTGCCAAAGGAATCCATGACAAAACAAAAGATAAGAACCTCTCTGTCCAAGAGACAAGTAGATCCCAAAGTCATAAGAGTTGAGGAGTTCTCCACAGGCATTTTCAGTCTCAAAGATAAAGGGGATGGAGTCAACTTTCTTGGTTTCCACAATTAAATGCTTAAATAAGTACTGTCACTTGTGGTATTGCTGTTTAACACTTTTGTACTGTACTGCATATGAGACAGAGACACAGAGTTATTCTATCAAAAAGTACCTCCAAGGTTTGTGACATTATAGCTTCCTTTACATTAATCTGGAGCCATTCTACTCCCACTTCTTTTCCCAATTCTTTGGCACCTCAAAATATAAGAAATGCAGAGGAAAAACAAGTAGCAACTACAATGTGGGAAGATAATTCAGCAAGTGCTGTTAAGTGTTTATCAGGGTTTATTTTTGTTTTGTTTTGTTTTCAATTGTGTTTATATATCACCTTTAGTTTTAAATTTTTTTCTTTTTTGTGCTTGCTTTGGGATAATTTGTTGCTTTTCTGATTTGTTAAACTGTATATTCAGTTAATTTATCTTTCCTTTCACTTTTAAAACTATAAATATTCAGAGTTACAAATCTGCCTCTAAGAAAAGTTTTAGTGGTAACCCATCAATTTTGATATGTAAAAAAAACTATTGTCATTGTGTTGTACTTTTTATTGTCTTTATGATTTGCTTTTAAATCATTCATTATTTAATTAATTCTTATTAGGTTCCATTTAAGTTTATTTTACTTTCCCCCTCATGTGTCCTATTTTATCATGTTTTGTTTGTAAAGTAAATCTTCATGAATTTTATCTTTTTTGGCTAGGCAATGGGGTTAAGTGACTCGCCCAAGGTCACACAGCTAGTAAGTGTCAAGTGTCTGAGGCTAGATTTGAACTCAGGTCCTCCTGACTCCAGCGCCCGTGCTCTATCCACAGTACCACCTAGCTGCCCCCAAATTTTACCTTTTTGTATTTACTTGGAAATTCTGTATGCACTAAAGGATGACCAGTTTTTGTTAAAAATCCAAGGTTTGTTTGAGAAGAAAGTAAATTGTTTTAATATTTCTATTCAGCTGTTTCCATATATCAAACTGGTTTTGTTTTTTTTTTCAATATTCTAGTCTTAAAATTCATTTGCTTTTCTGTTTGGACTTTTCCAATTCTGAGAGTAAAATTTTTTCATAACTATAAGGTGGGGAAGGTATGGCTAGATAACAATTTAGCAGTTCTGGTGGACTGCAAGTTCGATATGAATCAATCGTATGATACTGTAGTCAATAATGCTCATGAAATCTTAGGCTGAATTTAGAGACATGTAACATCCAGAACTAAGGACTGGTAGTGCTGATGCACTGTCCTGGCCAGCTCACAAATGAAGTACTATGTTAATTCTGGGTGCCACATTTTAGGAAGGATGTTAATAAGCTAGAGTATATCCAAATGAAGGCAAACAAGATCATGAAGAGCTTCAAGATCATAACTTGTGAAGCCTAGTTGAAAGGATTGTGGATATCTAAACTGGGTAACAGGAGACTTGGGACATTATAACAAAGGAAATCATCTCAGAAAGGTCACACAGATAGACTTTGATCTGGGGATGTTTAGCCAATAGCAGAGAAGATCTGGTATGGTATGTGTGCGTGTGTATGCATGACATACTAGCTGTCTTCAAGCATGTGAAGGCAAGTCACATGGAAGAGGCATTAGATGTGCTCTGCTTGACTGTGGAGAGCAAAACAAGAAGCAAAGGTTTGAAGTTAAAAAAAAAGGCAAATTCAGCTTTAATGCACCTAAAAACTTTCTAATAGTTACAGCTATCTAAATATTGTCATGGGCTATCTTGGAGTAATGCAGTCTCCTTGGCTTGAGGGTTTCAAGCAAAAGTTGAATGAGTTGGTCAGTCAACAAGCATATATTAAGTGTTTACTGTGTGCGAGACACTGTGCTAAGAGCTGGGATGAGCACTTGTGGGATATATTGTAGAAGAGACCCTTGTTCATTTATGATTGGATCAGACTGTCTCTGAAGTACTTACCAAATCTGAAATTCTATGATTTTGTAAATGTCTTACTGTCAATATTCTTTTGAATTTCAATTGTTTCCTTTTGAATACTTAGTTCCCATGCCATTTAGAGTATATACACATACATATATATATTTTAACAGGTGGTATAGTGGATAGAGAACTGCATTTGGAATCAGGAAGACCTGTGTGTTCAAATCTTGCCGTAAAACCTCACTAGCTGTGCAACCCTGAAGAAGGTCACCTAACCTCTCTCAGTCTCAATTTCTTCATGTGTAAAATGGGACTAATAAAACCTAGCTCACTGGGTTATTGTGAAATTTAAATGAGATGATATACATAAAACCCCTTTGCAAAGCTATATAATTATTACTATGCAATTGTTAGTTATTGTTGTTATTTGTGGTGCCTTTAAAAATGAAATCATTTCGTTGTTTAACTCTGGTAATATGCTATATTTTGGCTTCCATTTATTTTAAATCATCATTGATGCTCCAGAATTGATGGTCAGCTGAGCTATAATACATTTCATTCCAGGCTCTTACTTTCAATCAGTATATATCCTTTAGGTTTTAGTATATAATTATAGTATACAGGCTTTAGGTTTGTTTCTTTTATGCAACTTCTTATTGAAATATTTTTAAAAATCTATTCTTACCCTCTTTTCTATTTGCATGACAAGTTCATCTCCTTTATATAATAAGGATTATGACTGTTAAATTTATTTCTTGCACTGTTTTCAACCATATCGATGTTTTACTGTTCCTAGGTTGCAATGACTATCCAAACTGATTACATCCCAAATCCATTTGAGTTTTAACTTTTACTGGGCACATAACTTTGCACTTTGACATAAATACATCCTACCATCTCCTCCTTTCATACCATAAACATGGATCTTTGATTTTACTGAAATGAGATTTTCTAAGTTTCTCATCCCCTTCCTTCCTTCAAATAGTTGTGTAGTTTGAAGAATTCCTCAATTCCCTCCCACCTCATTAATAGCTTGAATTGTAAATGCAATACTTAAGGTACAATTATTCATCCTTTTCCCCTTTTCAACCCTCTTCAGGGTTCTTTTTTGTTGTTCTTTTTTTTTTTTTTTTAAATCCCTTGTGAAGTACTGCAAAGCAATTTCTCATTAATCAGCCAGTAAGCATTGATTAAGAGCCTCCTAGGTGCTAGGGGTAGAAATACAAATAATGAAACAACACTTACTCTCAAAGAGTTTGCATGTGGATGAGGGAAACAATAGGCATGTACAGAGCTATATGCAGGATAAATATCAAAAGAATAAAGAAAAATAGTTAAATAGAAGATAGTTAGGAAAACAAGATGCTAGCATTTGTGAGGGGGGCAGAAATCAGGAAGGGTTCATGCAGAAGGTGGTTCTTGAGCTCTGTCTTGAATTGATAGGACTCAGTGAGGCACAGGTTAAGAAGGAGAGCATACTAGGAAATAGTTATGGGCAGCATAAAGGCACAAACCAAATGGAGAAATTTTGAATAATGTGAATTAGTTCACTTACCTTAGCAGTGTACTTTCCAGGTATGTACACATTGATGATGAAGCTGATGTACACATTTCCAGATGTAGCTCAGTGTTTGGGAGGCTCTGAAGGAAAGTGTGAGAGGAGGTCTTAGACTGACTACCAGACTGATGGTCTACAGAGACTTTGTGCTGACCTTATTGTCATATGCGTACGAAACTTGGACAGTACACCACAACCACGCAAGGAAACGGAATCGATTCCTTTTGAATTGTCTTAGGAAGATTCTGAAGATCACCCGGCAGGACAAAGTATAGGACATTGAGGGCCTTTCTCGTCCTAAACTGCTAAGCATTCAAACTCTACTGCAGAGAGCACAGCTCTGATGGGCTGGCTACACTGTTCGAATACCAAATATGTTTTCCTAAAAGACTATTTTATGGAGAATTCACACAAGGCGAGTGCTCATCTGGTGGTCAGAAGAAGTGATACAAGGACATTCTCAAGGTCTCTCTGAAGAACTTCGGAATTGATTGAATGACATGGGAGATACTGGCATGAGTGGCATGGGAGATACTGGCATGAGTGGCATAGGAGATACTGGCACAGGACTGCATAGTAACACCCAACACGGAGATCCCTCATCAAAGAAGGTGCTGTGCTCTATGAGCAAAGCAGAGTTGAAGTAGCACAAAAGAAATGTGAGATGTGCAAATTTAGGGAATCCACCCCAAATGTTCACATAGACTATTTGTGCCCAAACTATGGTAGAGCATTCTGAGCTTGTACTGGTCTCATCAGCCACAGTTGGACAACTTGACTCTAACACGATGATGTCATTCTGGTCCTCTTTGAGAGCGAAGGACAACAACCAACTAACACCAAAGGCACAAAGATGGGAAATGAGATGTTATACATAAGGAACAGAGAAGGGGGCCATTTTGGCTGGATTGTACAACCATATAAGGTCCAGAATTCTGCTGGCTGGGGAACCCTGTACCTCCCCCATAACCATGGGGTGTTCTTTTTAATACCAAAGGAAGGGGCCAAGGAGCTCAAGATTGATTTTAGGTAGTAGCTTAATCCATCATTATGAATACTTACAAACAAGGGGCAATCTTCAGTCTAGAGTGGCAGCCAGACTGTTCTCTGGATCCCCACTGAAGAATCTCAAAACCCCATGGAAATTATAGAAAACAGACAAAGGCAGGATAAGCTAGAGAGTGCACCACCACTGATTAGTGGATAATTTTGGTTTTCTGCTTAGTAATGAGATTGGGAGTTAAGCCATTGTTATGCTCAAACATAAGTTTGTGAATTGATCATGTCCTGGTCACAATATTCTTGTTTTGGCTTTCCTAGGTCATAGTATATTAAATTTTGACTCAGTATGTAAGTTATGATTTGTAAAAGGTCACCATGTTCAGGCTTTCATCTTTTACAAAGTTTAAGTTTTTATGGCTTTTCACTTATTACTGTATTTTAGGGCTTTTTCCCCAATAGGAACCCTACAATCCACCCCTGAAAAGCTGCCCATACAATCTTTCCAAATATCTTCTCCACCGTCACTGGGGCAGCTCTATACTAGGGTGTTTAAGGCCTTTTTTAGGTACAGCCAGAATGATCTCATTTGTAAGCATAAAACACATAAGGAATACAAGCACAGATAGGAAAATAACATGACCAATAAGAAAATTACCACAATACTTAGAATTTTCTTCCATCCCACCCTTGGGGAGGTGAAGAAAGAACAAATGACAGGGATCAATGGGTGAGCTGAATTTCTGAACTTGGTTCAGAGACAAAGAAACATGGCTTGGACAGTTTTACTCCATATTGGGGGTGACAGAGAACAGAATCAATTACAGAATGGGATCAGAACAATTTGATTTTCTCAATGTCCCCTTTTTTTGTGAAGGGGAGACTTGTACAATGATGACCATCAACCCACTTGGAATCTAGATATCCCATGTAGTTGTCTGGTCTCTGGAACATCTTTTCTTGGGGCCATCTGGAAAATGTCTTGTCCTCTGGGGCAGCTCTTCAGTAGAATTGTTTTTCTGGTTCCAAATTGCTTGTAGAGACTCCTTAGATGTTCCTGCTAAAATCTTTTACAAAACAGATCTCAATACAGGTTTAGTATAGCCTTTCAAATTTTACTTCTCCAATAACTAGTTCATATGGTGAAGACCAGCTCTGAGCTCTGATCTTAACAATATCAAAGTAGGAACCCAGAGTTTGCTTGAAAAATCAAAAAATTTAGGAGATTTTTTATTTGCCTCATTAGAATCATTTATATTTGACATACAAGATTGTCTGATCTTGTTGCTTTCTCAAAATTCTCCACTCTGATTCCAATTCCTTTTGGAGGATCAGATGCAATTAGGAATTCAGTCCTGTATATGAAAACTTAAATAACAACACTTTGCAGGTAAAAGTTTTCCACCCCTGGGTTCAATGGTTATACAAGTGAAATTACTTATATGAGGCTAACTCTACTCCAATTATGATAAAAGACTTTGGAGGATACTTCAATAATTAGTTCCAAAACAGTGCATATACATAAGTTGCTTATAATAAAACATATTTGTACCACAGGACACACAGTACAAACCAGTATTATTTCCCCATTAGTAATAAACTTTGAATGAAATTGATTTTTTCATTAATGTAAAAATATTTGATTGCACTGAAATTTCCTTCCCCAGACCAGACTGAAAATGTTTCTGATTTAGTTTCAGTTATTAATAGAATAAGAGCTAGGTCCTTCAATCAGTTATACCAATACCCAATTGTTTTTACATCATTTTGAAACATTTAAGGACCTTATTTTATCTTTGCCTAATTTTTCCCATATTATTCTAAAAGAATAAGCTATTTCAGGGACTTAATCTTTCAATGACTGTACAGGCAGGCAGATGACAAGCCCAAGTACTAATTTACCTAGTTGTTTAGGATATGGAATGACTACACATTCAGGTCAAAATAGCAAGGTTTCACATACTTGCTCATATCTTTTATATGCTCATATCTTTTATATCTTTTCATATCTTTTACTGACCCCTTGCTCTGATTATATAAATTTGCTATAAAAGGAAAAAGCAAGGACATGATTATACCAGCATCAAAATGGGTCCTTCAGGCTTAAGCCTATGGGCACATACATGACAGGATAAAGTATCCTTAGCTATGTTTGAATTCACATAAGAGTCACAGTTTGGCACCCCAACCATGCAATATCAATTCCACCTCATAGCCAGACTCAGGAATAGCCATGTGGAAAACATTCCTTTTCAAAGGCACACAATGGGGAAACTGAGTCAGGAGCATTCCCTGGGCCAAGGTCATCCTTTCAGCTTTTCCCAGATGCAAACCTCCACCTGTAACAGTTCAGGATCACACTCCCTCTGAGTAGCTTATGGCATTTCCCTCAAATGGTGGATTACTAATTATTGATTGATTATTATGATCCACCAGACAACTATACCCAAATTCAAAACTCGAACCTCAAAACAAAATCTGTTAGAGTCCCAATGGCTTTTATCTCAAACAGCAAGTTTCACTAATCACAGATTAGGCCTAAATATAATTATTTTTACTCTCACAAAGTTGCAATAAGCAATAAAAAATTACCAAGTCTCACATATTTAAGAGATTTCACTTAACATCTTTCACTTGTTTTTCTTTTCATCTCAATTTAAATTTGTCCTGATGTAAAAGCCAATCATCAGAAAAAAATTTCTATATTATACATAAACTTGCAAATTCTCAGCAAGCCAAGTTCATTATTTAGCACCTCCATAACCCAAACAAGCTCTTTTCCCAGGCCTGATGACCTTGTTTCCAGGCACCTGTCAAGTTTATAAAATAAAAGGAATTGACATGGGAGGGGCTGATCCTGGTGTCGCTGCCTATTCACCCCATGATATTCTTCCTCTAGATTGAGATAAATCACATACTGTCTAGGTGGCAAGTCCCCTATTTTCAGTCTTAATTTAGTTTGTTTTGCCCTGACTGAATTTTCCCTGTATCCCAGGATATCTTCTTGGTTCCCATATAGCATCGCGCATTCCGCACCAGTATCTTCCAGAGCAGACACAGTTTGTTAATTTTTAGGACCCCAGTATATGGTAACTGGCACATGGGGCCTCCAGTCACCCCTTCGAGCCCTGCATCAGAGGTGACCTTGGTCATATTCCTAAGGGAGGGGTGCAGGGGGTGTCCACTCCATCTACCCTTAGAGCTTGGGCTGTGCTCTTTGACACTGCCACCCCTCCTCCCCCAGGTGGAAAGACTAACCCTGCTGCCCACTCTCATACCCCAAGGAGGACTGTTCTGAATGGGCAGAACCAATTCAGAGAAGGCTTTCACCTAATCCCCTCCTTTCCACACACAGTTATCAATTAACAATTTTAGGTTTTAACATTAAAACAGTAACCCCAAAAAATTTAGTTAACAATCTTACAACTTTTATAAGTGATAGACAAATTGCTTTAGTTGTAACCTCCTCTTTAACTACAGGCAAAGGAGGAAATACCCAGTTTTCTAAGTGGCAAATACAAAACATTATAAGACAGGGTTAGCCGGGCTGATAAAATAACATACCTAGTTTTACATAATTTTTCCACTATCTTTTAGTTTCTTTCAGTTCATACTTTAATAACATCCAAATCATGAAAAGTTATTTGATATAACTGATACAAAAGTTTACCAATTTGAAATAATATTATGTGTTTAAAACTTGAAACACATTCCTAATCAGGTGACTCCAATTCTGTGGAATGCACTTTCAAATTACCTTACATAGAAAATCAGGCATCTCATCACCATTGGCATTATATACTGGTCACATCTAATTAAAGAATTAATAATAATAGTTAACATTTATAGTGTCTGCCCCCTGCTAGGCATTGTGTTAGGCAACTTCCAATAATGTGAGGTAAACTGAGGTAACTTGCTTAAAGTCACCCAGTTAACAAATTTCAGATCTATGCACTTCCCCAATTTGCCTTAGTGCCAAATAGCATAATAAATTCTGACTTAAGCATTAAATTAGGAGTGACACATTTCACTTAAAATATGACCAGAATGAATTGTTACCTTTCAGTCGTGTCCCAATTCACACAAGTCTTTTCTCTTTTTGTGCCCAGGAAAGGGTCAAGTGTCAGTTCTATTCCAAAGTGCACGCCTTATTATTTTTCTCTGCTCTCTTCACCTTGAAACTTTCACTGACACAGCCCTCAAACCAGCCTCTTGATAATCACGGAAATGCAGGCATTTGAGTTTTAAAGTGATGGTAAACTTTTTTCTTTCTCAAAAGTTTCCAAACCATTTACTCTCAAACCCTCTGTTCACACTGTTCACGCGAACAGATTACGACTTTCTTTCTGCCCATGCTCCTCTCATTCCTACATACTTAAACTTTCTTGCCTTTCCTTCTATCTACTTATCCCTCTGGTGGACTTTGATTAAAGCCTCTTCTAAAATGGCAAAATGTTTTATTTCTTTCTTAATCTGATCCTACTTCTCATACCCTCCTCTACTCACCTTTACAATCATAACCTATATTTCACTAAAAATACTTTCTTTTCTGTCTCTCTCATCTTCACTCACCCCTCTGAGGTTGCTACAGTCAGGGAGAGGGGGAGAGAAAGAGAAAGAGCCTTGATGGTGGCTCCATTTAATGGTCTGGATAAGGGCTGTCCCATGTCTGCCACCAGCCTTGCTCTCTCCCTTGGTAGTGACTCTTTCTCAATGCCATGGGGAAGGGCTGTCCCCACGTCAGCCTTCTTCCCTTCCTAGCTAACCCCAACTCCCCCTTGGCATTCCACTGGTATCCTGCCCGACTATACCAAATGTAAGGCCTGGAATTTCCCCAGCTGGGGAACCCTGTACCTCCCCCATAACCATGGGGTGTTCTTTTTAATACTAAAGGAAGAGGCTAAGGAGCTCAAGACTGATTATAAGTAGTAGTTTAATCAATCATTATGAATACTTACAAACAAGAGGTAATTTTCGGTCTGGGGTGGCAGCCAGGCAGTTCTGTGGTTCCCCACTGAAGAATTCCAAAATCCTTGTGGTAATTATAGAAAATAGACAAAGGCAGGAAGAGCTAGAGAGTGCATCACCACTGATTGGTAGAGATTTTTGGTTTTCTGCTTAGTAGAAAACTTGGGAGTTAAGCCACTGTTATGCCCAAACATAAGTTTGTGAATTGATCACGTCCCAGTGACAATATTCTTGTTTTGGCTTTCATAAGTCATAGTATCTTGTGTTTTGACTCAGTGTCTAACCTATGATTTGGTATTTAAGTTATGATTTGTAAACAGGTCACCATGTTCCGGCTTTCACCTTTCACAGAGTTTAAGTTTTTATAGCTTTTCACTTACGGCTTTTTCTCAATTCAGACCCTACAAATGGGAATGAATATATATGTTGAGGCCAGGTTGTGAAAGTCTATGAAAGATAAACAGAGGAGTTGATATTTAAAGAGCCACTCCAAATGAAGAAACTGAGGTAAACAGGGTTAAAGTGACTTGCCCAGGGTCATAGAGTGCCTGAGGCCTAATTTGAACTCTGGTCTTCCTGATTCCAGATCCAGTGCTCTCTATCCATTGTGCCACCCAGCTGCTCCACAACACCTTATTAGCAATAAAACAATAGAATTTTAGCTGGAATAACTTTAGAGATAATATAGTCCAATTTGCTAATCTTATATATGGAAACATATATAAGGCATGGCGAGGCATGCAAGATTAAGCAACTTGTCCAATGATAAGCACTTTTTTAAGCCGCTACCAGGAAAAAAGATCTATAATAAAATTTAAAAGTTAAAAGGTTCATAACCCTCCTACTATTTTCTCTGAACCGAGATCACAGAATTCTACTTCCATCTGTAAAGAACCTAAAAGACCATCTCCCACACCCTCATCTGACACATGAAGAAGCTGAAGCCAGGATGGTGCCTTGTCCAAGCACACACAGGGGGCTCCCTGTGGAAGATCTCCAGTCCGGCTCAGATCCTCTAACTCCAAATCCACCTGCTATTGCAAGGAGGGAGAGTGAGAGGGGAGTGTGTGTGTGTGTGTGTGTGTGTGTGTGTGTGTGTGTGTGTGTGTTTTAGGAAAAAGCCTGACACGGCCCTGAACATATCCTTGTGTCAATTAAGAGGCGCATTATGCCACCCGTGACCCTCCAGATTAAAGTGAACTCCTTTTCTCGGAAACAAAGGGGAAGTCCGTACTGTTGTTTATGACGAGGCTGCTTCTGAGAGCCAAATCAGGCGCGAAGGGGAAACGTTCACACTTGTCCCTTATGAGCCCCCGTAGTGGTGCGCCGACGCCAGCCTAGGCATGGTTAGTCAGGTGTCAGCCTAGCGGGTCCCGAAGGGCCGAACCGCTCACGCTCTTCCCCGGATGTAGGGATGTACGCATGTATGCCAAACACACGCGCCACCCCTGCCTCGAGGGAAACAGTTCCCACCCACCCCCAACCAACCCCGCCTTCTCTTCACCGCCCCTCTCCTGTGCCCCCTGATTGGCTAAGAATGGAGGGTGAGCTTGAACTTACGCAAGCGCGCGGAGACCTTTTCCCTCCGCCTCCCGCTATAATAAGGCGTCCCGAAACCCACTCTCCCTCCAGCCAATCACTGGCGGCTCCCTCTGTCTGTCTTCTCTCTCCCCGCCCCTACTCTTCCACCCCTCCCCCCCTCTTGATTTACCGCGCGCGAGAGCACTCCGGGATCCGGCGCCTGCGTAGTAGTTATCGAGCCTCTCGGTGACCAGCACAATGGGGTCTGTTGGTCCTGCGGCGCTGCAGGGTGTCATTCAGCTGGACGACTGTGGGACCCGAAGAGGGCGGTGGACAGAGAAGGGCCATGGCGCCGGCAGAAATTCTTGACGGGAAGGTGGTCTCCGCGTAAGCCACAAATCCTTCCAGCTTGGGGGCAGGGTTAAGCTGCGGGCTTGGGGGGCCCACACCCCCTCGCCTCTCTGGACCTTGGGCTGAGGAGGGGGGAGGGGAGGAAGCAGAGTTGTCCTGAGTGGAGCAAAGGCCCCGGAGGAACTTGATCAGGGGGGCTCAGGTTCATGGCCAGGCGTCCCCATAAGATCTGCCATCTTCCTATTTCTCCAAGTAATAGGACACTCCCTCGGTGACCTGGGACATGACTTGCCCTTTCCTTTGATAAAATTTTCTATTGAGATACGAGGATCCTCAGATTGCACATTCGTTCCCCAGGGACCACTGCTATGTCTGTACTGTTGGAATCCAGGCAGTGCTTTGGGACGGTCCCCTCCTGGAATCGAGGCAATCTTAGCACTTGTTTAAGGGAAAAAGCTGTTTTCTCCTCTTTCCCACCCCTAGTATTGAAGACGGGTCAATTAGCATTTTCGTTGTTGCTGTCCTTCAGAACCTCACTGGGACCCGGAAATCGACAAAACCTATCAAGTCCCAGATGTACACTTGGTGGATACATGATTGTGTTTCCTGTCCCCGGAGTTGTAAAACCTAATATTCCCCGAGGATTGCATTAGTAGAAGAGTGCTTTAATGCATTATTTTAGATGTGAGGGTTGAAGTTGTGAGTAAGGAAGATATGTTCTTTTTGAATCCTCACTTAACTGATACACCTTAAGTGGCAAAGTCTCACAAAGCTATTCTTAGTGCACTAAGAAAGTAACTGATAGATAGCATAGTTGCTCCCAAACCATACTTTGGGAGTTTAGAGATGCAAAGAGAAATGTAAACTGGACACTATTAGAGGTAGCCAGTTAGGGTGAAGAAATTCCGGTATCTTGGACTGAAAACTTGGGCAGGGGAGGGGACAAATCCTGTAGCTGAAGTAGACTTGAGAGCAGGGACTTTTTTCTTTCCCCTTTTCTACGTAGCGGGCACATAATAAAAGCTTGTTGAATTGAATTCAAGTGTTTTCGAGGTTGGGATGTTCATCGGGATAGATTTAATCTGCTTGGCCCTACCAAGTAGTACTGGGAGCAATGGACAGAAGTTACAGAAAGCCTAAGTAAGGCTTGATATAAGAAAAAGCTTCCTGACGACAGAGAGTTGTCAACACCAATGTAATATGGACTGCCACTTTCTTAATGATCCTAGTAATGTCAGGATTTCAATGTCTTTACATTCCTACTCTTAAGATATTTACTCTTGACTAGGTTGAGTTGAACTACACTATAAATCCCTTAAACCCCCCCCCCACCCACCCAGAGATTTTATCTTGTAAAGGAACCTAGATTAAGATGGATCTCAGTTTCTAATGTCCTGGCCCCCTTCTGTTGCGATTCATGGAATGAAAGGCAAAAACAGCCAGAATGAGGTGATTTTCCTTGCCCTGATTGCCAAGGGCCACTGGGGTCTCGTGACCAGGCCTTGCTACTTTATGCTACCTCCTCCCCCTCTTTTCCTAAAATTATAAAGAACCTTTCATGGGTCTCTTAGATGAGAAATCCATTGTGCTCTGCACTCTTGGGACATCCCCCAGGGTGGCAGTTTTGCTACCCTTTTATCTCAATTAAAGATACTTTATCCTTCAGCTCATGGCCAGGATTTACTAACAACTGAAATTATCTAAAAGTAGAGTAAGGAAGAGAACAATCATTTTTTGAGTGTGTTCTCCATGCCAGGTACTAACAAGTGCTTTACAAATATTATTTCATTTGATCCTTTTTACAGGTGAGGAAACTGAGACAAATAGGGGTTAAGTGACTTGCTAATAAGTGTCTGAGGCCAGGTTTGAGCTGAACGTGTAGGTTATTAATGCATTCTGAAGGTTTTCAAGCAAAGGTCAAGTGTGTTTTAGAAAGAATTCTTGTTCAGATGTCGTTTTGTCTGTGGCCCAGTGGGTTTTGTCAATTTCCCAAACCCTGTGAAGTTTTCAAGGACAGCAACAGTGAAAATGACCTTTCACTGGTATCATAAAGGGAAGTACCCATGTGACTGCAAGACTGGTTTGAGTTGTTGGGTTTTTTGGTTGTTTTTTTTTTTTAAGATGAATAATTAGTCAGGTCTCTGAGGCTCCTTCCAATGCTGAGTTTGAAATGGTCAGTCATTTAGTGTCACTGGGCCTCAATTTCCTCATCTGTATGTAAAATGAAGAGATTGGATTAATTAGATAATCTCTAAAGTTTCTCAAGCTCTCAATCTTATCAGTGTCGAAAGAGGCAGCTAAGTGGCACAGTGATAGTGGTCTGGGCTTGAAGTCATGTAGGCCTGAGTTCAGATATGGGCTTAGACACCAGCTGTGACCTTGGGCAAGTCACATAACCTCTGCCTCAGTTTACTCATCTGTAACATAGGGATAATAATAGCAACTTCGTTCAGGTTGTTGTGAGATAAAATGAAATA
>NW_020953634.1:0-23030 GCF_900497805.2 Vombatus ursinus
GTGATCTGGCTGAGGACCGAAGACCCGGGTGTGGGTAAGACTCTGGTGGTGTACTCCTTATAGAAGGAGTGAGTACTGGCGCACGGCTGGCAGAAGGTCGGCGTGCGGCCAGTATACCTGTATATGAAAAAATTATTATTGATAATAGAATTAATAGCATAAGTATGTGATGCTTCAGTACTTTTCTAATCTAATAAGGACTTAAGTGCCTATGCAAAGCAATATAAAACAGTCCCTTCCCTCAAGGAGTTTATATTCTCTTATTGTAAGAACTTCATTGATTTTTGAACTAGTTAAATGTGATTTGGGTTATCATTTTGTTGTCGTTAGGAGCTAGTTAACAATCTGGAGGCACTGAAACCTGAAACTGGGTCTTCTGAACCATCATGTAGCCACATCTTTTGAACAGGCAACATTGTTACAGTGTTTTAGGCACGTTCCTGGAGTAGCTGTTAACCTTATTCTAATCATCCTAAAAAAAAGAATGGCAATGATTTGTTATTTTGGAATGAGGGAACGGGTGTGTTCAACCACATATTTCGATTCCTGCACTCCAAACAAGGCAAGAGCTGCAAAAGTACCATTTCTTGTGTTTTCTTGGGGTTAATGCAAAAATGATAGTGACTCTAGGAATTTACTGTAAAGAAGGAAATCAGAATTTATAGAGCGCCTACTATGTTCCATAGTAATACAGAAAGCTTGACAGTTATCGAATTTAATCCTCACTAGAACCTTGGGAGGTAGGTGTTGTCATTTTACCCATTTTATATCTGAGGAAACTGAAGCAGACATAGGTTAAATAAGTTGCCCAGAGTCATATAACTAGCAAGTGTCTGAGACCTGATTTGAACTCAGGTTTTCCTGATTCTGGGCCACCTAGCAATATGAAAGGCTGAATCCAAAGAGCACTTAGGGTATGGTGAAGTTTTATAGGTAGATTATAAGCTGATGATACAGCAGTTCAACTACAATACTTCAACCCAGCTAGTGATCAGAGACAAGACCTGCAGGTGATGCCAGCTCTCACTGTGAAGTTGAAGATTCATTAATTTATATTTCATAGCATTCAAAACTGTTTCTTAAGAAAGCAACATTGTAGATACCACTTTACTGTGTGGAGATTTATTTAAAAATTAATTGGAGATCCTTGAATGAAAGGATATCATTAAGTCAATGTGAAATACTAGTTCATTTGACCTTACTAGGCCTTCAGATTAAACTTGCATGTGATATGAGAGAACTTACACATTTCTGTTAACTTGGGAGTAGGATGGCTGAAAGTTCTAAAGCAGTTTGAGATTATAAAGTGCTTTCCTTACAACTGACTTGTGAGGTAGACTAGTCTAAGTAATATCCTCTTTTAGAGATGAAAAAACTGAGACTCAGGGAAGAGGTTGCAACATTGTACAAGGAAAATATTTTATATTTTGTTGATCAGTATATTTTAGTATATCAGTATAATTTTTGCTGTCACATTATTGAAGCAGGCTAATAGACGATTTTCTTTTACATATGAAGTTAGTTTGGTAAATTTTAGTTGACTTTGGTTTTTGATAACCATGTGCTTTTCAACTAGGATAGCGAAAGTAAAAAAAATTTGCTGTTTGAACACCAGGTGGTGTCACAGTCAATGGCCTATATTTATATGTGTTTCTGTTTCATCATATTCTTGATAAAGTATATTCAGGCAGAATTGGATTTTAGCTTCAAACCTGAGAGGCAGAGTAAGAATGAACAAAAGGGATTCTTCAACAGAGTATTAGACTGGGAAGGAATGGTAGGGGTCATATAGTACAAGGCCCTCATTTTTCAAGACTCAAGGAATTAAATGACTTGCATGAAGACACAAGGAGCAAATTAGTAAGAGTCATAGCTAAGATTGAGGATCCCAAATAGTCTGTCCATTTTGCTAAGTATAAAGTTTATCTCTGTAGGCACTTATATACTCAAGGCAGTTTGTACTATAAAGAAAAACTTACCATTATCCTCTCTTTAAAATTAAGAAAAAGGCATTTCTAAGTTATGTACTTTTTAATGGTCAGACCAGTAGTTTGACCTTGGGAGTTTATTTTGAAATTAATATATCATGAAATCAAAGTAGTCATTTGTACCTTTAGAGAAAGAAACAGTAAACTTTACTGTATTTCAGGCCAGAGAATTGAGTCATTCAATCATAGAATGTTAGTGGCAAGTTGGGATGGAAAGTTTCAAATATTGTTTTGGAAGTTTCTTTGCATTTTTAACAGACAGCTTTATTTTATTTTATTTTATTTTAGCTTATCAACAGTGATCACACAAAGTTGTATTATTTACTTGTGTCGCTCTTCTCAGTTTCTCTATTATGTAAATTATATTGAAGTTACTTACTACTACTATTGAGTTTTTTCCCCCCCAAAAAAAGCTCATGGCAGTATAAAGAACAGATTTGAAAGGGGTAGAATTTGCAATAGATTGCATAAAAACTGTGTATTTGTATTGGTACCTGCGGTCCTACTTTTAAAACAGAAGTATTTATGTAATGCCTAGTGAGAGCATAATTACTTTAATTGCTTTTCTAGACCTAGCTAAGTTTTAGCTGTATGGGAGGGAAATTTTCCTAATAATTAGAGCCTTCTAAAAGTAGAATGTCCAGGTTATAGTTGAATTCCTCAGGACTTAATAAAAGGATTTGTTTTGTGAAGTTTGGATTCAGTCAAAGGGCTGCACTTGAGGACCTAGAGGGCTACATGTGGTCTTGAGGCCACAGGTTCCCTACCCCTGGCCTAGATATTTTGAATTTAAGTTTTAAGGCCCTTCATTTGAGACTCTACAGGATTCCTAACATTATCCAGATACAGTGGAGTAGGAGTACAGAGAAATACTGTGGCTCCACTTGGCAAAAAGATTAGTATTTATTTTAGACACCGGAAACAACAAATAGTAAAAGTGGTTAATTATACATGTTACTTATATCTATATCTTTACCTAAATGTAATCTGCCCTGCCCGTTTGCAGTCAGGCCAACAAAACTGGCCAGAAAATGGAGAAAAACTAAATTCCAGGTTCATGGAAGCCAAATTTCAGTTGGCTGAGATTCATTTGATTGGAATAGAAAAAAATGTGCTGTTTACACTTTCGTCTGTTGCCTCACTGGTTGGGCAGGCTTTTGACCAGGAAGATAGTGCCCCTGACTCAGGCCAATAAAAACATTTGTCTTAGCTCAGGTAATCTGATCAAGAGACCTTTAAGCTGAAAATGAAAGGAGAGAAAGAGAAAATCGCTTAAATCCATCTACCAAGGCTCTTATCATGAAGAGTAGCAGGTACAACATAGAAGAAGAATAGCAGAAAGAAGACCAGTAATTCTTGGAATACAATATTCAAGAAGAGAGCTAGGAGCAAAAATCCATAGCTTCAGATGTCTATGTCCCGGTGCACAAAGTATGGATAATAAACAGTGAATTAGAAAACCTAATGCTGAGAGACAAATTTGACCAGATAAGTTTAAGTGAGATGTGTTGAGATGGGATTTGTAATTGGAGAATATGGCCTTGGAAGGACATGTCTTATTGAGAATAAACAGAAAAAGATAAAAAGGGTTGTGGAGTAGCATTTTATATTAGGAAGATATATTCATGAGTCATAGGGCAACTAGACAAGGAAATAGAATAGAGAGCATTTGATTAAGGATCAATAGAGGAAGTGTCTTAGGCCTGTGATTTGGTGCATTTGGCATAATATTATATACCTTTCCCCTGTCTTCAGCTTTTTAATTTTTATTATCTTTTATTTTTATCACCTTTATTTCCCAAAATATCCTTTCCTAATCAACAACCAATAAGCATTTATTAAGTACCTGCTTTGTGCAAGGGACTGTCCTAGGCACTTGGGATACAAGGACAAAAGTGATACTGGTTCTTGCCCTCAAAGAATTTACATTCAATCTAGGGAGGCAACATATACATGCATAGATAGGTACAAAGTAGTCACATGGTGATATGAGATGGGAAGGCACTAGCAGCTGGGGGTTTCAAGAAAGGAGTCGTGTAGAAGGTAATACTTGAACTGAGCCTTGAAGGAAACTAGGGATTCTGAAAGATAGAGGTGAGAAGGGAGCTCATTTTCAGGTATGGGAGATGGCCAGTGCAAAAGAACAGACATGGGAGTTGGAATGCTGGGTATGAGAAATAGCACCAGTTTGGCTGAAGTGCAGTGTGCATACAGCACTTTTTTGTGTCATGAACCTCTTTGGTAGTCTGATGGACCACTTCTTAAAACAGTGTTTTTAAATGCACAAAGTGTAATACATAAGATTATAAATTTTAATGAATTTATTGAAATATTTTTATAAAATTTTATTGAAATATAGTTATAAATTTTTTAAAGTTCCTGAACCCTCACATTAAAAATGTAAAGGTTGTGAAAGGTCTTAAATGCCAAACAGGAATTTGTATTTGATTGTGGAGATAATAGAGAGCCACTGGAGTTTGGGTAGGAAGGTGACATGGTCATATCTGTACGTTAGTGTTGAGGTTTAGAGGTGCTGGGACCCCAAAATCACAACAAATGGGTCCTGCCCAAATGAATTCGACCCAAGTCTTCTTTCAGCTAAAGACAAGGTTTATTAAAGATCCACCATATTGGCTAGACTATAAGAATCTGAGCAGTGCCTAGATTTTAAGAATCTCAGCCTCTTGATGGGAGACAAGATGGACCTTATATACAGAAAGAATGTGGGAGGGAATCTAGGAGTGGCCAAGTAGTTTGGGGTGACTGGAGGAGGGGTCTGGGAGAAGGGTTGTCTTTATGGGAGTGGCCAGTAAGCTGGAATGACTGGAGGAGGGGTATAGGGAGGATCTTGATGGGAGGGAATGGGGTCTAGATAGGGTCTAGGGAGGGGAAGTGGTGAGGGGCCATCTGGAGGTAATAGACAATGGAGGGCTGGGCTAGGTTAAAGATAACAGAGAATTGGAAGATTGGGTATTGGCAGTAGTGAAAGGCCAGTTGATAAGATTATAGCCTCAGGCAAACACTAGAGACTTTCTTGATCTAGTAAGAGAATTCAAGGACAGTCCAAGATTTTTCTAGGCTCCCGAGGGGGACCGAGATTCTTTTTGGGGTGAGGGGCAAATGTCTCGACTTATATGTAAATATGTACAGATAAGGATAAATAGGAAGTAATCAACTGAGCCCAGGCCCTAGAATTCTATGGGATTGGAAAAGGCTTCCTGCTGAAGGTAGGATTTTAAGGAAGCCAGGAGGTAAAAATGAGGAGGGAGAACTTTTCAAGCGTGGAAGACAGAGAAAATGCCTGGAGCTGAGAGATGCAGTGTCTTGTTCAGGAAACAGCTAGGAGCCAGTGTCACTGTATCAGAGAGCAAATAGAGCATAATAAAGTATAAGAAGATTGGAAAGGTTGGAGAGGACTAGGTTATGAAGGGCTTTGAATGTCAAACGGATGATTTTGTATTTGATCCTGGAGGTGATAGCAAGCTGCTGGAGTTTATTGAGTATGGGAATAATATGCTCGGACTTCTGCTTTAGAAAAATCACTTTGTTTAATGGAGGATGGACTGGAGTGGTTATGATGTGGTTTAGAGGTTTAGGGATGCTGGGACCCCGAAATCACAACACACGGGTCCTGCCCAAAAGAATTCAACCCAAGCCTTCTTTCGGCCAAAGACAAGGTTTATTAGAACATCCATCATATTGGGCAGACTCTTAAGGAGTCTGAAAGTCTGTGAGGTATTGGCTAGATTATAAGAATCTGAGCATCTTAATGGAGACAAGATGGACCTTATATGCAGAAAGCCTGTGGGAGGGATCTAGGAGTGGCCACGTAGTTTGGGGTGACAGGAGGAGGGGCTTAAGGAGATCTGGATGGGGGGAGTGGTCAGTAAACTGGAGTGAACAGAACTCTGTGGACCTGGACAATGGACACTAGGTAGGATTAAGTGTGGGGTAAGACAATGGAGTGGAGATTGGGTGTAGCCACAATGAAAGGCCAGTTGATGGGATTATAGTTTCTGGCAAACCCAGAGATTTGGCCCTGTGAGAAAGTCCAGGGTTTTTCCTTTCTAGGGCCCAGATCCCCACCCCGTCAGTTAGAAACTTTGAAGCAAAGAGCCCAACCAGCAGGCTATTGCAATAATCTAATCACGAGGTGAAGAGAGCCTGAATCAGAGTGGAGGCAGTGTCAGAAGAGAGAAAGGGTCATATGTGAGAGATATTAGGAAGGCAAAATCAACAGGCCTTAGCAACAAATTGGATATGGCCAGTGAAAGATGGGGGATTAGGACTGTGGTGTTGCCTTTAACAGTATTAGGGAAGTTTGGAAGGGAGCAGAGTTTGGGGGAAAGGTCATGATTTTAGTTTTGGACATACTGACTTCAAAATGTCTCCAATACATACAGTTTGAGATATCTAAGAGACATTTGGAGATGTGAGGATGAAGGTCAATAGAGGGGTTAGGATTGGATAATTCAATTTGAGAGTCATCAGCTTGGAGATAATAATTGAATCCTTGGCAGCTGGTGAGATCACCAAGTGAAAGAATATAAAACGAGAAGAGATGAGGGCCCAAGATAGAGCCCTATAGGACCCCCAGGATTAGCAAGCGTGACCTAGATAAAAATCCAGCAAAGGAGACAGAGAAGGATCAGTTAGAAAGGTCGAAGGAAAAACCAGGAAGAACAGTGCCTTGAAAATCTAGAGAGAGGAGAGTATCAAAGGATCAGATTACAGAGAGGTCGAGAAAGATGAGAACTGAGAAAAGGCCATTGAATGTAGCAACTAAGGGATCACCGGTAACTTTGGAGAGAGCAGTTCCAATTGAATAATAAGATAAGAGGTCAGATTGTAGAGAGTTAAGAAGGAAGGGGAGGCACCTATGTTGATGGCAGGAGATATGGGACAATAGTGGGAATGGAAGGATTGAGTGGGGGGGTTTTGAGAATGGAGGAGACATTGGAAATGTCTATAGGCAGTAGGAAAGCAGCCAGTAGAGAGGAAGAGAGTGGGGATTATAGAGGAGGGCAATCTGCTGGAGAAGATGGGTTGGAATGAGACCACCTTTGCAGGTGAAAGAGTTAGCCTTGGCAAGGAAAAGGACCACCTCTACGTGTTAACCAGGATTGGAGGAGATAATCACAGAAGGCATCTTCTGAGATGGAGGGGAAAAGAGGGAGCCCTTGGTGAGAGGCCTCAATTTTTTGCGGTAAAATATAAGCAGGGTTTTCCCTTGAGAAGGTAAAGAGGGGAGCCGTGGGAGGTTTGAGGAGGAATAAAAAGGTTTGGAAAAACTGTGGATAGTGGGAATGAGTCAATTGGGAAAGTTTAGAAGGATTGCCCAGCAACATTGACAGCCCAGATGAGGTGTTAAATGATTTTTGAGTTCATTAAGGAATAGAATAGCTTATGTAGACCTTGTTAAAAATAATGTCAGAATTATTAACTAACAGATGAAGTCAAGGGTCTTAGAATCATAGATCTAATGCTGGAAGGGAGTTCAAAGGCCATCTTATCCCACCTCCTCATTTTATAAATGAGGAAATTGAGGCCCAGGGAGATCAGGTACTTGTTCAAGTTTATAGGGTTACTGCCAGCTGTGGTATTTGAACCCAGGTCTTGACTCTGCAGCCAAGATTCTTTCTACAACACCACGCACACTGTGTAACAGAAATAGCATCCAGAAAATACATCACTCTTCTCCCCATCTTCACCTTTCACATCTTCAATCCTGCATCTGTACCCCACTAGTTCATTTATGAGGTAACTAACCTCAGATCCTGCTTCTCCCTAGAAGGGGAATACAAGACATGATTCCATAAAAGAGCCTGATAACTATCACTTATCCACTATCAGTAATTAATTCCTAGATGTTTAATACATTTCATGGTTATTATAAAGGACATTTCTGTCTCTGCAATATCTATTATCTACATTTCTTACTCAGCCTCACTACTCACACAGATTCTCATCACTGGTTTCCTGGAGTACTACAATGGCTTCTTCATTGCTCTTTCTACCACAAGTCTTTCCTCCACATAGCTGCTAAAGCGCAGCTCTGACCATGCTCCTCTACTTAAATTCTAGGGCCTTCCTATTGCCCTTAGGTTAACAGTTAAACTCCTGTTTGGCTTTTAAGACCTGCCACAACCTCTTTCCAGCCTCATTATACACCACTCCAATTCTCATGCGTCACAATCTGCCAGACTAGCTTTGTCTCCTCACCAGCATTTCTGTGCCTTTGCACTGATTGTCCACTATATTTGGAACATGCTACCTGTGTGCAAAAAATCTGAGAGAGTTAATCTTGAAGCCTGGAAGACGAAGGTTCAATTCCTGCCACTGACACACAAAATTGCCTGTGTGACCCTGAGTTGTTTAACCTCTCAATGCCCTAGGCAATTAAGACTCAAGTAGTCTTATGAGAAGATGCCACTTTATACTGATAGAGGGAGTCTCCTCACCCAGGAGTTAGTTCCCTCTTATCATTGCATTCATTATGTCTAATCTCCAGCCTTGCCCTATGCTATACTTACAGGTGCACATGCTGTCTTCCCCAATAAATTTAAGCTGTTTGAGAGAAAAGATTACTTCTTTTTTGTTTTTTTGTCTTTATCCCCATACCTAGCACAGTGCCTGGCTCATGGTAAACAATAAATTGCTGACTGCAATGGAATTGCTTGTATGAAAGATGTGATCAGTTTTGTGACATTACATATTGTACTACAAAATGTTTGTACCAGGACATAAACCCTGAACAAAATTATATTATAAAATTTCCCCATTTCTCCATATTTAGCAGCTTTCATCATTTTTGCCATGTAGTAGGTATGCGGTGTTATCTTCAGGTTGTCTTGATTTGAATGTCTCTGACTATAAGTAAATTTGAACATCTTTTCAAGTGGCTATTGGTTTGCTTTTAAAAACATATAGCAGCAATTTAGATAGCAGTGCTATATAAATGATTATTTCCTTCCCTTCCTCATTTTATATGTGTGTGCATAGTCATTCTTTTATTTTAGATAAAAATATGAGACTATGAGCAGTAGTTCTCAGAGAACTGGAAGCAGTCAACAACTTCATGGAAAAAAAATACAATTACTACTAATAATAAGAAAAATGTAAATCAAAATATCTGAAATTCCACCCCCAAAGGTTACACCAATTTCTTCCCCCAATTAATGAGTATGCCTTAAACAGTTTTCTTTGTGAGTTTGGCTGAGAAAAGGAGGTCAGATATAAGACTTTATTTCCCCCCCAAAAAGATAATACAATAATAATAATCATAAAAGAGGAAAATCAAAAATAAAATAAAAAAATTTGAGAGTTGGAAGGGACCTCAGTGATCATCTAATCCAACTTATATACAAAGAATCTCCACTATGTGATACAGGATGAATAATCATCTAATCTCTATTTGAAGATCTCCAAGGAGCAGTAACCCTCTACCTCTCAAAGAGCTTTTAGACACTCTTAATTGTTAGAAAGGGATATTTCAATCCCTCCCCCCTTTTAAATCAAGCCTAAATTTGTCTGTTTATATCTTCTACCAATACTTCTAGTTTTGCTTTTTGGGGTCAAACTGAACAAGTCTAACCCCTCTTTCACATCACAACCTCTCCAATACTTGAAGAGAGCTATCACTGCATCCCTGAGTCTTTTCATCTCCATTGCATCAGCAAGTCCTCAAATGACTTGGACTCAGGATCCTTCACTATCCTTGTTGCCCTCCTCCCGACTCTGTCCAGTTTGTCTGTCCATTTCTTTATAAATTTTATCTCCTTGAACTGAACATAATACTCAAGTTGTGATCTCTTGGAGGCATAGTATACCACCCTCTTCTTGGAATTTATGCCTCTTCTAATGCAATCCAAGATCACATTAGCTTTTTTGGCTGCCAAGTCTACTTTCTCAACATCCCATCCTTCACTCACATTCCTTACTCCTGCCCTGTCTCATACTTGGGAAGGTGATTTTTTTGGTACCCAAGTACAGGACTGTACATTATCCCTATCGCATTTCTTCTTGTTAGAAATTCAATACAGTGCTTTAGCCTATTAAGATCCTTTTGAATCTTGATTTTGTTATCCACACTGTCAGTTGTCTCCCCCCCAGCTTCATGCCATCTGCAGATTTAATGGTTGTAGCATCTAATAAGCCTTTATCCATGTTTAAAAAAAATAAGTTAACCAATACTGGGCCAAGCACAAATCCCTGTAGTACTCCACTGGAAGATTCCTGCCACATTGACATTGAACCATTATCCACTACTGTTGTGAACCTGGCCATCCAACCAGTTCTGAATCCATCTGATTGTGTTATTATTGTGTAGTCTACATCTCTCTGTTGTCTCCACCAGAACAGTATGAGATACTTCATCATAAGCTTTGTTAAAATCTAAGTAAATTCAATCCACAGCATCCTTCCCATCTCGTAACTAGTTTAGTAACCTAGTCCCAAAAAAAGGAAATCAAAGTGGTCTGGTATGACCTATTTTTGATGAAGCCATGCTGGGTTGTTGTAATTGCCACTTTTCTTTCCAGAGGTTTACCAACCATTTCTTTAGTGGTCTGTTCTAGAATTTTTCTGGGAGTTGATGTAGTATACAGAATCTCCTCACTTCCCTTTTAAAAAAAATCAGGATGTTTGCCCTTCTTTCGGTCTTGCTTTTGTGCTGTTTCAAATATTATTTATGGTGGCTCAGTAATCACATCTGCTTGTCTGCTTGTTCTTCCAGGAATGTACTTAGTTCATCTGGACCAGGTAACTTGGATCTATCAAGTGCATCTAAGTGCTTTCTTGTGCTCTCTTTACTTATTTTGGGCATTAGCTTCCTGTTAGTCATTCCAGTGCAGTTGACAGGGGAAAAACAGAAACAAAATGAAAATGAGCAACTCTGCCAGTCATCATGCCGTTTATACCAAGCCTTCTTTAGTCCTCCTTTTTCTTCCAGCATAACTTTTTTTTTTAACCCTTATCTTTAGCTTCTCTTGCCTGCTTCCACTCATTCTAAACTACAATACACCTTATCCCTTATACTGGTATTTATATCCATCCTGTTTCCTCACCTTGCTTTTATCTTTTCTACATTTTCACAGTCAAACTGGTTGATGAATTCCCTGGTGTAACACAAATAACAACACAGGAGGCACAGGAGACTCCAGCCTCTAACAGGTTCACTCTTGATCTGGGCAGCAGAAGGACAAGGGTTAAATAAGTTTACTCTATTCTAGTCTAGTCTTTTTAAGAGGGTAGCTGATAATGGGAGCAGTAACTCCTACAGCATTCCCTAATCATTCTTCTAGCGGGGGCCGGCAAGAACATACAAAGTAGAAGCACAACTCATCTCATTCCCCTAAGCTTCAGTGGGGACCAGTTGAGGCAGACATACATGCATTCCCTGTGCATTACCCAAATCCCCCCTCACTGACCAGTGCTCTCTTGATTTACAGAGAAGCACACAAATAAGGCAATTTGCCTACAATAGCCTCACAGGTTAACTTTAGCAGTAATATCATAACTTAGCACAGCGAGAGTAGTAAATATTACATTGTCATCCCTGTATCTCACTGCGTAGTCACAGTAGACATAGTTTTTAACGTGAACTCCTGGGAACTAGAGATTGTTTTAGCTATGGATCCTGGGAATTATTATCTAAAAAAGAATAACAAAATCATTCTTACACACACTAAAATCCACCTTACGTATACCTGAGTGTCCTCATTGGTCAAATCTCATTTTTCTTCATTGTTGGAATTGTTTCTTTTTTGTCTTCAAAATGCCATTCTTGAGCATTTCGTATTTCCTCTAATCTTGTCTTCCTCTGTGATATTTTAGTCCATTGGAAATTCTATCTTTCCCCTAAAACCCTTTGAAATGTGATTTGCGCAATAAATCATGATATGTTAATGTAATGGAATATTATGGTGCTATAAAAGGATAAATATGAAGAATACTAGGAAATATGGAAAAATCTATGCAAACCACTAATCACCCAAAAACACTTTGTTTTTTGTTATATATTTATATACATTTATATCCCGTAATTCCCATTTATATGCTATAACTCCCATTTTAGACACAAGCAAGTACTTTTAACTTAATGCCTCAGTTATTGGTATGATTTTCATTGGCTCATAGACTTCTGGTCCATGGTATCTCACACAGATACTTTGAGAAGTTGCATGCTAACTTAGAGAATTTTAGAGTTGGATGGGACCTCAAAGGTCATCTGGATCAAACAGTACCTGAACAAAAATTCTACAACATCTCCAACAAGTGCCCATCAGCTTCTGCCTAAAGATCATCAGTGATGGGGCACTCTTATGTTATCTCCCGGGACAGTCCCTTCCACTTTTGCAGTGTTGTAGTTATTAGGAAGTTTTTCCTTATGCAGAACTGAAATCTGTCCTTGAAACTTCCCATTGCTCCTAGTTCACCTTCTCAGGCCCAGTGGAACAAGGTTAGTTACTACTGGGTGTGTTAGTACAGAGTGCTTTACTTAGATTTTGTAGTGTTATCCTCAACTATCCTGTGAGATACGTGCTCAGGCATTATTATCCTAATTTTACAGATGAGGAATGTAGAGCTCATACCAACTGTCCATAATCAGTCATATGTTATATGTCAGAGCCACAATTTGAACCCACTTGCCTGACTCTAGCTCTCATCTCCTCTTTTAATGAAGTCTAAAATTGCATTAGCTTTTTTTGCTGCCATGTCACACTGTTGATTCATATTAAGATTTTAGTCTACAGAAATCCCAGGTCTTTTTTTTTTTTTTTTTTTTTTTTTTTTACCAGAATTGATATCTTGGCCTATCTACCATTTGTATACTTGTGCAGTTGAAATTTTTTAAACCAAATGTAGGACTTTACATTTGTCCTCAGTTAAATGTCATCCATTAGATTGAGCTCATAGTTCTAGTCCAGAGGTCAGCAAAGATGACAGCATAGTTAGCAAGCTAAGAATGGTTTTTACATTTTTTAAATAAAATTTTATTCTATTTAAAAATGTAAAAACCATTCTTAGCTCTCAACAACTGGCTGGATTTGGCCCTCACGCCATAGTTTGCAAATCTCTATTCTTTCGAGAACTTTGAGTATTCTGTTTATGTCATCCACCATATTAGCTTATCCCTATAACTTTGTGCCTCTATAAGTTTGGTAAACAAGTCAGCCATCCATGCCTGCATCTAGGTGATTGATAGAATATTGAACAGGTGGAGTCTGAGTACAAATCTGTGGGACATTCCACTGAGACTTCGGAGAATGGATTGGAATGGGAGAGACTTGAGACAAGGAGGCCAGTTAGGAGGCAATTGAAATAGTCTGGACAAGATGTGATGAGATGCTCAACTGGTGCCATGTGAGTGGATAGAAAGTGACATATCCTCAAGAGATGTAAAGGCAGAAATGACAAGATCTGTCCACTGATTGGATATGTGAGATGAAAGTGGCCCCAAGATTGCAAACATGGATGATTAGAATTGTGGTACCCTCAATATTAGGGAAATTAAGGGAAAGGGTGGGGGGGGGAGGGGGCGTAAATTAGCTTCTTTTTGGATATGCTAAATTTGAGGTACTTATGGAACATCCTGTTTGAAATGCTCAGTAAGCAATTGCTTATGTGTGACCAGAGGTCAAAAGAGGCATTAGGATTTCACAGAGATGATAATTGAACCAATTGGAGCTAATAAGCTCACCAAGTAAGAGAAAATAGAGAGAAAAGAGGGCCCAGGACAGAGAATGGGGTCTATTGCTAACAGCCACCATCATCTGTGGAAGAGTATTCTGACTCCTCTTCCAGGAGGGCAGAATTCCAGAGAATCATGACAGTAGATGCAGCTAGTAGTGAAAAGGATGCTTAGGGGAGGCAAGTGTCCGTGAATGCCTGAAAACGGAAGTAGAATCAGAAGTTGTCTTAAATCTAGGGAATTTTGTCAATTATTGACCCAGAGTTCCAGAGGGCACAGTGAAGGGGGCAGGTAGATCTGAAATGGTTTATTGGCAGTAGGATAGGATTGAGGTAGATCTTGAGTGAGACATTATAGGGCTACTGTTGAGGTAGATGAGAATGAGAGGGTATAGGTAGCAGGAGTTACTGATGTTTAGCAATGGAAGGACGGTATCGGTATGGGGGGGGCGGGATGCACAGAGCAAGTTTGCTGTCTATTGGCAAATGAGTTCAGGTATTGTATCAGTGAATGGGAGGAGTTCTGTTGAGAAAGGTAAGTGAATAGGATGTTCAAGGCCTCAGTTTAGTCCTGGGGTCCTCCACCTGGTGAAATGTTTTATCCAGAGTTTGAGCAGCCTAAACATCAGCTTAGATATTGATTAGTTTCCAGGGTGCTGGGTTGGAGGTGGGGGGTTTATTGGTTGGGGTAACATTGTGAATGCCACTCATTCATCTACTGTTCCAGCCTAGAAAAATGTCCTTAGACTCTTTTGAGTCAGATTACGGATGGTATTAGGAGTTGAGTCTACATTTTGAACCTTTTGTTCCCCCAAATCTGTGCTAATGATTCTGTTTCACGTCTTTATGAAGTAACATTTATCACATATTCCCACTGTTAATTGTGCTTAATAGGTTAAGGATTGTGGGATGCATTAATTACCTCATTCCTTCATTGCCTCCTTTTTACCTTGTGCTGTGAGATGCTTGGATTGTACTAGCATCTATCAAACCACTTTTCCCTTCATTACCTCTCAGTGACAGTCGTTGTTTTTTGTTGCTGAGTTGTCAGTTTGGGACAGTGGAATGGGGTATTCAATGAATCTGGCTCTTAATGGCTGCCTGCTTCTAACCCGTGTTGCCAGAGTGGAGCCCAAGAAATATTGACAAAGCAGCCCAGGGCCTTGATGGGTGTTGTAGAAATGTAGATTAAATGGCCTCTGAACTAGTATCTCAACCACCTGGATCATGTGACTTTCCCTCAGACTTAAATGATCTTTTTCTTTCCCATTTTAGTTGCAAAATGGCTTTATTTTAAGAAGGTCAGCTTTTTTCCCACATATACAAAAATATTTATAGTAGCTCTTTTTGTGATGGCAAAGAATTAGAAATTGTGGGGATGCCCATCAGTTGGGGAATGGCTGAACAAGTTGTAGTATATGAATGTAATGGAATACTATTGTGCTGTGAGAAATGATGAACAGGATGCTCCCAGAAAAACCTGAAAAGACTTGCATGGGTTGATGCAAAGTAACAGCAATATTGTAAGATGATCTTCTTTGAATTAGCTGTTCTTAGCAATACAGTGATCCAAGACAACTCTGAAGGATCATCCATCTCCAGAGAAAGAGCTGATGGTGTCTGAATACAGATTGAAGCATACTTTTTTTAATTTTATTTTTCCTTGAGGTTTTTTTTGTCTGTTTTCTTTCACAACATGAATAATAGGGATATGTTTAATGTGACTATACATATATAACTTCTATCAAACTGCTTGCTTTCTCAATAGGGGGGTGGGAAGGAGGAAGGGAGAGAATTTGGAACTCAAAAAAGTTGTCAAAAATGAATGTCAAAAATTATTTTTACATGTTACTGGGGAAAACTAAAATAAAATACTTTTAAAAAATAAAAAAAATTTAGTTAAGGGGCTAACATTTTATTTTTCTCCCTAGGCAAGTAAGAGAGAGATTGAAGAGCCAAGTTACTCAAATGGGGGAGCAAGTCCCGGGTTTCAGGCCAGGCCTGGCGATTTTACAGGTATTATGATGTCTCCATTAAAATAATTTGACCCATAGGAAATAAGCAGTTTTCATTTTAAATACTCTACAAAATTGTAATATTACCTCACCACACACTATGCATACTTTCAGCTTCCACATACATTATCTTACTCCTTGTGAAGTCTTTGCTAGGAATGGATGTTGTGTAACATAATTTTCTTCCTTCCCATTAGCTTGCCACTGTTGCTTTTTGTTGCAAATTATTTCCTATTAGAAAGGTTGGAGTTGCTGACAAAGAAAGACAATCTGAAGGCCTGTGGTTATATTCCCAGCACATATTTTCTGCTGTGATTTTTGTTTTTGTTTTTTTGTTTTTTATTTTTTCACAACTTGCCGAGTGAGAATCAAAGGTATGTTATAGAACTGTGCTAAGAACACCCAGGAATTGGTTATTTCTTGGTTTATCTGGGAGAGTTGTTAAAGAGAGAAAGCATGTCATGAGTAAATCCAGGTTTCTATAACAGCAATACTCTGCTTAAAGGCATCTCTCTGACCCTTCTGTACCCTCCTGGTCTGGAGAAGTTAACCTCCAGTGTCTTCATTAAGCAAAAAACATTGTTTCTGCTTGGCTGCTTTGCAGGTATTTATCAGGAAATGTATCTGTAATGGATTTACCTCAGGTTTTTCTCTCCTAACACAGAGGATAGTGGTTTGTAATATAGATTGTTAGACAAGGAATTGGGGAAATAAGGTTAATTAGCTCTTTTAATAATACTTACTCTTGCTTTGTATGTATTTCTTGAATGGCCTGTTTGTGTTTCCCAGGCAGGTAGGTGAGAAAACAGCTGCTTGCTAGTAGTGGTGAGTCTGAATGAACAGTTGACCTACAATAAGACTGAAATGTGAGGTATTTATAGTAATTCAGGGATATTTGATTCATTTACAATCAATGATATCAAATTTGGATTTTATATGCATTATTCAGGAGTAAGATGGCTGTAAAAACAAGCAGCTTTGCAGAACTTCACCCCAGGTATTCTGGCTACAAATTCAATGTTGTTTTTTGTTCTATTACACCACTACTTTATTACATGAGAATAGTAGCAACTAAGGACGCTGTACCAAAGAGGGTTAATCTAATAGGTCAACCCTGAAATGTAAAGCCCTTCTATTTTTGCTGTTTTTATTTGCAGGATTTAGTATTTAATAATGTAAAATGAAAAAGTCTATGAAAGCAGACTAGAGAGAAAAAAGATCTATATTGAGTCATTTTTTGCCCACAAGAATAAAATACACAATGACAGTGATAATGCCCATTTTTAGAGTAGCATGTCTTTCCTTAGAATCTGAATAAGGGAGCCAGATTTCCACAGAAATTGTCTTAGGCATATTGATTGTGTATATTTCAGTCAGATTGTATTCGTTGTCTTTTCCTATAAAAACCAACACAATCCAATCACAGAACTCCCATGACCCCATTCTTAATATTTGTTGTACATTATACAGGCAGTTGCTCAGGTTCTTTACTGATGACTCATGGAACATGAATTTTAAAATAGCAGTTCTTTTTTATAGCTGGGCCTGGGATTCCATTGGTATAGGGAACTCCTGGTGAGGAATTCCCTATACCAATACAGGTTAGAGTTTCCTGGGACGCTGAGATTTGGTCTTACACATTAGGTAGTGGTTCATTTTTGTGATAGCAAAAAACTAGAAATAAAATGAGTTCACATAAAATGGAGAATGGCTGAGTAAATTGTGGTATAGGTGAATGTCAGTTGGTCAACAAGCATTTATTAATAAATGCTGCTATGTTCCAGGCATTATGCTAAGTGTTGGGGATACCAAAAAAGAAAAGGAGAGGGAAGAAAAACATGGTTCCTGCCTTAAAAGAGCTTACATTTTAATGGAGAAAATATGCAAAAAATTTTTGCATACAAGATACGTATAATGTAAATGAAAGTTAATTTCTTGAGGAGGAAAGCATTAGCAATGGGGAGGACTAGGAAAGGCTTCCTGTGAAATCCAGTGAGGAAAGAGAGAAATCCAGGCATGGGAGATTGCCTGTGAAAAGGTGAGGAGTCTGGAGATGACCTGTTGTTTTTGAGGAAGAGAAAGAAGACCAGAGTAGCTCAGTCGTACAGTGCATAGAGGAGAGTGTGCTGGAACACTTTTGTCCCTGTGAAAAAGGATGAATATGAGGGATTCAGAGAAACACAGGAAAATTTCTTTGAACAGGTGCAGAACCAGGCAAACCAGTAGTAGAAATGAATCCCTGGGAGCCACATATTGACTTAGAAAACCACAAATTAACATTATCTTTGTTGAATATTCTCTGATTACATTTTATTCTGCTTCCTGCTGAAGTTTTGCAGGCAAGGAGTTTGACATCTCTGGTATACACAATGACAACTATAATTAATGTAAATTTAAAAAAAACTAAAGCAGATGAACTCAGATAAGTTGCAGTGCAAATCTTTGCATTTAGATTATTGAAATCATTGTATATATTATTTCCCTGGTTTTGCTTACTTCATGTATAAGTCTTCCTGTGTAAAATCGATTTTATATTACAAAATACTAAAGAAATTGTTTCACTCTCTGCAAATGTTTATTGCCAACAAGAGCTGCACAGTTCTTTGTCTTAGGAACAAGTTTGAGTTTAATAGATCTTTTAAGACTGCTCTAGAAGCAGTGCAAGCAATCCTTCTAGTTTCCTCAGCCCTGAAGGGAGGAGGGAATGTTAGATCCCTGGTTTTTTTGTTCCTTGTTATCTTTGTTTACTCAGATTTTAGATGATAGCACAGGACTATAAGCTATATCTAATTAATGATTTCCAAAGGTTATGTATTTCTATGTTAAAGTCTCCTAGATACATTAGGTACATTCCTCAAAGTTAGCTGTAGTAAGGTTCGTTTCGATTAAAAAAAAAAAGCTACTTTATCTAACTAAAATTTAATGGCTTTCCTATGTATTATACCTCATTAAGTATTTTGTGTTTGCTTGTTCTAGGTTGGAGATAGAGCTGATTCAAATCTTTATATAAGTATGAAGCTAAAAGCTGCTGAGGAGGTAAAATCTACTGTGGTACTGCTAGCTAGCACGGTAATCCCATCACCACTTCTCTCCCTTCTCCGCCAATTAAAATTATCATGCCTTTATCCTAATTTGACTTGTATTGCAAATTATAAATACGTGGCTTCTAACTAGAGCCTCTGTCTTTTATCTACTTGCTTTTCTTCTTAAACAGAAAGCTAGCATGGAAAAATTAAAGGAACACAATAAATCTGAAATATTATGGGGAAATAAATGGGTAATTGTATGGCAGTGGTTCTCAAACTTTTTGGTCGCATGATCTTTTTACCCTCTTAAAAAATATTGAGGACCCCACCTGAAGAGCTTATAGACTATATCCTATCATTGTTGACCATATTAGGAATTAAAAGTGTTAGTATTATTATGAAAATAGTTTTAACTTTGTGGACTGCTTGAAAGTGCCGGGTACTCCCAGGGATCGGTCCGTCACTTTCAGAATCACTGGAATGCTACAAATTCCTTTAGAACATAGGAATTTAATGCAAACAATACCTTTTAACCTATATCTAGTCATAATTACCCAAGAAATACTTCTCTCAGTCCTCCCACTTTTCTAGCTAGTTAGATCATTAAACATGTTTTACATTTTCATTCTTACAGATTGGAATCAGAGCCACGCATATTAAATTACCAAGAAACTCAACTGAGGCAGAGGTAAGCTGTTGGGTTCATGTGGAACAAACCTTCTTATGGTTCCATATCATGGTTATGATTTGTGACATTTTCAGGGCTAAGGGGTTTGTGTGTGATAGGTACATACCTTGCCCCATATTCAAGGCTGCTTACTTCAAAGGAAGAGACCCAGAATAAGTGGTGTAATCCTGTGATGCAGGTGATTCAACACACATCTATTAAGTGTCTGCTGTGTTTAGAGCATTGTGCTAGTAACTAAGGGAAATACAAAGAATAAATACCTGACCCCTGTCCTCATAGAGCATACAGTCATCACATAAAATAACTCAAATACATAAGAGGTACAGATAAGCTAGTTCTACATAAGAGGTTCTACATATGAAATTACATAAAAAGTTTAATATCTATATTGAATCCATTGTTTCTTATAAATCTCCTTTCCTTTACTCTCAAGGGGTAAATTCTATAATCAGACCTTCATACTTGGAGTATGGAATGTCTTCCTAATTGCTGTCCCAGCTTCTATTCTTTTTCCCCTCTCTCATTCATCCCCAGCACAAGTGCCAAAATTACCTTCCTCAAACACAGGTCACTTCCCTACTCAACAAACCTGTTTTGTCTCTAGAATAAAATACAAACTTCTGTTTGGAATTTAAAGCACTTAGCTGACTTTTCCAGGCTGGTTTGATATTCCTGCCTTCATCTCGTCTCCATTCCAGCCAGACTGGCCTGCTGTCCTATTCCTCATCCATGACATTCCGTCCCATCTCCGTACCTTTGCACAGGCTGACCCTCAGGCCTTGAATCCATTTCCTCCTCACCTCACCTCTACCTTTTGAATCCCTAGTTCCCTTTAAAGCTCAGCCCAAATGCCGTTCCCTACATGAGGCCTTTTCTGATCATCCTGGCTGCTAATAACCCCCCTCCCAAAAAAATTTACCTTGTGTCTGTTTTATGTATTTATATGTATATTTGTTGTCTCCTTCTATAGAAAGAAAACTCTCAGGGCAGAAACGATGTCGTTTTTGCCTTTACAAACTTTCTTTTAGTAGATTTTTAATAAATGCTTTTTGATTGTTTGGTAGTAGGCACTTAATAAATGCTTATTCAACTGACTTGTGAACAAAAGCATTCCATTAATAAGAAATAAAAATAAGCTCATAACAGGGCCCTAAATGGCTGAGTAAGAAGGAAGGCCGAGAAGCAGAGCAACGTACTGATCAGAGAACCAACCTCAGTGTCAGGAAGACCTGGGTTCAAGTGTTATCTCTGATGCATTAACTGTGTGCCCTTGGACAAGTTACTTAACTTCTCAGTGTCCCAGACATCTCTCTAGAACTATAAAGTGCAGAAGTTGCATTCTTCTATCTAACTATCTGCATTGGTAGGAGCTTCTTCACTGAGAATGCCTTACAACAATGAAATCACAGATCTAGACCATTTATCCCCAGCGGTTCCCATGCCACCTCTCCCACCCACTACCTGCAAACCTTTCTTTAACTACTGCCTCAACATACCTCTCTAGTATCTAGAGATATTATTGGGAGGTGTTTTGGTCTAACAAGAAAGTTATATGCAGGACCTATGTGATAGTGGGTTTTTTCTTTGAACTCTCTGAACTAAAACTCTTAGAGGGGAAATGAGGTTGGATATGTTTTGCCTTACAATAGTCTCCATTCCTACTCTCTACCTTCTTTAACTTGTAAAATTTGTTTTTAGGTTTTAAAGTGCATCACATCTTTGAATGAAGACCCTACTGTACATGGACTCCTGGTCCAGTTACCTTTGGATGCAGAAAAGACCATTAGCACTGAGCTGGTGACAAATACCATCGCTCCCGAAAAGGATGTGGATGGGTGTGTTTGACTTTTTGAGTCACTTCATTTTAAAGCTGTTGTATCTTTAAAACATGTATTGGTAACTCAGGGAAGCTCCATACCAATGTTTAAATTGCCTTGTTCTCACTCATTCTGCCTTTAGTTTAATGTTTCAGTTTGACTAGCGTCAGTGCTGGGAAGCTTGCTAGAGGTGACTTAGAGGATTGTTTCATTCCCTGTACACCTAAAGGATGCTTGGAACTTATCAAAAAGACAGGTAAGGCTAATTTTTCAGAGCCTCCCCTTTTTTATCGTCTTTTATTAATGTTTATACTTTCTATTCATTGATTCCACGTAAGACAGCATGCATTAATTTAAGGACCTTTTCTGTACTGGGTACTGCTGGAGAGCTTACAAAGTTTATATAAAAAACATGCTTCCTCAAGCTTGTATGTATCATAACCATTGGAAATCTGTTTGTTTATGACAAATTAAAATCTTTGTTTTAATCTTTTAGAGTAATGGATTCTTTTATTTAGTTATCTGTAATTTTTTTTATTGGCTTTACATTCATTCATCAGTTAGTCACCAAGCATTTATTAAGTACTTATTACATGTCAGACACTGTGCTAAGGGTTGGGTAATACAGAGAAAGGCAAGAAATTGTTCCTGGCCTTATGAAACTTACATTCTAAAGGGAGAGTCAACATGTAAATAGCTAGATACATATAGATACATATACAGAACAAATGGAAGGTAATTTTTTTAAATAATATTTTATTTTTTTCCCAATTTACACGTAAAAACAATTTTTAGCATTCATTTTTTGAGTGCCATATCCTCTTCCTTCATCTCTTCCCCCACCCCAGACAGTAAGCAGTTGATATAGGTTATACATATGTAATCATACAAAACATATTTCCATATTTATCACAACTTTTAATATTTAGGTTGCATATCCATTTTGAGCTCTTTGTATATGGCTTAAGATATTAATTTCTAATTTAGTTGATTCTAATTTCTCTTATCGTACTTTGCAATTTTCCCATTAATTCTTGTTAAATAGAGAGTTCTTGCCCATGCAATGTATAATTTCAGGTTTATCAAGCACTGTGGGTTATTGAGTTTGATGTTTCTGAGACAAAATAGTGTACTATATAGCGAGCTAGACTTGGAGTCAGGAAAACTCATTTCAGATCTTGCCTCCATCACTTACTAACTCTCAGCCTCACTTTTCTCAGCTGTAACTTGTGGATAATAATAGCACCTACCTCTTAGGATTGTTGTGAGGATCAGATCAGATACTATATGTGAAGCACTTTGCAAACCTTAAAGCACTATAGATATATAATGCTTGTATTTATAAGCTACTGTTCTTATCTAATCTATTCCACTGATCTATTTGGTTTTTTTTTAAGTATCAAATAGTTTCTTTATGATTACTGCTTATTGTAATTAATTTGTCTAGTTTCATAAAGAAGTACATTGGAAACAGAAGTAATTTTGTTTCCTCTTTACCTATGTTTATACCTTTAATATTTTTCTCTGATCTTTTTGTGAGTGCTAGCATTTCTAGAACTATGAAATGAAAGGAATCAGAAAGGGAGTATCCTTGACTTACTCTTGCATTTATGGGGAAAGCTTCAGGTATTTCTCCATTGCAAATACTTTGGTTTTAGCTATGTGCTTTTGTGGTATTCAGAAAACTGCCCTTCGTATATATTTTTAAAACTTATTGCTGAAAATGCTTTAGCCTTGCATACACTTTCCTATAAATCGAATGTTATATGTATAAGAAGTTATTTACTATTTAAAGAAGTTGGTGC
>NW_020953635.1:0-4675 GCF_900497805.2 Vombatus ursinus
GTGATCTGGCTGAGGACCGAAGACCCGGGTGTGGGTAAGACTCTGGTAGTGTACTCCTTATAGAAGGAGTGGGTACTGGAGCACGGCTGGCAGAAGGTCGGCGTGCGGCCAGTATAAGTGGCGCCCAACGTGGGGCGGAGGAAATAGGCCAGAGGCCCCGTGGACCAGCTGGTCTGGTCGAGGGAAGAGAGACGAGACCCTTAGCCGATAGGGCGAAGGAAGGAGGATGGGACAATTGTTTGGTAAGGTCCCGGATCGGGAGGTGCAAGGGAAAGAAGTGTATAAAAGAGTGAAAGAAGCAGAAATCAGTAGTGAGGAAGAGTCTAGGAGTGAGACAGACTCAGGGAGTGAGACAGACTCAGGGAGTGAGACAGAGGTCACTGGAAACAGCGAATTTGAAAATAAGCAAGAGAAAAGAAAGCAAGGCCGGGCAGGAGGGCAGGAGCGGGAGAGCAGTAGCCGGGAGAGAGCAGGAAACTGTAGCAAGGAAAGCCATGTGGAGAGACGGCCCCCTCCCCCACACTTAACCGACGGAGGGAGGACCTGGGCCCCTTTAGAATGGAAGAAGTTTAAGGAGTTAAAAGAGGCACTAAATACAGCGTTTGCAGCTGTTTCCCAATGTGCCCTACGGGCTTTTAGTAAGATTCAGGCTTTGGGGAAACAAAAGCCCTCCCTGACCAAGATTAAAAAAGGTCCTGATAAACCCTTGCCGGATTTCGTGGCCCGCCTACAGGCAGCCGCTTGGAGAGGACTATCAGAAGTGCTGAAAACAAAAGAGACTAAATTGTACTATCTATAAGGGAAAGCCAGTCAGTTCAAGGCACAATGCAGCCAGAAACCTGGTGGAGCCTGCCCTAAGGCAATTTGTTACAGTTGTAACAAATCCGGCCATTATGCTAAAGAATGCTGCAAGCCAGTTGGGAGGCGGGGCAAGGAGGGCCCCATAGCAAGCTTACCAGATGGAAGCTCCACCCCCTCAGAATGCGCCCTCGGGGCTGCATCAGGAAAATCTCCGACTTTTACCCGGTGGTTCGGACTTCCCCTTTACAGCAAGGGAATTTTCCAAATCGACCCCGGTGGTTGCTGGTTTGAGATACAATTTATGGGGAAGAGATATTTTGAAGGCTTGTGGTGCATCTGTTTATATACCACCCCCGCAGGATTTTTAATTGGGGCCGTTGGGCAACAAGAAAAATTTTATTGTATCAGACCCACTCCTCTAACATGGAGATCTAATAACCCAGTCTGGGTACCCCAATGGCCCCTCCCTGCAGAGAAAGCCCAGGCTTTACGTGATATAATGCAGCACCAGTTACAGGTGGGGCACATTGAGCCCACGTCCAGCCCCTGGAACAGCCCAGTGTTTGTAATAAAAAAGAAATCAGGGAAATTTCGAATGTTAATAGATCTCAGGGCGGTTAACGCCACCCTAGAGCCCATGGGAACCCTACAGCCTGGCCTTCCCTCCCCTAATTTAGTGCCTTCTGGATGGCCTGTGACAGTCATAGACATCCAAGATTGTTTTTTCTCTATCCCATTATCCCCAGAAGATAGAAAGAGATTTGCCTTTACCATACCCACTACTAATAATGCAGGACCAGATTTAAGATATCAGTGGAAGGTCCTGCCCCAAGGAATGTGCTGCAGTCCCACCTTATGTCAGGCTTATGTGGGAAGAGTGCTGGACCCTATCAGGGACAAATGGCCTAAAGCCACAATACTTCACTATATGGACGATATTTTATTAGCCACCAGCAGTGATGAAACATTAGCAAGATTAGTAAAAGAAACCGTCTCTGCACTTGCTCATTATGGTTTGGTGGTGGCCCCTGACAAAGTCCAACAAAATTACCCACTCATATACCGAGGCCTTGTATGGAGGCTGTTTCTATTAGCAATCAAATTCCTGAACTAGGGCTTGATAAGATAACCACCTTGACTCATTTCCAAAAGTTAGTGGGACAGATCCAATGGCTCAGGGCCCGCACACCCATTCCTCCTGCTGTAATGCAGCCTTTATATGATATATTAAAAGGAAATTCAGATTTAAACTCCCCTCGGGCATGGACTCCTGCTGCTAAGGCAGCAGTGTCCCAAATATTCTCACTTGCTGCCCAAGCCCAGACCACCAGATGGGACCCCAAAGGTAGAATAGAGGTCTCCTTGGTCAATCAACAGAGTCCTTTTTGTGTTATACACCAAGGTCCCAAATTGTTAGAATTTGTATATGCAAAGAAGGCTCACAAGGTACTGCCAAATTATTACGAGATGTTAGGGGAACTAGCCTTAGCTGCAGTACAAAGGGCTGTCCACTTGTCTGGACAGCGACCTTTACTTTACTCGAATTTTGAACCTGGACAGCGAGAAGCCATTATGCAAACCTATTGGTCTTGGGCACATTGCTCCCAATGGGCCGAGATAAGTCCTCATTCCTCCTGTCTGCTTCTCCCTATGCTAGAGCAAATAACCTTAGTACCACCCCAACGAAAGGTTATGGGGGAACCTGTTCAAGGCTCAAATGTTTTCACTGATGCTACAAAAAACTATAAGGCCTCTATTTATCATGAGGCCTCCAAGGAAATAACAGTATTAGAAACCCCCTATGACTCTACCCAGAAAAATGAGTTCTTTGCCATCCTCCAGGCTTGCCGTAAATATCCTGAGCCTATAAACATAATCTCTGATAGTCTATATGCAGTAAAGGTTCTTAAATGCATAGAGGACGCCGTCCTCCAACCTCATAAGTCCACCATATCCTCTCTCCTGAGGGAATTACAGCAAATTTTGTTGCAGCGAAAAAACCCCCTTTACATTCTCCATGTTTATTCTCATCAGTCCACCTCAGGAGGCATTTTTGAAGGCAATGATGTAGCGGATCGTGCCTTACAGTGCTCCCTACTGCCAGTCCTCACCCCTCCTGAACAAGCCCATGATTTTTTACACCTACCAGCGAGCTCCCTGAGACGCCTGTATGGTTTAACTCGTGAACAGGCTCGACAAATTGTGAGGCGATGTGTGTACTGTGTTCCTTTTCTCCCCCCTCCACCCAGTAAGGGGATTAACCCACGAGGTCTTTTTCCCAATGACTTGTGGCAAATGGATGTCACTCATCTTGGCCATGTCACTATCCATGTCTGCATTGATACTTTTTCCAAATTTATAATGGCCACTGTATCCAGTAAGGAGAACACCCCATCAGTTATTAAGCATCTGTACCATTGTTTTGCCTCTGTGGGGATCCCTCATGTCATTAAAACTGACAACGGGCCTGCCTATTTATCTACACAAATGACTGCCTTTTTTACATCCTTTGGCATTAAGCATGTTACAGGGATCCCCTATAACCCCACAGGTCAGGCTATTGTTGAGCGAGCCCATCGTACCTTGAAAGCTACCCTCAGTAAACAAAAAGGGGGAGTAGGAGGTCGGGGCTGAGGGCGGTGGCCTACCCAAGCAGATGTGGATAAAGCTTTATATACATACAATTTTCTCTGTCTAGATAGAGACACGGGCCTATCCCCTAGCATGCTACAGCTAATAACACCACGCACTTGTAATTCATCTGGCCCTTTAAAAACAGCACTACATGCACCATCCCTTAACCAGAAAGTCCTCTGGAAGGACGATGAAGGAAACTGGCAAGGCCCATCTGTAGTGTTGTGGAGAGGGCCGGGGTATTTATGTCTTACAGATTCTGATGGCCAGAGCCGCTGGGTACCAGAAAGAAGAACAAAACGAGTTGAAGAAGCCCCGGGAGAGACAACAAGGACGGGAGAAGAAACACAGTCAACAGAAAATTCAGAGAGAGCAGAAAGAAAAGACAGTTAGGATGTCTAATCTGAGTAAAACTGTTTTCACTTTTTGCGCGATCAGGACTTTGCCACAGGTTGCACCAGCTCCAGTGCCCTGGGAGACATGAGAGAATGGCTGGGGGCACTTGGCGTTGGCAGCATCCATCTTCAAGGAGTTCCAGATACAGGACTTATACAGTGGACAGCAATTGCTTGCCTCAAAAATAGAGGAACTGGCCAATAAATTCATCCAAGCCCTCCAAGTGCAGGCTGATATTGATCAGCAGCTGGAGGAGCAGATTGAAAAAGTAGCATTGACTACTCAGGACATTGGGAATGAAATTATGTGGCTGGAATTGAGACAGTAGTTGCCATGCGATGGCTGATATTGATCCATTTGTGTAACACCCTTATACCATAACACCACTTGCAACACCGTTTCACAAAGTATAATGACACTCTCCTTTCTTTCCTATTTGATGTAATGTTACCTGTGCCCTTTCCCAGATCTAGGCTACAAATCTTTCCTCTGTACTCCAGGCTTTACGGATGTTAATTAGACTGGCGCAGAACATATCTGACACTTGGCACCAACACGAGACTGATGATATTGTTTATCACCTTAGTGATTGGATTAAGCATATGTCTTTCCCCATCCCCTCCTTTGTAACCCATTGGGCATTTATAACCCCCTTTTGCATTTATACTGTTATTGTTACTACCCACTATTTTAGGAGGTTTTCTTAGGATTCTTAGAGGTTTTGTAGAGGCACTCAGTACCGAAGGCCTAGTATGGAGACCTCGTCTCCACCCCTCTATTAAACAAAAAGGGGGAATTGTGAGGGACTGTCTGATGTTGGCAGCTACCAGGTTGGGCGCTGTGG
>NW_020953636.1:0-4671 GCF_900497805.2 Vombatus ursinus
GTGATCTGGCTGAGGACCGAAGACCCGGGTGTGGGTAAGACTCTGGTAGTGTACTCCTTATAGAAGGAGTGGGTACTGGAGCACGGCTGGCAGAAGGTCGGCGTGCGGCCAGTATAAGTGGCGCCCAACGTGGGGCGGAGGAAATAGGCCAGAGGCCCCGTGGACCAGCTGGTCTGGTCGCGGGAAGAGAGACGAGACCCTTAGCCGATAGGGCGAAGGAAGGAGGATGGGACAATTGTTTGGTAAGGTCCCGGATCGGGAGGTGCAAGGGAAAGAAGTGTATAAAAGAGTGAAAGAAGCAGAAATCAGTAGTGAGGAAGAGTCTAGGAGTGAGACAGACTCAGGGAGTGAGACAGACTCAGGGAGTGAGACAGAGGTCACTGGAAACAGCGAATTTGAAAATAAGCAAGAGAAAAGAAAGCAAGGCCGGGCAGGAGGGCAGGAGCGGGAGAGCAGTAGCCGGGAGAGAGCAGGAAACTGTAGCAAGGAAAGCCATGTGGAGAGACGGCCCCCTCCCCCACACTTAACCGACGGAGGGAGGACCTGGGCCCCTTTAGAATGGAAGAAGTTTAAGGAGTTAAAAGAGGCACTAAATACAGCGTTTGCAGCTGTTTCCCAATGTGCCCTACGGGCTTTTAGTAAGATTCAGGCTTTGGGGAAACAAAAGCCCTCCCTGACCAAGATTAAAAAAGGTCCTGATAAACCCTTGCCGGATTTCGTGGCCCGCCTACAGGCAGCCGCTTGGAGAGGACTATCAGAAGTGCTGAAAACAAAAGAGACTAAATTGTACTATCTATAAGGGAAAGCCAGTCAGTTCAAGGCACAATGCAGCCAGAAACCTGGTGGAGCCTGCCCTAAGGCAATTTGTTACAGTTGTAACAAATCCGGCCATTATGCTAAAGAATGCTGCAAGCCAGTTGGGAGGCGGGGCAAGGAGGGCCCCATAGCAAGCTTACCAGATGGAAGCTCCACCCCCTCAGAATGCGCCCTCGGGGCTGCATCAGGAAAATCTCCGACTTTTACCCGGTGGTTCGGACTTCCCCTTTACAGCAAGGGAATTTTCCAAATCGACCCCGGTGGTTGCTGGTTTGAGATACAATTTATGGGGAAGAGATATTTTGAAGGCTTGTGGTGCATCTGTTTATATACCACCCCCGCAGGATTTTTAATTGGGGCCGTTGGGCAACAAGAAAAATTTTATTGTATCAGACCCACTCCTCTAACATGGAGATCTAATAACCCAGTCTGGGTACCCCAATGGCCCCTCCCTGCAGAGAAAGCCCAGGCTTTACGTGATATAATGCAAAACCAGTTACAGGTGGGGCACATTGAGCCCACGTCCAGCCCCTGGAACAGCCCGGTGTTTGTAATAAAAAAGAAATCAGGGAAATTTCGAATGTTAATAGATCTCAGGGCGGTTAACGCCACCCTAGAGCCCATGGGAACCCTACAGCCTGGCCTTCCCTCCCCTAATTTAGTGCCTTCTGGATGGCCTGTGACAGTCATAGACATCCAAGATTGTTTTTTCTCTATCCCATTATCTCCAGAAGATAGAAAGAGATTTGCCTTTACCATACCCACTACTAATAATGCAGGACCAGATTTAAGATATCAGTGGAAGGTCCTGCCCCAAGGAATGTGCTGCAGTCCCACCTTATGTCAGGCTTATGTGGGAAGAGTGCTGGACCCTATCAGGGACAAATGGCCTAAAGCCACAATACTTCACTATATGGACGATATTTTATTAGCCACCAGCAGTGATGAAACATTAGCAAGATTAGTAAAAGAAACCGTCTCTGCACTTGCTCATTATGGTTTGGTGGTGGCCCCTGACAAAGTCCAACAAAATTACCCACTCATATACCGAGGCCTTGTATGGAGGCTGTTTCTATTAGCAATCAAATTCCTGAACTAGGGCTTGATAAGATAACCACCTTGAATCATTTCCATAAGTTAGTGGGACAGATCCAATGGCTCAGGGCCCGCACACCCATTCCTCCTGCTGTAATGCAGCCTTTATATGATATATTAAAAGGAAATTCAGATTTAAACTCCCCTCGGGCATGGACTCCTGCTGCTAAGGCAGCAGTGTCCCAAATATTCTCACTTGCTGCCCAAGCCCAGACCACCAGATGGGACCCCAAAGGTAGAATAGAGGTCTCCTTGGTCAATCAACAGAGTCCTTTTTGTGTTATACACCAAGGTCCCAAATTGTTAGAATTTGTATATGCAAAGAAGGCTCACAAGGTACTGCCAAATTATTACGAGATGTTAGGGGAACTAGCCTTAGCTGCAGTACAAAGGGCTGTCCACTTGTCTGGCGACCTTTGCTTTACTCGAATTTTGAACCTGGACAGCGAGAAGCCATTATGCAAACCTATTGGTCTTGGGCACATTGCTCCCAATGGGCCGAGATAAGTCCTCATTCCTCCTGTCTGCTTCTCCCTATGCTAGAGCAAATAACCTTAGTACCACCCCAACGAAAGGTTATGGGGGAACCTGTTCAAGGCTCAAATGTTTTCACTGATGCTACAAAAAACTATAAGGCCTCTATTTATCATGAGGCCTCCAAGGAAATAACAGTATTAGAAACCCCCTATGACTCTACCCAGAAAAATGAGCTCTTTGCCATCCTCCAGGCTTGCCGTAAATATCCTGAGCCTATAAACATAATCTCTGATAGTCTATATGCAGTAAAGGTTCTTAAATGCATAGAGGACGCCGTCCTCCAACCTCATAAGTCCACCATATCCTCTCTCCTGAGGGAATTACAGCAAATTTTGTTGCAGCGAAAAAACCCCCTTTACATTCTCCATGTTTATTCTCATCAGTCCACCTCAGGAGGCATTTTTGAAGGCAATGATGTAGCGGATCGTGCCTTACAGTGCTCCCTACTGCCAGTCCTCACCCCTCCTGAACAAGCCCATGATTTTTTACACCTACCAGCGAGCTCCCTGAGACGCCTGTATGGTTTAACTCGTGAACAGGCTCGACAAATTGTGAGGCGATGTGTGTACTGTGTTCCTTTTCTCCCCCCTCCACCCAGTAAGGGGATTAACCCACGAGGTCTTTTTCCCAATGACTTGTGGCAAATGGATGTCACTCATCTTGGCCGTGTCACTATCCATGTCTGCATTGATACTTTTTCCAAATTTATAATGGCCACTGTATCCAGTAAGGAGAACACCCCATCAGTTATTAAGCATCTGTACCATTGTTTTGCCTCTGTGGGGATCCCTCATGTCATTAAAACTGACAACGGGCCTGCCTATTTATCTACACAAATGACTGCCTTTTTTACATCCTTTGGCATTAAGCATGTTACAGGGATCCCCTATAACCCCACAGGTCAGGCTATTGTTGAGCGAGCCCATCGTACCTTGAAAGCTACCCTCAGTAAACAAAAAGGGGGAGTAGGAGGTCGGGGCTCAGGGCGGTGGCCTACCCAAGCAGATGTGGATAAAGCTTTATATACATACAATTTTCTCTGTCTAGATAGAGACACGGGCCTATCCCCTAGCATGCTACAGCTAATAACACCACCCACTTGTAATTCATCTGGCCCTTTAAAAACAGCACTACATGCACCATCCCTTAACCAGAAAGTCCTCTGGAAGGACGATGAAGGAAACTGGCAAGGCCCATCTGTAGTGTTGTGGAGAGGGCCGGGGTATTTATGTCTTACAGATTCTGATGGCCAGAGCCGCTGGGTACCAGAAAGAAGAACAAAACGAGTTGAAGAAGCCCCGGGAGAGACAACAAGGACGGGAGAAGAAACACAGTCAACAGAAAATTCAGAGAGAGCAGAAAGAAAAGACAGTTAGGATGTCTAATCTGAGTAAAACTGTTTTCACTTTTTGCGCGATCAGGACTTTGCCACAGGTTGCACCAGCTCCAGTGCCCTGGGAGACACGAGAGAATGGCTGGGGGCACTTGGCGTTGGCAGCATCCATCTTCAAGGAGTTCCAGATACAGGACTTATACAGTGGACAGCAATTGCTTGCCTCAAAAATAGAGGAACTGGCCAATAAATTCATCCAAGCCCTCCAAGTGCAGGCTGATATTGATCAGCAGCTGGAGGAGCAGATTGAAAAAGTAGCATTGACTACTCAGGACATTGGGAATGAAATTATGTGGCTGGAATTGAGACAGCAGTTGCCATGCGATGGCTGATATTGATCCATTTGTGTAACACCCTTATACCATAACACCACTTGCGACACCGTTTCACAAAGGATAATGACACTCTCCTTTCTTTCCTATTTGATGTAATGTTACCTGTGCCCTTTCCCAGATCTAGGCTACAAATCTTTCCTCTGTACTCCAGGCTTTACGGATGTTAATTAGACTGGCGCAGAACATATCTGACACTTGGCAACAACACGAGACTGATGATATTGTTTATCACCTTAGTGATTGGATTAAGCATATGTCTTTCCCCATCCCCTCCTTTGTAACCCATTGGGCATTTATAACCCCCTTTTGCATTTATACTGTTATTGTTACTACCCACTATTTTAGGAGGTTTTCTTAGGATTCTTAGAGGTTTTGTAGAGGCACTCAGTACCGAAGGCCTAGTATGGAGACCTCGTCTCCACCCCTCTATTAAACAAAAAGGGGGAATTGTGAGGGACTGTCTGATGTTGGCAGCTACCAGGTTGGGCGCTGTGG
>NW_020953637.1:0-2507 GCF_900497805.2 Vombatus ursinus
CCCCCGAACACGGGACGGGAGAAGGGGACGGGAACACGGGAGTTCCCCCGAACACATGACGGGAGACTGGGACGGGAACACCGGAGTTCCCCTGAACATGGGATGTTAGACAGGGATGGGAACATAGGAGATCACACGAACACAGGACGGTAGATGGGAACACAGGAGTTCCACCGAACACGGGAGTGGAGACAGGGATGGGAACACGGCAGTTTGCCCGAACACGGGACGGGAGACGGGGCCGGGAACACAGGAGTTCCCCCTAACATGGGACGGTAGATGGGGACGGGAACACAGGAGTTCCCACGAACATGGGACAGGAGACGGGGACGGGAACACAGGAGTTCCCACGAACATGGAACGGTAGACGGGAACACGGAAGTTCCCCGGAACACAGGACGGTAGATGGGAACACGTTAGTTCCCCTGAACATGGCACGGTAGATGGGGATGGGAACACGGGAGCTCAACCGAACACGGGATGGTAGACTGGAACACGGGAGTTCCCCCGAACACTGCAGCTGTGTCCCAGGGAGAGGTGTTCCACACTCCAGCCGATTGGCTCTCCTCAGAAATCGAAGGGGTGAAAAGCCAAGTACAGATAAGTACCACTTGGGGACCATTACCCTTTAAGCCAAGTAGCTTCGAGGTCTTGAGGCAGGTGCAGTGTGACCCCTAGCGAACCGCGAGCATCAGGTGGACGTTCAGCCACTCTCCTGCAACCTCTCGCCCGGTCAGATTTACTCTGTTGGCCCCCAGGGTTCCTCAGGCAACCAGCGCCAGAGCAGAGCTGATGGTCTGTGAAGTCAGAGAGACCCTTTGTGAGGCAGGAGCACGAACCCCAACCGAGAAACCCGGCCCAACTCCCCGTCAAGGGCCAAGCGCTTGGACTGGCTCGCCCCACTCAGCCTGAGCCCAGGCATTGCTATGGCTCTCCCTCCCCGCCGCCAGGGCCCTACTGGGTTGCTTTGAGCTGCCCCCCACCCAGCTAATCGAAGCCCAGCCAAGACATCCTGACAATTCTCCTGTGCTCCACGTGGCTTCTCTAACTGAAACCATTGCAGGTGCCCCGCAGGCACAGAGGAAGACCTGCAACTGGACAAGTGCCACTGGCACAGTCTCACCATCTACTTGGTCATTCCTTCTACTCCTAACAAAAGACGATTGATTTCTATCTTGAGATCCCCAAGCCCTTCTATATTCTTTCTTTGTATTGAAGAACTCACATATTCTCTTTCTATGGGCACACAGAAGATTCCTCATGGATTCTCTTTCTATTCATATGCAGGAGTATTTGTCCAGTCTCTGATATGAGTAGACATCTATTATCTAGGTGGTTCAGTGGATAGAGTGTCTGGTCGGGGGTCAGGAAGACCTGAATGAAAATGCAGTTTCATATGTCACCCTGGGCAGGTCACTTCACCCTGTTTGCCTCAGTTTTCTGAGAAGTCAGAGGAGCTGGAGAGGGAAAGGGCAATCTACTCCAGAATCAGTGTCATGAAAACCCCAAAAAGGGCCACAGAGTGTCAGAAAGGTCTGAAAAAACCACTGAATGAAGCTTCTCTCTTGTCTTCTTCATTCCTAGGGGAGCCCTTTCTCTCTCTACATTCAAACAAGTATTCCACTGTGTCTCTCTCTCCTGCAGCAGATGTGGCTTCATATAGGATGAGAAAGAATAGGATGATCCTTAAAACAACATATACATGGAGAGAGAGAAAATGAGTACTCCTCTATATCTCAAGAGAAAGAATATGTGAGTACTCATTTCTGAAGGTAGAAAGAATATGTGCATACTTAGATGTCATAAGATGTAGGAATCACCAGACATAATAGTGAGAGATATAGAAATACATAGATGTGAATATATTTTCTCTCCTTATGATTGCATACATATATGAATTGAGAAGAAAGGAGTACACATGTGTGTGTACGGATCTGAAGAAAAGATATAGGAGTATTCCTGTATGAAGAGACATAGATACTACTAGAGTATTCATCTGCAGGAATATGGACAGAGAATATCAGTACAAATAAATAGGACTCCAGAGAATAGGTGAGTCCTCCTATGTGTCAGTATTGAGAGAATATGAATACTCATCCATAAGAAAAGGCCCAATTTTTCACCCACTTTTTCCATGCAATTTGACAAATGAGTTGACATTGCAAACTTGTTTTGCCCATGGCTATCCCATCTCTCTTCTTACAAACTTAGTCAAATCTTGAGCCCAACACTTTGGAGAACACTTTCCTCATCTCCCAATTTCAAATGAATTCTCTCAGTCAAATTTCTCTAGGAAATGATTGTATTGGGGTGGGGGGTGTGTGTTTCTCTCTGTGTTTCTCTGTGTGATTTTGTGTGTGTATATGTCTGTGAGAGAGAGAAAGAGAGAGAGAATGAGAGAGCCCTTTCTTCAATGAACATCTATACGGGCCGCACACAGACCTTCTGCCAGTCGTGCGCCAGTACCTACTTCTCTTAAAAGAAGTACACTACCAGAGTCTTACCCA
>NW_020953638.1:0-1987 GCF_900497805.2 Vombatus ursinus
GAACAAGGAATCTTTGACCCGGAAGAGTTCTCAGAACACGGAATGTTAGGCCTGGAAGAGTTCTCAGAACACGGAATGTTAGGCCTGGAAGAGTTCTTAGAACATAGAACAGCAGAATTAGAAAGGACTTCAGATCACAGAACGTTAGACCTGGAAGAGTTCCACTGAACACGGGATGGGAGACGGGGACGGGAACACGGGACGGGAGATGGGGACGGGAACACGGGAGTTGCCCGGAACACGGGACGGTAGATGGGAACACGGGAGTTCCCCCGACCATGGGACGGTAGACGGGGACAGGAACATGGGAGTTCCCCCGAACACGGGAAAGGAGATGGGGACGGGAACACGGGAGTTCCCCGGAACAGAGGAAGATAGACGGGAACATGTGAGTTCCCCTGAACATGGGATGGGAGACGGGGAAGGGAACACGGGAGTTCCCCTGAACACGGGATGGTAGATGGGAACACACGAGTTCCCCTGAACATGGGATGGTAGACAGGAACACGGGAGTTCCCCCGAACACGGGACAGTAGGCGGGAACACAGGACTTCCCCCGAACACAGGACGGTAGACGGGAACACGGGAGTTCCCCGGAACACGGGACGGTAGACGGGAACATGGGAGTACCCCCGAACATGGGACAGTAGACGGGGACACGGGAGATCCCCCAAACATGGGACGGTAGACGGGGACACGGGAGTTCCCCCGAACACGGGACGGTAGACGGGGACACGGGAGTTCCCCCGAATATGGGACGGTAGACGTGGACGGGAACACGGGAGTCCTTCGGAACACAGCGTGGTAGACGGGGATGGGAAAACGGGAGTTTACCCGAACACGGGATGGGAGATGGGGACAGGAACATGGGAGTTCCCCAAAACAAGGCACAGTAGATGGGAACACGGCAGTTCCTTGGAACACGGGACAGTAGATGGGGACGGGAACACGGGAGTTCCCCCGAACACGGGACGGTAGATGGGAACACGGGAGTTCAACCGAACATGGGACAGTAGACGGGAACACGGGAGTTCCCCCGAACACGGCACGGTAGATGGGAACATGGGAGTTCCCCCGAACACGGGATGGTAGACGGGAACACGGGAGTTCCCCCGAACATGGGACGACAGATGGGGACAGGAACATGGGGGTTCCCCCGAACACGGGATGGTAGACTGGAACACGGGAGTTCTCCCGAACACGAGACAGTAGACGGGAACACGGGAGTTCCCACGAACACGGGACGATAGATGGGGACACGGGAGTTCCCCGGAACACAGGACGATAGACGGGAACATGTGAGTTCCCCCAAACACGGGACGGGAGACGGGGACGGGAACACGGGAGTTCCCCCGAACACAGGACAGTAGATGGGAACACACGAGTTCCCCTGAACATGGGATGGTAGACGGGAACACGGGAGTTCCCCTGAACACGGGACGGTAGACGGGAACACGGGAGTTCCCCCGAACACAGGACGGTGGACAGGGACGGGAACATGGGAGTTTCCCCAAACACGGGATGGTAGGCGGGAACACGAGAGTTCCCCCAAACATGGGACAGGAGACGGGGACGGGAACACGGGAGTTCCCCTGAACACAGGACGGTAGTCGGGAACACAGGAGTTCCCCCGAACACGGGACAGTAGACGGGGACACGGGAGTTCCCCCGAATATGGGACGGTAGACGTGGACAGGAACACGGGAGTCCTTCGGAACATGGCATGGTAGACGGGGACGGGAACATGGGAGTTTCCCCGAACACGGGACGGGAGACGGGAACACAGGAGTTCAACCGAACATGGGACAGTAGACGGGAACACGGAAGTTCCCCCGAACACGGCACGGTAGATGGGAACACGGGAGTTCCCCCGAACATGGGACGACAGATGGGGACTGGAACACAGGGGTTCCACCGAACACGGGTGGTAGACTGGAACACGGGAGTTCTCCCGAACACGAGATGGTAGACGGGGACACGGGAGTTC
>NW_020953639.1:0-13292 GCF_900497805.2 Vombatus ursinus
TATATATATATATAATATGACTAAAAGGTCAGCCATTGCCCATTAAAAAACTATTGGCAAGGAGAATATGTGGAGGAGAGTCTTTTAAAATTCTATTTTATTTTTTTAGATTCTGAACTTCACAAATACCAAATAAAATGCGCATTTCCATACACACAGTAGAAGAGAAGGGGAAGATTGCACATGAAACTGAGGATCTCTATTACGTAGTGCTCAATTTTAACTATCAAACTATTTTAACTAACAAAGCTATCCTGCTTATCTGTTACTCCTTCAGGCCTTTGTCCTGTTCTCTTTTAATTTTTTTTTGGGGGGGGGAGCCCTATCCTTCACATTCCTAGTTCCCTTTACTTCCTCACTAACTGAAGAACGGTAAAAAACAAACAAACAAAACAAACAAACAAAAATCCATCGTAACAAATATGCTTAGTCAAGCAGAACAAAGTTTGATATTAGCCATATCCAAAAATGTCTCATTCTATATCTTAAGTCTATTCCTGCTCTGTCAGGAAATGGGTAGCATGCTTCATCATCACTCCTCTGAAGTCATGGTTGATAATTGCATTGAACAGAGTTCTTAAGACTTTTAAAGTTGTTTTTCTTTACAATGTTGTTGCCCTTGTATAAGTTTTTCTCCTGCTTCTGCCCACTTCAATTTTTGCATCAATTCATATAAATCTTCCCAGGTTTCTCCAAAATCATTCCATTTGTCATTTCTTATGGGGCAATAATATTCCCTTGCCTTCATATCTCATAATTTTGCCCAGTCATTCTCCAAATGATGGACATTTCCACTGTTTCCAATTCTTTGCCACTATAAAAAGTACCACTTTATTAACACAACATTCATAATCCATTTCAACTGGTCATTATAATTATATTACTTCTTTTTTCCCCCAGCAAAATAGTATCAGAGATAGTTATATATTATACACCATGTTCCTAAGATGCCATGAATTAAATTAATGCCTAGGATAAATGCTCATTCTTCTTTTTCTTGTGTAACATTTCATAATCTATGTACATTTGATCAGATATACTAATGTTACTGGTTCTTTGAAAAATAACAAATATCCTTTTATGCTTTTCCAAAATGAAACAGAAAAGAACCACCATAAATATCTTTTATCTTTTTAGGGCATAAGCCTTGTAGTGATATTACTGGATGCAATTAGTGACTTTATGGACTTAGTAAGGAGATGATTTAAGAATCATTGAATTCCCTGAAAGCCATTGTTATTGTTCTTTTTGAAGAAATCATAAAAAACTATCCAGATCTATTAGAACCAGAAGATAAAAGAAAAATAGAAAGAATCCATCAATAACATCCTGAGGGAAATTTAAAAAGTCTTAGGAGTAGTCATATTAATAATAGCTAGCATTTATAAAGTTCTTTGGGTTTACAAAGCACTTTACAAACATTATCTCATTTTATTCTCACAATAACTCTGGGAAGTAGGTGCTATTATCATGCCCATTTTACATATGAGTAAACTGAGACTGATGGCGGTTAAGTGATTAACCCAGGGTCACACAACTAGTATCTGAGGCAGGATTCAAACTCAGGTCTTTTGGACTCCACTGTACTACCTAGCTTCCAGGCCAAAAGTCCTTCAAAGAACCCAAAATAACAAGGTATAGTACCAAGGAATCACAGTCAGGATCATATAAGACTTGATAGCAGCTATTGTATTTTAAAGAAGAAAAAGTCTTGCAATATGATATTTCCCAAAACAAAATAAATGCATAGAAGAAACAAGAATAACTTGGCTTGAAAGACTGAGAATTATCCTATATGAAAAATATACATATTAAATGGAATAGAGCTCTTTAAAGCTTTCCTCATGAAAAGATAAGAGTTAAGTAGAAGCCTTGAAATGCAAATGAGAGATATAACAAAAATGTTTGTTCCCATAAATTTGGAGCAAACAGCTAGAGAAGTAACTAAGTAAAACAGGACACAGTAGGTCTCTCATTTTGCTGATAGAAATTGGTTAATCAGAACAAAAGATTCCATAAAATTGAAAGTATCTCGGTAAAACGGGATAAAGCTGGTCTTATCTTGTTTTGCTGATAGAAGTTAGTAAGTAGGACAAAGGTTAGGTTTTGCTTAGAGTGCGCATGCTTAATAGGCTTACAAATATTAACTTCTTCATCTCCAGGAGAGGCTAAGACACCATTTTATGAACATGGGATGTATGAAGAAGGAGGAATCACATGTTAAGGAGTAGCTGTGTAATAGGCGTCCTGGAAAGTTGTAGACTCTGGAGTACTCAGCCAATGAGCAAACAGAGGAGGGACTTTGCAACCAGGATTAGAAATAAACAGTGAGCTCCTGCTTTGGTACAGTGTGTCCTAGTCCATAGGACATCCGCGGTTGCAACTGCTTAATATATTGGGCTTTTAACTTCATCCCTCCTGAGTCCAAATGAGTTATTTCTCACAGGAAACACAGTGGTAGAGAGCATCCTAAAAAGGCAAACATATGTGAGAAACCTCTAAATGATAACGAAATGATTACATTTCAAGAGCTGGAGAAGAAACAAGGGCCCTTCAAGATGGCACTAAATAAGATGAAAATGATTTTGTTGTGTTGTTTGGTATTAAGAGAAGAAAGGAAGGTGAGTGCACAAAAGAATTCACTAGTGAAGAAATGGAGGACAGGAGGGAAATTGTATGATTATTATCCCCATCTTACAGTTGAGAAAACTGAGGCAGGCAGTAAAGTGATTTGCCCAAGGTCACACAGCCAGGAAGTAGCTGAGGCTGAATTTGAGCTCAGGTTCAGTGCTCTTTCTACCACACCATCTAGTTAGCTACCTGGTATACAGAGAAATATACAAATGTGGAAGAAGGGGTGGGAGATGGGGAATGTGGATCTGAATCTCCTTTTGTTTCAAGGGTTCTTAATGTAGTGTCCATGAACTTATTTTTAAAATGCCTATAGTTGTATTTTAATGTAAATGGTTTGCTTGGTAATCCTATGTATTTTATTTTATGCATTTAAAATATCATTCTAAGAAGGGGTCTATAGGTTTGCCAGACTGCCAGAGGGGCCAGTGACACAAAAAGGTTGTTGTGAGGATCAAATGAGATCATACTTGTAAAGCCCTTAGCACAGTGCCTGGCACTTAGTAAGGTCTATGTAAACATTAGTTAATAGTATTATTATTATCATCTGAACCAGAAAAGGAAGGTTGAACACAAGACACAAAGAATTTGAAACAGGGAGAGTGGAGAGAGATAATAAAAATAGTAACAGTTAAAATTTACATAGTACTTAAAATGTGCCAGGCACTGTGCTAAGTGCTTTACAAGTATTATCTCATTCTATCCTCACAACAATCGTGCAATGTAGGTGCCATTATTATCCCCCTTTTACAGATGAGGAAACTGAGTCAGACAGCAGTTGAATGACTTACCCAGGGTCACCCAGCTAGTAAATTTCTGAGGCCAAATTTGAACTCAGGTCTTCCTGTCTCCAGGCCCAGCCCTCTCTCCACTGCACCACCTGGATGCCCCTAGAGATGTTTAAGAGTGAGAGTACAGCTGGAGGGGCAAAAGCCACAGGAAAAACAAATGTCAGCTTTGGAGTGTGGATTGTAAAGGGGTGACTAAAAAGAAAGAAATCATTATGTGAGAGGCATTGATCAAGGTCTGGGCAAGAGGAAGGTGGGAGGGGCAATGGAATAGATTCAGAGCACTTCAGTTAAAGATTTGTTGAGTCATTTTCAGTCATGTCTAACTCTTGAAGACCCCTTTTGTGGGTTTTTTTGTTTTGGTTTTTTTTTTTTTGCATTTTGGTGAGGCAATTGGGGTTAAGTGACTTGCCCAGGGTCACACAGCTAGCACATGTTAAGTGTCTGAGGCTGGATATGAACTCAGGTCCTCCTGACTCCAAGGTCAGAGCTCTATCCACTATGCCACCTAGCTGCTCCAGTGGGAGTGCTTTGCAAGAGATACTGGAGTGCTTTGCCATTTCCAGCTCATTTTACAAATAAGGAAATTGAGGCAAACAGGGTTAGATGGATCCAGTGGACTAGGGTCACATAGTGAGTAAATGTCAAAGACCATATCTGAACTCAGGTCTCTTTCTGAAATCAATCTCAGTGCTCTATGGACTGAGGCACTTAACTGCCTTCAGATAAAGATTACCTGTGTTAATCACATCCCTTCTCTTTGACCTTCACTGCTTTCTTCTCCTATGTAAAGATGGAGCCTGTAGCAAAGAAAGAAAAGAATAGAAGGGGCTATGATGGAGGGAAATACACAATTAACTATCATAACCACCAACGTGAACTCACCCAGGAAACACCAGTATATAGGAACAACATGAATTGTTCACAAGAAACATGCTTGAAACAGAAGGATTTACATAGTGTTAAAAGTGAAGGGCTGGAATGGAATCCATTGTGATTTGGAAAACTCAAAAGGCAAGGGTCCCAGTCACAATCTCAGACAAGGCAACAGTGGGAAAAAACAAACAAACAAACAAAACCTACCACAATTAGAAGTGATAACAGGAAAAGTATGTTATACGTAAAACAATGAGCTAATGGCAGCACTTAACATGTATGCACTGAATGCACCATAGATAATAAAATATCCATACTTAAAACATGCACCCAATTGTGTAGTATCTAAGTATCTGAAAGAAAAGTTAATGACATTACAGGGAGAAAGATTCAGCAGAACTATAACTAGAAGGGTCTGTCTAAGATCTAGACAAATTTAACTGAAAAATAAACAAGAAAGAAGTTAAGGGCCTGAATAGAACTTTAGAAAAGTTAGATCTAAAAGAGCTCTCTGAATTAGTAAGTGGGGGGAGAGGGCAGAGCCAAGATGGTGGAGTAACAGGAACTCGCTTGAACTCTCCCAAATTGTCCTCCAAACAACTTTAAAATAATGCCTCAAATTGAATTCCAGAGTGATAGAGCCCACAAAAGGATGGGGTGAAACAGTTCAACCCAAATAGTCCAAAACAACTCAGTAGTGGCAGGAAAGCTCTGTCTCCCTGGGGGGGGGGGGGTGGTCCCCAGCAGCTCTGCGCTATGCAGGCTGGGCCTTGCAGGTGGCTGCATCAGTGAGGCAGCAGCTTTGGCAGCTCTCAGCTCACAGACCGTGGTGGGGTTGGACCAGTGGTCAGAAGGAAATTACTGGGAACCTTTTGCTACCACTGGGTGCAGGACCCTGTTGCATTATCCATACACAGTTCAGAGGCATGGTCCCAACTAACACTAGCACTTGCCTGGGGGAGGAGTAGCTCTAGTCACAGGTCCAGGGCAGAGAGGAGTGCTTCTGGTCACTCCAAAGAGAGCCAAGGCCCTGGTCTCAGGTCTAGGGTGGAAAGGAGCACCATCACGTGCCTGAATTGCATTTACAAGACCAGAAGGAGCTAGAGCTCTCATGACCACAGAGGAGCAGGGGCTCTGGTGTGGTTCTGTGGTTTAAAGGAGGGCTAGCGGAGGCTCATGGGCCACACCACAGGCCAGGAGAGCAGTGACCACAGCTCTCCTTACATCATACCACTTTGAAAGAACTGAAAACTTTCAGACCCCCCAGAACTAGCTCTGAAAACAGCAGCACAAAAAACTTGAAGCTTGGGATAGTTCCTGCTGCACTCCAGGAGCAGAGCTGAACCTTAACATGAATTACTAAATGGGGAAAGAAAAGAGTAAACACATTTCTCCACTGTGAAAGGAACCATAAAAAAAAAAAAAAACCCCAAAAACCATTGACTATGTGATAGACCATAAGAACCTCAGAAACAAATGCAGAAAAGCCAAAGTAGAAAACATATGATTTTATGCCCACAATGACATAAAAAGTGCAATCAATAGAAAATATTTGAAGAAAGGATTCAAATTTAAATGTAGACTAAATAATTTAAACCTAAAGAATGGGTAAGTAAAAGAACAAATCATAGAAACAAAAGATAATTTTTTTAAGTGATGACAAAGACACAACATAGCAAAAGTTTTAGAACATGCCCAAAGAAGTTCTTGAGGGAAGATTTATATCATTAAACAGTTTAATCAACAAAAGAAAGAAAAAAACAACAAATTGGGCACACAACTAAAAAAATCCCTAACAAAAAAAAAAACTCATCTAAACACAAAAATAGAAATTCTTTTAAAAAATATAATTGTTTATTTTTGTTGTTTTGTTAGGCAATGAGGTTAAGTGACCTGTCCAGGGTCACACAGCTAGTGAGTATTATGCGTCTGAGGCCAGATCCGACCTCAGGTCCTCCTGATTCCAGGGCAGGTGCTCTATCCACTGCGCCACCTAGCTGCCCCTTATTGTTTATTTTTAGTCTTCAACATTCATTTCCATAAGATTTTGAGTTTTAAATTTTCTCCCCCCCTTTCTCTACCCCCCTCCCCAAGACAGCGTGCAATCTGACATAGGCTCTACTTATACATTCATATTAAGACTATTTTCACATTAGTCATGATGTAAAGAAGAATTAGAACTAATGGGAGGAACCACAAGAAAGAAGAAACAAAACAAAAGAACAAAAGAAAAGGAGAGCACAGAGTATGCTTCCATCTGCATTCAGACTCCGTAGTTCTTTCTCTGGATGTGGATAGCATTTTTCATCATGAGACCCTTGGAGATGTCTTAGAGCCTTGTATTGCTGAGAAGAGTTAAGTCTATCAGTGTTAGTCATCACACAACGTGGCTGTTTCTCTGTACAACTTTCTCCTGGTTCTGCTCACTTCACTGTGCATCAGTCCCTACAAGACTTTTCAGGTTTTCCTGAAGTCTGCTTGCTCATCATTTCTTATAGCATAGTAGTATTCCATTTTATTCATATACCATAACTTGTTCAGCCATTCCCCAATTGATGTGTATCCCTTCAATTTCCAATTCTTTGCCAACACAAAAAGAAATGTCATAAATATTTTTGTACATGTGGGTCCTTTTCCCATTTTGATGATCTCTTTGGGATACAGCCCTAGAAGTGCTACTGCTGGGCCAAAGGGTATGTACAATTTTATAGCTTTTTGGGCATAGTTCCATATTGCTCTCCAGAATGGTTGGATCATTTCACAACTCCACCAACAATGCATTAGTGTACCAATTTTCCCACATCTTCTCCAGTATTTATCATTTTCTTGTTTTGTCAAGTTACTAATCTGATAGGGGTGATGTGGTAGCTCTGAGTTGTTTTGATTTGCATTTCTCCAATCAATAGTGATTTAGAGCATCAAAAGCAGAAATTCTTAAAATCAAAGAAGAGATTAACAAAATTCAAAGCAAAAAAAATAATAAAACTAAACTCTGACTTTTGAGCTAATCTGGTTTTTGTAAAAAGAGAGAGAGAAATCAAACTACAAATATAAAAAATAAAAAAAGAGAATTTACAAGTGAAGAGAAAATAAAGGAAATTATTAGAAACTATTTTCGCCCAATTATTTGCCAACAATTGTGATAGCAAATGGAATGTACAAATAGTTACAAAAATGTAAAATACCTATGTTAACAAAAGAAGAGAGAATTCCCAATATCAGGGAGAAAAAAAATTGAAAAAGTAATAATTGAATTCCCAAGGCGGGGGGGGGAGAACCCAGTACCAAATGGATTAATAAGTTAATTCTATCAACCACTCAAAAGAATTAATTCAAATTAACTCTTAATTCAAACTAATCCTTCCAGTGCAAGATTGGCCATATCTTGCTCTCAGAGTGCTGGGGGTACCCTCAGAATTGAGAATATCTTTCTATAATGCTATTAACTTGAGTCCCTATTCAAATGTGTTTCCCCTCCTCCAAACTTCCTGGGGGCTTTCTGGTCATCTAAGGGCATAAAAAGGCCCAACCCCATGAAGTTCTTGTCATCTAAGGGCATCCTAGGGGACTGGTCTGAACACAAAAATCACAATATAAGAACTGAGGGTGGAAATATAAGTTAACAAAAGACATACTATGATGAAATAGAAATCCAAGAGAAGAAAGAAGAAGAAAGTAATCTCACAACAATTACACAAGGAACTCAGAAGAAAAAAATGTCTTGGCTACAAGGTCTACAGGATTGACTGGAAGAAATTAAGTGGAAAATTTTAAAAGTTAAATTGAAATGAAATAAGAAAATAGAAAGAAAAGAAATCAAAAGTAAAACCGAAAGCAGAAAACATGACTCATTTTCAATAATTAACTCCTTGGAGGACAAAAAAGAATGGAACAAATAGAACTCAATGACTAAGTCAAATAACTGGAAAAAAGAAAACAAACAACTGTTAAGAAATTCCCTATCAAAAGCAACTGACCTAGAAAAAAGAATTAACAGGCTACTTGAAAACTATGACCATACACTATATTGTATTATAAGAAATTATGATAGAAATCTGCATAAATAAATGAGAACTGAAGGGCAAAATGAAAATAAAAGGAATCCACAGGTCCTGAAAGAAGCCTTACACTGAAAAAATCGAGGAATACCATAGCCAAAATTCAGAGTTGACAAATCAATGAAAAAAATACTGCAAGAAATATACCTGTTATTTAAAGGACACTTAGGTCTAATTTTGCATAAATTGTTTGCAATAATAAGACAATCTTCCACTTTTATATGAGAAAGTTCTTCCTCTTTTATATGGAAAAATTTGCCCCATTCTACCTTTTCCTTTCCCCTTCTCCCAGGGCATCCCTCTTTTTCACCCCTACATTCTTTTCTTTGGAGGTCATCCCAACGTAATTAACTCACACCCCTGCCTTCTGTCTATGCAGACTCCTTCTAGCTGCCCTAATAATGATAAAGTTCTTAGGAGTTACTTGCACCATCTTCCCATATAGAAATACAAACAATTTAACTCCACTGAGTCCCTTAGGATCACTCCTGTTTACCTTTTTATGCTTCTCATGAGTCTTCTGTTTGAATGTCCAGTTTTCTATTCAGCTCTAATCTTTTCATCAGGAATGCCTGAAAGTCCTCTATTTCATTCAATATCCATTCTTCCCCCAAAATACTATTTTTTAATGGTAATTTTTATTTATTTTTTTGTTTTCAACATTTATTTCCACAAGATTTTGAGTTCCAAATTTTCACCCCATCTCACCCCCCCAAGATGGCATGCACCCCCAAAATATTGTACTCAGTTTTGCTATGTAGGTGATTCTTGGTTGTAATTGTAGTTCTTTAGCCTTCTGCAATACCATATTCCAAGTCTTCCATTCCTTTAATGTAGAAGCTGCTAAATCTTATGTGATCCTGACTATGGCTCCATGATATTTGGATTGCTTCTTTGTAGCTGCTTGCAATATTTTTTTCTTTGACATGGGAGCCTTGGAATTTGGCTATAATGCTCACGGGAATTTTCATTTTTGGATCTCCTTCAGAAGGTGATCAGAGGATTCTTTCAATGTCTGTTTTACCCTTTGGACCCAAGATACTGGTGCAGTTTTCTTTAATAATTTCTTGAAATTTGAAGTCTAGGCTCTTTTTTTTGATCATGGCTTTCAGTAGTCCATTAATTCTTAAATTATCACTCCTTGATCTATTTCCCAGGTAAGTTATTTTTCTTACAAGATATTTCACATTTTCTTCTGTTTTTGCATACTTTTGACTTTATTTTTTGTTTCTTGAAGTCTCATGGAGTCATTAGCTTCCACTTGCCCAATTCTAATTTTTAAGGAATTATTTTCTCAGTGAGCTTTCATATCTCTTTTACCATTAGGCCAATTCTATTTTTTAAGGTCATATATTCTTCACAAATTTTTTTGTGCTTCTTTTACCAAATTGTTAATTCTTTTACCCCTTAATTTTCTTGCATCACTCTCATTTCTTTCCCCTTTTCCTCTACCCCTCTTATCTCTTTCTTTAAGTCTTCCAAGAATCTTGCTGATCCAGGGTCCAATTAGCATTTTCCTTTGAGGCTTTGCTTGTAGCCCTTTCACATTGTTTTCACATTGTTGTCTTCTCCTAAGTTTATGTCTTGATCTTCCCTGCCACCACAGTAGCTTTTTATGGTCAAGTTCTTTTTTTGTTATTTGTCCATTTTCCCAGCCTATTTCTTGACTTTGAACTTTCTTAGAAAGTTGGGTTCTGCTCACTTGGAGGTGGGGAGGCACTGTGCCAAGCTTCAGGCTTTTTTGTGCTGCTAGTTCTGCGGCAGGGGGTGCTGCAAGTTTTTGGTGCTTCCAAGATGGTATTATTCTGGGAGAGGTGTGGTCACTGCTCTCCTGGTCTGTGCTCTGATCTTTATGCAGAAAGGGCTCCTGCTCCCTTGCACTACTGGTACCAATGCTCTTTTTGGGCCTGGAACTCTGACCCAGAACTACTTATGGGCAATAGAGGTGCCAGTCAGCAGCAGCTGCAACCAGTGCTAGCCAAGGGTCCCCTATAATTCCTTTCTGACCAATTATTCAACCCCCTTACCATCTCTGGGCTGACAACTCTGAAAGCTACTGCTACTGCTGTCCGGGCCACTTCCAAGCCTCACCATTGGTTCTGGTGCCATGTTCTGGGCCTGTGCCCACTGGGTGTTACAGGTCTCTACTGTGGACCTCCTAAGTTGCCTTAGGCTGGAAAAATGTCTCCCCTGACCTGTTGTTGGCTCTGCCATTATACAATGTAATATGAGGCATTATTTTAAAGTTGTTTGGAGGGCAGTGTTGGGAGACTTTAGCTGGGCCCTGGCCTGTTCTTCATCATCTCTGTGTCCGTTTTTAAGACAGCCTAAAGATAGTTTAAAACTTCACTCAGATTTTTGGGACACCCTGTATAGGTTTCTGTGTTAAATATTAACTTAAATTATTAAAAATATTAACCAGAGTGGACAGGGGAAGGGTTCTCTCCCCTTGAGCACCTTTCCCCCACCTGGACATGGGGGTCTTTTAGTTGAGCAACTTATCCAGGAGGACACACCTGACCCCCCCAGAGAGTAGGACCAGAAACTCCAACTGTGATTTGGAGCTGAGCCGCTATGAGGAACAGGTCCAAGGGACTCAGTTGCATGACCTGTCCATGAGATACAAGGGCTGCAGCAGGTGAGGAGAGGGAGGGGTGTGGGGGAATGTGAGAGAGAAAAGACACTGGGGCCTTGAGTGTCTGGAGCTGCTAATTGCCTTGACCATGCGTGTTCTGTTCATTTGTGCCTGGGCTAGTGAACTCTATGCTTGTGCCTAGTTTTCCCATGGATGCTGTGTGCATTTGGGAGAGAAGGGCACCCCAGGTTTATGGAGGGAATATTTTGTTACAACTATTCATGTTATACTATTTCATAAATACCTTTCTTTTAAGCTTATTGTGTCCTCTGACAGACTATTTAAGGTAAATACATTCATGGGGACACATTTGGGCTATTATTTTAGGTGTGTGGTCCCACAGAGTACTTTGAACCCGAGGTTGTCATCCCCTGGGGAACCAAACCAGAAACCATGATGGAAATAACCTGGAGAGGAAAGTATAAATATTTGTTTTTATTTCCCCAGCTAATTGTGAGCCCTTTTGAGGCTGGCTCCAGGTTTTATTTATTTCTCTCTCTCCATAGTTCCTAGCAAAGAGCCAGGGATCAAAGCACAAAGGCATTTGGACATGGAGTCAGGAGAAACCTGGGTCGGGAACCTACCTCCACATTTACTGTATAACTATGTTCAAGGCTTTTCTTTTCTCTGTGCCTCAGTATCGTCACCTGTAGAATGGGAATAATATTGCTTAAAGTATTACAGATGTTTGTGAGAATCAAATGAGATAACATGTTAACTGCTTTGCAAATGTTAGCAATTATTTTCTTACTGAAAATTAAATCAAATTTCTTAATGAAAAAGCCTGACAATTGAATGAGTAAGTGAAGTAACTTGCTGTGCTTTGACTTGCTTGACCATGTCTCTCTTTCCCCCTTTTCTTTTCTTGTTCAAGCATCCTCTTCTGCATGCCTGAATTCTGTTTCTGCCTGATCTCCCTGCTTCTTCCTGGACTTTAAGCCTATCACTTCCTTCTTTCTATTTCCTGGTTAAAGACTCCTCCTCCAATACAGCCTACACTATTTAATAGTCCTCCTTGAAAACAAGCTGATTGTAGACTGAAGTGAGCTCCATCCTTCCCTTTCCCAGAGCAGGTACACCCCTAATGCAGGTAAGTATGTTCCCTTAGTCTTTGACCTTCTCCTTTCTCCCCACATCCCTAATCTTTCCTGGCTTCATCCCCACCCCCAACCCCCTCCCCAGTCTAGTCATTTCCAGGAACAGAACTTGTTTACTCGATTTATTCCACATGTTTGTGCACCTGACAAACAAGACCTTGCTCTTAATGGGAGAGGAATAGGGCTGAAGGGATGATAGGGGAAGGGAAGAGGGTGAGGACAGTGGGATGGGAGGGGAATGGGTCTGAGGGAGGACAATAGTATAGAAGGAAACTAGTGCTAAGGTGAAGACAGTAGGAAGTACAGGGGCCAGGGGCTGAGCAGGTGCAAGCCTGGGATTTGGAAAGGAATAGGGCTGGGGAAGATAGTGAGGGGGGGAGAGCACTAGAGTTGAGCAGACCAGCGTGGGAAAGAATGAGGACTAGGCCTGAGGAGCGGACACTGGATAGGGCTAAGGAGGAGAGCAGTGAAGGGGGAAGGAAACCAACATTTATTAAATGCCAATTATATGCCAGACATTGATCTAAGCACTTTACAATTTGACTCACAACAACCTTGAGAGGTAGATTCTGTTATTATCCTCATTTTATAGTTGAGGAAATTGAGATAGGCAGAGGTTAAATGATTTGCCCAAGGTCACACAAAACTAGTAAGTGTCTAAGGCTGGATTTGAACTTTCTGATTCCAGACCCAGTACTCTATCCACTCCATCTATCTACTAGCTGGCTAGTACAAAGTAGATGGCAAATAGAGTTGAGGAAAAGAAAGGTGAATGAGATAGAGATAAAAGGAGGGCAGTAGAAAGGGAAAGAAATGAGGTTAAAGGGAGGACACATAGATAGGAAGGGCACAGAGATGAGAGGAGTGTGGAGTAGCAAGGTCCAGCACTGACTGTGTTCTGTCATATCTCTGTCACTTTTTCATTTCATCTTCTCCAGGACATAAGAATCCATCTTTTTTTTTTTTTTTTTTTTAGGCAATTGGGGTTAAGTGACTTGCCCAGGGTCACACAGCTAGTAAGTGTGAAGTGTTTGGTCTGAGGCCGGATTTGAACTCAGGTTCTCCTGACTTCAGGGCTGGTGCTCTAACCACTGCATCACCTACCTGCCCCATAAGAATCCATCCTGATGGAAAATAACAGAAATGACCATTTGTAAGTGGAAGTGATGGTTAATATCTAAGTACAAGTCCAAATTAGAAGGATTTG
>NW_020953640.1:0-13293 GCF_900497805.2 Vombatus ursinus
TATATATATATATAATATGACTAAAAGGTCAGCCATTGCCCATTAAAAAACTATTGGCAAGGAGAATATGTGGAGGAGAGTCTTTTAAAATTCTATTTTATTTTTTTAGATTCTGAACTTCACAAATACCAAATAAAATGCTCATTTCCATACACACAGTAGAAGAGAAGGGGAAGATTGCACATGAAACTGAGGATCTCTATTACGTAGTGCTCAATTTTAACTATCAAACTATTTTAACTAACAAAGCTATCCTGCTTATCTGTTACTCCTTCAGGCCTTTGTCCTGTTCTCTTTTAATTTTTTTTGGGGGGGGGGAGCCCTATCCTTCACATTCCTAGTTCCCTTTACTTCCTCACTAACTGAAGAACGGTAAAAAACAAACAAACAAAACAAACAAACAAAAATCCATCGTAACAAATATGCTTAGTCAAGCAGAACAAAGTTTGATATTAGCCATATCCAAAAATGTCTCATTCTATATCTTAAGTCTATTCCTGCTCTGTCAGGAAATGGGTAGCATGCTTCGTCATCACTCCTCTGAAGTCATGGTTGATAATTGCATTGAACAGAGTTCTTAAGACTTTTAAAGTTGTTTTTCTTTACAATGTTGTTGCCCTTGTATAAGTTTTTCTCCTGCTTCTGCCCACTTCAATTTTTGCATCAATTCATATAAATCTTCCCAGGTTTCTCCAAAATCATTCCATTTGTCATTTCTTATGGGGCAATAATATTCCCTTGCCTTCATATCTCATAATTTTGCCCAGTCATTCTCCAAATGATGGACATTTCCACTGTTTCCAATTCTTTGCCACTATAAAAAGTACCACTTTATTAACACAACATTCATAATCCATTTCAACTGGTCATTATAATTATATTACTTCTTTTTTCCCCCAGCAAAATAGTATCAGAGATAGTTATATATTATACACCATGTTCCTAAGATGCCATGAATTAAATTAATGCCTAGGATAAATGCTCATTCTTCTTTTTCTTGTGTAACATTTCATAATCTATGTACATTTGATCAGATATACTAATGTTACTGGTTCTTTGAAAAATAACAAATATCCTTTTATGCTTTTCCAAAATGAAACAGAAAAGAACCACCATAAATATCTTTTATCTTTTTAGGGCATAAGCCTTGTAGTGATATTACTGGATGCAATTAGTGACTTTATGGACTTAGTAAGGAGATGATTTAAGAATCATTGAATTCCCTGAAAGCCATTGTTATTGTTCTTTTTGAAGAAATCATAAAAAACTATCCAGATCTATTAGAACCAGAAGATAAAAGAAAAATAGAAAGAATCCATCAATAACATCCTGAGGGAAATTTAAAAAGTCTTAGGAGTAGTCATATTAATAATAGCTAGCATTTATAAAGTTCTTTGGGTTTACAAAGCACTTTACAAACATTATCTCATTTTATTCTCACAATAACTCTGGGAAGTAGGTGCTATTATCATGCCCATTTTACATATGAGTAAACTGAGACTGATGGCGGTTAAGTGATTAACCCAGGGTCACACAACTAGTATCTGAGGCAGGATTCAAACTCAGGTCTTTTGGACTCCACTGTACTACCTACCTTCCAGGCCAAAAGTCCTTCAAAGAACCCAAAATAACAAGGTATAGTACCAAGGAATCACAGTCAGGATCATATAAGACTTGATAGCAGCTATTGTATTTTAAAGAAGAAAAAGTCTTGCAATATGATATTTCCCAAAACAAAATAAATGCATAGAAGAAACAAGAATAACTTGGCTTGAAAGACTGAGAATTATCCTATATGAAAAATATACATATTAAATGGAATAGAGCTCTTTAAAGCTTTCCTCATGAAAAGATAAGAGTTAAGTAGAAGCCTTGAAATGCAAATGAGAGATATAACAAAAATGTTTGTTCCCATAAATTTGGAGCAAACAGCTAGAGAAGTAACTAAGTAAAACAGGACACAGTAGGTCTCTCATTTTGCTGATAGAAATTGGTTAATCAGAACAAAAGATTCCATAAAATTGAAAGTATCTCGGTAAAACGGGATAAAGCTGGTCTTATCTTGTTTTGCTGATAGAAGTTAGTAAGTAGGACAAAGGTTAGGTTTTGCTTAGAGTGCGCATGCTTAATAGGCTTACAAATATTAACTTCTTCATCTCCAGGAGAGGCTAAGACACCATTTTATGAACATGGGATGTATGAAGAAGGAGGAATCACATGTTAAGGAGTAGCTGTGTAATAGGCGTCCTGGAAAGTTGTAGACTCTGGAGTACTCAGCCAATGAGCAAACAGAGGAGGGACTTTGCAACCAGGATTAGAAATAAACAGTGAGCTCCTGCTTTGGTACAGTGTGTCCTAGTCCATAGGACATCCGCGGTTGCAACTGCTTAATATATTGGGCTTTTAACTTCATCCCTCCTGAGTCCAAATGAGTTATTTCTCACAGGAAACACAGTGGTAGAGAGCATCCTAAAAAGGCAAACATATGTGAGAAACCTCTAAATGATAACGAAATGATTACATTTCAAGAGCTGGAGAAGAAACAAGGGCCCTTCAAGATGGCACTAAATAAGATGAAAATGATTTTGTTGTGTTGTTTGGTATTAAGAGAAGAAAGGAAGGTGAGTGCACAAAAGAATTCACTAGTGAAGAAATGGAGGACAGGAGGGAAATTGTATGATTATTATCCCCATCTTACAGTTGAGAAAACTGAGGCAGGCAGTAAAGTGATTTGCCCAAGGTCACACAGCCAGGAAGTAGCTGAGGCTGAATTTGAGCTCAGGTTCAGTGCTCTTTCTACCACACCATCTAGTTAGCTACCTGGTATACAGAGAAATATACAAATGTGGAAGAAGGGGTGGGAGATGGGGAATGTGGATCTGAATCTCCTTTTGTTTCAAGGGTTCTTAATGTAGTGTCCATGAACTTATTTTTAAAATGCCTATAGTTGTATTTTAATGTAAATGGTTTGCTTGGTAATCCTATGTATTTTATTTTATGCATTTAAAATATCATTCTAAGAAGGGGTCTATAGGTTTGCCAGACTGCCAGAGGGGCCAGTGACACAAAAAGGTTGTTGTGAGGATCAAATGAGATCATACTTGTAAAGCCCTTAGCACAGTGCCTGGCACTTAGTAAGGTCTATGTAAACATTAGTTAATAGTATTATTATTATCATCTGAACCAGAAAAGGAAGGTTGAACACAAGACACAAAGAATTTGAAACAGGGAGAGTGGAGAGAGATAATAAAAATAGTAACAGTTAAAATTTACATAGTACTTAAAATGTGCCAGGCACTGTGCTAAGTGCTTTACAAGTATTATCTCATTCTATCCTCACAACAATCGTGCAATGTAGGTGCCATTATTATCCCCCTTTTACAGATGAGGAAACTGAGTCAGACAGCAGTTGAATGACTTACCCAGGGTCACCCAGCTAGTAAATTTCTGAGGCCAAATTTGAACTCAGGTCTTCCTGTCTCCAGGCCCAGCCCTCTCTCCACTGCACCACCTGGATGCCCCTAGAGATGTTTAAGAGTGAGAGTACAGCTGGAGGGGCAAAAGCCACAGGAAAAACAAATGTCAGCTTTGGAGTGTGGATTGTAAAGGGGTGACTAAAAAGAAAGAAATCATTATGTGAGAGGCATTGATCAAGGTCTGGGCAAGAGGAAGGTGGGAGGGGCAATGGAATAGATTCAGAGCACTTCAGTTAAAGATTTGTTGAGTCATTTTCAGTCATGTCTAACTCTTGAAGACCCCTTTTGTGGGTTTTTTTGTTTTGGTTTTTTTTTTTTTGCATTTTGGTGAGGCAATTGGGGTTAAGTGACTTGCCCAGGGTCACACAGCTAGCACATGTTAAGTGTCTGAGGCTGGATATGAACTCAGGTCCTCCTGACTCCAAGGTCAGAGCTCTATCCACTATGCCACCTAGCTGCTCCAGTGGGAGTGCTTTGCAAGAGATACTGGAGTGCTTTGCCATTTCCAGCTCATTTTACAGATAAGGAAATTGAGGCAAACAGGGTTAGATGGATCCAGTGGACTAGGGTCACATAGTGAGTAAATGTCAAAGACCATATCTGAACTCAGGTCTCTTTCTGAAATCAATCTCAGTGCTCTATGGACTGAGGCACTTAACTGCCTTCAGATAAAGATTACCTGTGTTAATCACATCCCTTCTCTTTGACCTTCACTGCTTTCTTCTCCTATGTAAAGATGGAGCCTGTAGCAAAGAAAGAAAAGAATAGAAGGGGCTATGATGGAGGGAAATACACAATTAACTATCATAACCACCAACGTGAACTCACCCAGGAAACACCAGTATATAGGAACAACATGAATTGTTCACAAGAAACATGCTTGAAACAGAAGGATTTACATAGTGTTAAAAGTGAAGGGCTGGAATGGAATCCATTGTGATTTGGAAAACTCAAAAGGCAAGGGTCCCAGTCACAATCTCAGACAAGGCAACAGTGGGAAAAAACAAACAAACAAACAAAACCTACCACAATTAGAAGTGATAACAGGAAAAGTATGTTATACGTAAAACAATGAGCTAATGGCAGCACTTAACATGTATGCACTGAATGCACCATAGATAATAAAATATCCATACTTAAAACATGCACCCAATTGTGTAGTATCTAAGTATCTGAAAGAAAAGTTAATGACATTACAGGGAGAAAGATTCAGCAGAACTATAACTAGAAGGGTCTGTCTAAGATCTAGACAAATTTAACTGAAAAATAAACAAGAAAGAAGTTAAGGGCCTGAATAGAACTTTAGAAAAGTTAGATCTAAAAGAGCTCTCTGAATTAGTAAGTGGGGGGAGAGGGCAGAGCCAAGATGGTGGAGTAACAGGAACTCGCTTGAACTCTCCCAAATTGTCCTCCAAACAACTTTAAAATAATGCCTCAAATTGAATTCCAGAGTGATAGAGCCCACAAAAGGATGGGGTGAAACAGTTCAACCCAAATAGTCCAAAACAACTCAGTAGTGGCAGGAAAGCTCTGTCTCCCTGGGGGGGGGGGGGTGGTCCCCAGCAGCTCTGCGCTATGCAGGCTGGGCCTTGCAGGTGGCTGCATCAGTGAGGCAGCAGCTTTGGCAGCTCTCAGCTCACAGACCGTGGTGGGGTTGGACCAGTGGTCAGAAGGAAATTACTGGGAACCTTTTGCTACCACTGGGTGCAGGACCCTGTTGCATTATCCATACACAGTTCAGAGGCATGGTCCCAACTAACACTAGCACTTGCCTGGGGGAGGAGTAGCTCTGGTCACAGGTCCAGGGCAGAGAGGAGTGCTTCTGGTCACTCCAAAGAGAGCCAAGGCCCTGGTCTCAGGTCTAGGGTGGAAAGGAGCACCATCACGTGCTTGAATTGCATTTACAAGACCAGAAGGAGCTAGAGCTCTCATGACCACAGAGGAGCAGGGGCTCTGGTGTGGTTCTGTGGTTTAAAGGAGGGCTAGCGGAGGCTCATGGGCCACACCACAGGCCAGGAGAGCAGTGACCACAGCTCTCCTTACATCATACCACTTTGAAAGAACTGAAAACTTTCAGACCCCCCAGAACTAGCTCTGAAAACAGCAGCACAAAAAACTTGAAGCTTGGGATAGTTCCTGCTGCACTCCAGGAGCAGAGCTGAACCTTAACATGAATTACTAAATGGGGAAAGAAAAGAGTAAACACATTTCTCCACTGTGAAAGGAACCATAAAAAAAAAAAAAACCCCAAAAACCATTGACTATGTGATAGACCATAAGAATCTCAGAAACAAATGCAGAAAAGCCAAAGTAGAAAACATATGATTTTATGCCCACAATGAAATAAAAAGTGCAATCAATAGAAAATATTTGAAGAAAGGATTCAAATTTAAATGTAGACTAAATAATTTAAACCTAAAGAATGGGTAAGTAAAAGAACAAATCATAGAAACAAAAGATAATTTTTTTAAGTGATGACAAAGACACAACATAGCAAAAGTTTTAGAACATGCCCAAAGAAGTTCTTGAGGGAAGATTTATATCATTAAACAGTTTAATCAACAAAAGAAAGAAAAAAACAACAAATTGGGCACACAACTAAAAAAATCCCTAACAAAAAAAAAAACTCATCTAAACACAAAAATAGAAATTCTTTTAAAAAATATAATTGTTTATTTTTGTTGTTTTGTTAGGCAATGAGGTTAAGTGACCTGTCCAGGGTCACACAGCTAGTGAGTATTATGCGTCTGAGGCCAGATCCGACCTCAGGTCCTCCTGATTCCAGGGCAGGTGCTCTATCCACTGCGCCACCTAGCTGCCCCTTATTGTTTATTTTTAGTCTTCAACATTCATTTCCATAAGATTTTGAGTTTTAAATTTTCTCCCCCCCTTTCTCTACCCCCCTCCCCAAGACAGCGTGCAATCTGACATAGGCTCTACTTATACATTCATATTAAGACTATTTTCACATTAGTCATGATGTAAAGAAGAATTAGAACTAATGGGAGGAACCACAAGAAAGAAGAAACAAAACAAAAGAACAAAAGAAAAGGAGAGCACAGAGTATGCTTCCATCTGCATTCAGACTCCGTAGTTCTTTCTCTGGATGTGGATAGCATTTTTCATCATGAGACCCTTGGAGATGTCTTAGAGCCTTGTATTGCTGAGAAGAGTTAAGTCTATCAGTGTTAGTCATCACACAACGTGGCTGTTTCTCTGTACAACTTTCTCCTGGTTCTGCTCACTTCACTGTGCATCAGTCCCTACAAGACTTTTCAGGTTTTCCTGAAGTCTGCTTGCTCATCATTTCTTATAGCATAGTAGTATTCCATTTTATTCATATACCATAACTTGTTCAGCCATTCCCCAATTGATGTGTATCCCTTCAATTTCCAATTCTTTGCCAACACAAAAAGAAATGTCATAAATATTTTTGTACATGTGGGTCCTTTTCCCATTTTGATGATCTCTTTGGGATACAGCCCTAGAAGTGCTACTGCTGGGCCAAAGGGTATGTACAATTTTATAGCTTTTTGGGCATAGTTCCATATTGCTCTCCAGAATGGTTGGATCATTTCACAACTCCACCAACAATGCATTAGTGTACCAATTTTCCCACATCTTCTCCAGTATTTATCATTTTCTTGTTTTGTCAAGTTACTAATCTGATAGGGGTGATGTGGTAGCTCTGAGTTGTTTTGATTTGCATTTCTCCAATCAATAGTGATTTAGAGCATCAAAAGCAGAAATTCTTAAAATCAAAGAAGAGATTAACAAAATTCAAAGCAAAAAAAATAATAAAACTAAACTCTGACTTTTGAGCTAATCTGGTTTTTGTAAAAAGAGAGAGAGAAATCAAACTACAAATATAAAAAATAAAAAAAGAGAATTTACAAGTGAAGAGAAAATAAAGGAAATTATTAGAAACTATTTTCGCCCAATTATTTGCCAACAATTGTGATAGCAAATGGAATGTACAAATAGTTACAAAAATGTAAAATACCTATGTTAACAAAAGAAGAGAGAATTCCCAATATCAGGGAGAAAAAAAATTGAAAAAGTAATAATTGAATTCCCAAGGCGGGGGGGGGAGAACCCAGTACCAAATGGATTAATAAGTTAATTCTATCAACCACTCAAAAGAATTAATTCAAATTAACTCTTAATTCAAACTAATCCTTCCAGTGCAAGATTGGCCATATCTTGCTCTCAGAGTGCTGGGGGTACCCTCAGAATTGAGAATATCTTTCTATAATGCTATTAACTTGAGTCCCTATTCAAATGTGTTTCCCCTCCTCCAAACTTCCTGGGGGCTTTCTGGTCATCTAAGGGCATAAAAAGGCCCAACCCCATGAAGTTCTTGTCATCTAAGGGCATCCTAGGGGACTGGTCTGAACACAAAAATCACAATATAAGAACTGAGGGTGGAAATATAAGTTAACAAAAGACATACTATGATGAAATAGAAATCCAAGAGAAGAAAGAAGAAGAAAGTAATCTCACAACAATTACACAAGGAACTCAGAAGAAAAAAATGTCTTGGCTACAAGGTCTACAGGATTGACTGGAAGAAATTAAGTGGAAAATTTTAAAAGTTAAATTGAAATGAAATAAGAAAATAGAAAGAAAAGAAATCAAAAGTAAAACCGAAAGCAGAAAACATGACTCATTTTCAATAATTAACTCCTTGGAGGACAAAAAAGAATGGAACAAATAGAACTCAATGACTAAGTCAAATAACTGGAAAAAAGAAAACAAACAACTGTTAAGAAATTCCCTATCAAAAGCAACTGACCTAGAAAAAAGAATTAACAGGCTACTTGAAAACTATGACCATACACTATATTGTATTATAAGAAATTATGATAGAAATCTGCATAAATAAATGAGAACTGAAGGGCAAAATGAAAATAAAAGGAATCCACAGGTCCTGAAAGAAGCCTTACACTGAAAAAATCGAGGAATACCATAGCCAAAATTCAGAGTTGACAAATCAATGAAAAAAATACTGCAAGAAATATACCTGTTATTTAAAGGACACTTAGGTCTAATTTTGCATAAATTGTTTGCAATAATAAGACAATCTTCCACTTTTATATGAGAAAGTTCTTCCTCTTTTATATGGAAAAATTTGCCCCATTCTACCTTTTCCTTTCCCCTTCTCCCAGGGCATCCCTCTTTTTCACCCCTACATTCTTTTCTTTGGAGGTCATCCCAACGTAATTAACTCACACCCCTGCCTTCTGTCTATGCAGACTCCTTCTAGCTGCCCTAATAATGATAAAGTTCTTAGGAGTTACTTGCACCATCTTCCCATATAGAAATACAAACAATTTAACTCCACTGAGTCCCTTAGGATCACTCCTGTTTACCTTTTTATGCTTCTCATGAGTCTTCTGTTTGAATGTCCAGTTTTCTATTCAGCTCTAATCTTTTCATCAGGAATGCCTGAAAGTCCTCTATTTCATTCAATATCCATTCTTCCCCCAAAATACTATTTTTTAATGGTAATTTTTATTTATTTTTTTGTTTTCAACATTTATTTCCACAAGATTTTGAGTTCCAAATTTTCACCCCATCTCACCCCCCCAAGATGGCATGCACCCCCAAAATATTGTACTCAGTTTTGCTATGTAGGTGATTCTTGGTTGTAATTGTAGTTCTTTAGCCTTCTGCAATACCATATTCCAAGTCTTCCATTCCTTTAATGTAGAAGCTGCTAAATCTTGTGTGATCCTGACTATGGCTCCATGATATTTGGATTGCTTCTTTGTAGCTGCTTGCAATATTTTTTTCTTTGACATGGGAGCCTTGGAATTTGGCTATAATGCTCACGGGAATTTTCATTTTTGGATCTCCTTCAGAAGGTGATCAGAGGATTCTTTCAATGTCTGTTTTACCCTTTGGACCCAAGATACTGGTGCAGTTTTCTTTAATAATTTCTTGAAATTTGAAGTCAAGGCTCTTTTTTTTGATCATGGCTTTCAGTAGTCCATTAATTCTTAAATTATCACTCCTTGATCTATTTCCCAGGTAAGTTATTTTTCTTACAAGATATTTCACATTTTCTTCTGTTTTTGCATACTTTTGACTTTATTTTTTGTTTCTTGAAGTCTCATGGAGTCATTAGCTTCCACTTGCCCAATTCTAATTTTTAAGGAATTATTTTCTCAGTGAGCTTTCATATCTCTTTTACCATTAGGCCAATTCTATTTTTTAAGGTCATATATTCTTCACAAATTTTTTTGTGCTTCTTTTACCAAATTGTTAATTCTTTTACCCCTTAATTTTCTTGCATCACTCTCATTTCTTTCCCCTTTTCCTCTACCCCTCTTATCTCTTTCTTTAAGTCTTCCAAGAATCTTGCTGATCCAGGGTCCAATTAGCATTTTCCTTTGAGGCTTTGCTTGTAGCCCTTTCACATTGTTTTCACATTGTTGTCTTCTCCTAAGTTTATGTCTTGATCTTCCCTGCCACCACAGTAGCTTTTTATGGTCAAGTTCTTTTTTTGTTATTTGTCCATTTTCCCAGCCTATTTCTTGACTTTGAACTTTCTTAGAAAGTTGGGTTCTGCTCACTTGGAGGTGGGGAGGCACTGTGCCAAGCTTCAGGCTTTTTTGTGCTGCTAGTTCTGCGGCAGGGGGTGCTGCAAGTTTTTGGTGCTTCCAAGATGGTATTATTCTGGGAGAGGTGTGGTCACTGCTCTCCTGGTCTGTGCTCTGATCTTTATGCAGAAAGGGCTCCTGCTCCCTTGCACTACTGGTACCAATGCTCTTTTTGGGCCTGGAACTCTGACCCAGAACTACTTATGGGCAATAGAGGTGCCAGTCAGCAGCAGCTGCAACCAGTGCTAGCCAAGGGTCCCCTATAATTCCTTTCTGACCAATTATTCAACCCCCTTACCATCTCTGGGCTGACAACTCTGAAAGCTACTGCTACTGCTGTCCGGGCCACTTCCAAGCCTCACCATTGGTTCTGGTGCCATGTTCTGGGCCTGTGCCCACTGGGTGTTACAGGTCTCTACTGTGGACCTCCTAAGTTGCCTTAGGCTGGAAAAATGTCTCCCCTGACCTGTTGTTGGCTCTGCCATTATACAATGTAATATGAGGCATTATTTTAAAGTTGTTTGGAGGGCAGTGTTGGGAGACTTTAGCTGGGCCCTGGCCTGTTCTTCATCATCTCTGTGTCCGTTTTTAAGACAGCCTAAAGATAGTTTAAAACTTCACTCAGATTTTTGGGACACCCTGTATAGGTTTCTGTGTTAAATATTAACTTAAATTATTAAAAATATTAACCAGAGTGGACAGGGGAAGGGTTCTCTCCCCTTGAGCACCTTTCCCCCACCTGGACATGGGGGTCTTTTAGTTGAGCAACTTATCCAGGAGGACACACCTGACCCCCCCAGAGAGTAGGACCAGAAACTCCAACTGTGATTTGGAGCTGAGCCGCTATGAGGAACAGGTCCAAGGGACTCAGTTGCATGACCTGTCCATGAGATACAAGGGCTGCAGCAGGTGAGGAGAGTGAGGGGTGTGGGGGAATGTGAGAGAGAAAAGACACTGGGGCCTTGAGTGTCTGGAGCTGCTAATTGCCTTGACCATGCGTGTTCTGTTCATTTGTGCCTGGGCTAGTGAACTCTATGCTTGTGCCTAGTTTTCCCATGGATGCTGTGTGCATTTGGGAGAGAAGGGCACCCCAGGTTTATGGAGGGAATATTTTGTTACAACTATTCATGTTATACTATTTCATAAATACCTTTCTTTTAAGCTTATTGTGTCCTCTGACAGACTATTTAAGGTAAATACATTCATGGGGACACATTTGGGCTATTATTTTAGGTGTGTGGTCCCACAGAGTACTTTGAACCCGAGGTTGTCATCCCCTGGGGAACCAAACCAGAAACCATGATGGAAATAACCTGGAGAGGAAAGTATAAATATTTGTTTTTATTTCCCCAGCTAATTGTGAGCCCTTTTGAGGCTGGCTCCAGGTTTTATTTATTTCTCTCTCTCCATAGTTCCTAGCAAAGAGCCAGGGATCAAAGCACAAAGGCATTTGGACATGGAGTCAGGAGAAACCTGGGTCGGGAACCTACCTCCACATTTACTGTATAACTATGTTCAAGGCTTTTCTTTTCTCTGTGCCTCAGTATCGTCACCTGTAGAATGGGAATAATATTGCTTAAAGTATTACAGATGTTTGTGAGAATCAAATGAGATAACATGTTAACTGCTTTGCAAATGTTAGCAATTATTTTCTTACTGAAAATTAAATCAAATTTCTTAATGAAAAAGCCTGACAATTGAATGAGTAAGTGAAGTAACTTGCTGTGCTTTGACTTGCTTGACCATGTCTCTCTTTCCCCCTTTTCTTTTCTTGTTCAAGCATCCTCTTCTGCATGCCTGAATTCTGTTTCTGCCTGATCTCCCTGCTTCTTCCTGGACTTTAAGCCTATCACTTCCTTCTTTCTATTTCCTGGTTAAAGACTCCTCCTCCAATACAGCCTACACTATTTAATAGTCCTCCTTGAAAACAAGCTGATTGTAGACTGAAGTGAGCTCCATCCTTCCCTTTCCCAGAGCAGGTACACCCCTAATGCAGGTAAGTATGTTCCCTTAGTCTTTGATCTTCTCCTTTCTCCCCACATCCCTAATCTTTCCTGGCTTCATCCCCACCCCCAACCCCCTCCCCAGTCTAGTCATTTCCAGGAACAGAACTTGTTTACTCGATTTATTCCACATGTTTGTGCACCTGACAAACAAGACCTTGCTCTTAATGGGAGAGGAATAGGGCTGAAGGGATGATAGGGGAAGGGAAGAGGGTGAGGACAGTGGGATGGGAGGGGAATGGGTCTGAGGGAGGACAATAGTATAGAAGGAAACTAGTGCTAAGGTGAAGACAGTAGGAAGTACAGGGGCCAGGGGCTGAGCAGGTGCAAGCCTGGGATTTGGAAAGGAATAGGGCTGGGGAAGATAGTGAGGGGGGGAGAGCACTAGAGTTGAGCAGACCAGCGTGGGAAAGAATGAGGACTAGGCCTGAGGAGCGGACACTGGATAGGGCTAAGGAGGAGAGCAGTGAAGGGGGAAGGAAACCAACATTTATTAAATGCCAATTATATGCCAGACATTGATCTAAGCACTTTACAATTTGACTCACAACAACCTTGAGAGGTAGATTCTGTTATTATCCTCATTTTATAGTTGAGGAAATTGAGATAGGCAGAGGTTAAATGATTTGCCCAAGGTCACACAAAACTAGTAAGTGTCTAAGGCTGGATTTGAACTTTCTGATTCCAGACCCAGTACTCTATCCACTCCATCTATCTACTAGCTGGCTAGTAGAAAGTAGATGGCAAATAGAGTTGAGGAAAAGAAAGGTGAATGAGATAGAGATAAAAGGAGGGCAGTAGAAAGGGGAAGAAATGAGGTTAAAGGGAGGACACATAGATAGGAAGGGCACAGAGATGAGAGGAGTGTGGAGTAGCAAGGTCCAGCACTGACTGTGTTCTGTCATATCTCTGTCACTTTTTCATTTCATCTTCTCCAGGACATAAGAATCCATCTTTTTTTTTTTTTTTTTTTTTTAGGCAATTGGGGTTAAGTGACTTGCCCAGGGTCACACAGCTAGTAAGTGTGAAGTGTTTGGTCTGAGGCCGGATTTGAACTCAGGTTCTCCTGACTTCAGGGCTGGTGCTCTAACCACTGCATCACCTACCTGCCCCATAAGAATCCATCCTGATGGAAAATAACAGAAATGACCATTTGTAAGTAGAAGTGATGGTTAATATCTAAGTACAAGTCCAAATTAGAAGGATTTG
>NW_020953641.1:0-1373 GCF_900497805.2 Vombatus ursinus
TATGTGTACATGAAACAAACTGGATGATTGCTCCCCTTACACCCCAAAAGTGACATTTCCTTTCCTTTCTCTGCGACATTGTATAGGCTGTTCCCTTCACCTGGAATGCCCTCTCAACCAACTCTGCCTTTTGAAATTCAACCCATTAGGACTCGTATGAGCTGATGCAGAGTGAAATAGATAGAACTGAAGGATGATTTACATAATGGTGGCAATAAGGTAAAGGTATAAAAGGGATCAGAAGTTCCAGTCAAGATGAAAGGACACAGAGGAACCTAGCTTCCCCACATTATCTAGAAAAGATGTCATAAAGCCATTAGATCAAAAAAGGGATCAAGAAGAGAAACATGAGTGAGTTCCTCCATCCAGCCCAGGACTGCACAAAAAGATGGAAGAAAGAACACTGGAGGATAGGTCCCCAAGTCAGCATAAGCTCTGGTGGCAGAGCCCAGATGCCCAGCAGTGCCTTGACTGGGGAAGCACCAGGAGGGAATGAAGGTCACAGTAGCCTCTGAGTCTGAAAAGTCCAGGGAGGAGGGGGAGGGATGCTTAGGAGATCATGGCAGAGATCTGACAGCCAACTGCAGAGCTCAGGCTAGGAATACTGACACCTGCCAGCACTCTGGGCCCAGAGATGCAAGGTGAAAGAAAACCAACAGCAGGACCTAAGGAAATAGAGGTCATGACTTGACTACCCTATGTGGGAGGGGGTAGAGCCTGGCCCTGGCACAGAGGCCCAGGAACTAAGGCTGGAGATATGAGAAAACAGAAGATGACACTGAACACTAGGAAGAAATCATAGGAATCAAGAGAAGCCAGAAAGGAAAATGGGGAACAAGCACAAAAGCAGCCTTAAACACAACGGATTGGCCACAAGGACTGCAAGAGCACAGGAAGAAATCAAGCCAGAGACTTGAAAATGAAATAAGGATTGAAAGAAGAGCTGTGAAGGGAAAGAAGTAGAAGGAGAATAAATAACTAAGAAGACAAGATAGAAAACCTTCCTCAAGGGGGCAGCTAGGTGGCACAGTAGGTGGAGCACCGGCCCTGGATTCAGGAGGACCTGAGTTCAAAATCGGCCTCAGACACATAACACTTACTAGCAGTGTGACCCTGGACAAGTCACTTTACCCCATTGCCTAGTCAAAAAAAAAGAAAGAAAGAAAGAAAGAACGAAAGAAAAAGAAAGCCTTCCTCAAGTAGCAGACATTCTAAAAATTATAAAGGAGCAAATAGAACTCAATGACTCCATGAGAGAAGAAGAAATATTAGAACAAAATTAAAAAATTAAACATATACATATATACGTATATATATGTGTGTGTGTCATATATATGTATCTATACATATAGATACATATATACATATATTGT
>NW_020953642.1:0-1373 GCF_900497805.2 Vombatus ursinus
TATGTGTACATGAAACAAACTGGATGATTGCTCCCCTTACACCCCAAGAGTGACATTTCCTTTCCTTTCTCTGCGACATTGTATAGGCTGTTCCCTTCACCTGGAATGCCCTCTCAACCAACTCTGCCTTTTGAAATTCAACCCATTAGGACTCGTATGAGCTGATGCAGAGTGAAATAGATAGAACTGAAGGATGATTTACATAATGGTGGCAATAAGGTAAAGGTATAAAAGGGATCAGAAGTTCCAGTCAAGATGAAAGGACACAGAGGAACCTAGCTTCCCCACATTATCTAGAAAAGATGTCATAAAGCCATTAGATCAAAAAAGGGATCAAGAAGAGAAACATGAGTGAGTTCCTCCATCCAGCCCAGGACTGCACAAAAAGATGGAAGAAAGAACACTGGAGGATAGGTCCCCAAGTCAGCATAAGCTCTGGTGGCAGAGCCCAGATGCCCAGCAGTGCCTTGACTGGGGAAGCACCAGGAGGGAATGAAGGTCACAGTAGCCTCTGAGTCTGAAAAGTCCAGGGAGGAGGGGGAGGGATGCTTAGGAGATCATGGCAGAGATCTGACAGCCAACTGCAGAGCTCAGGCTAGGAATACTGACACCTGCCAGCACTCTGGGCCCAGAGATGCAAGGTGAAAGAAAACCAACAGCAGGACCTAAGGAAATAGAGGTCATGACTTGACTACCCTATGTGGGAGGGGGTAGAGCCTGGCCCTGGCACAGAGGCCCAGGAACTAAGGCTGGAGATATGAGAAAACAGAAGATGACACTGAACACTAGGAAGAAATCATAGGAATCAAGAGAAGCCAGAAAGGAAAATGGGGAACAAGCACAAAAGCAGCCTTAAACACAACAGATTGGCCACAAGGACTGCAAGAGCACAGGAAGAAATCAAGCCAGATCCTTGAAAATGAAATAAGGATTGAAAGAAGAGCTGTGAAGGGAAAGAAGTAGAAGGAGAATAAATAACTAAGAAGACAAGATAGAAAACCTTCCTCAAGGGGGCAGCTAGGTGGCACAGTAGGTGGAGCACCGGCCCTGGATTCAGGAGGACCTGAGTTCAAAATCGGCCTCAGACACATAACACTTACTAGCAGTGTGACCCTGGACAAGTCACTTTACCCCATTGCCTAGTCAAAAAAAAAAAAAGAAAGAAAGAAAGAACGAAAGAAAAAGAAAGCCTTCCTCAAGTAGCAGACATTCTAAAAATTATAAAGGAGCAAATAGAACTCAATGACTCCATGAGAGAAGAAGAAATATTAGAACAAAATTAAAAAATTAAACATATACATATATACGTATATATATGTGTGTGTGTCATATATATGTATCTATACATATAGATACATATATACATATATTGT
>NW_020953643.1:0-2157 GCF_900497805.2 Vombatus ursinus
TGTGTGTGTGTGTGTGTGTGTGTGTGTGTGTGTGTGTGTGTGTGTGTTCGTTCTGTGGCTTGGATTTCTGGGTTTATTTTTTTAAATTTAATTGGGGGGGTGTATGCAGGCGGGGGGGGGCGGCGGGGTTTGCCGGGAGAGAGGTTGGTGGTGCTGGGGAGCTGATGGGAGGGGTTCCTCGATGCTGTTCAGCTGTTGAAAGATTTTAAATAGAGCTCCTTTTAGGCAGGACACAGCTGCTGTGAGGCTGTCACATTCCTTGTTGAAATCTAGCCACCCAAACCCAGGAGGTGCTGCTCGGATTTCCCCCAATCCCCGTCTTTTTCCCACCGTATGGGGCCAAGTGCCCTAGCCCCAGCCTATCCCGAGGGCAGGGCAGACCTGTCTGACGGTCGGAGTCATCAGAACGGGGAGATCTTGCGGCTGGGAAGGGGGTGGGGGCAAGTTGTCGGGAGCTCACGTCCTCCCCAGGGCAGTTTCCCAACGACTGTCTTAGCCCCAGTCACTCAGGAGCCCTCCCCATTCCAAGAACCACGAGTGGTGCCCGGATTTCCCCTGTAAATCACAGCTCACGCAGCCCACTCATCTCCTGTCCCCTTCCTCACCCTCCTCCCCGTTCCCTCTTCCCCGCGTTATGGAGGCTGCTCCCAGTCCCCTGGTCCAAGCTGTTGCCGAATACGTTCTCTGGAAGGGCTGATTAGAGCTCTGCTTTACAGATCACACTGGACCCCACCCCTTAGCTCTAGTTAGTGCCGAGCACTAACGTTTGGGAAGAGCTCCTGGTACAGCCCAGGCAAGGGTCCAGTCCAGGGAATCCGGGAGTTCCATATTGGAGAAATCAGGGCAATCCCCACGAATTTGGGGGATGCCAGATCAAAAGGGAAATGCCATCCCTGGCCACACCTGTCAGGCAGCCAGGCTCCGAGGCTCGGGAAACATCCTAGGTTCTTGTTTTAGAGTCAAATGTACATAGAGCTTCGGTCTCATTCTTACCATGGCAAACTGCCGTTTTCACTTTTCTGTGGAATAGATGCTGCTGATGCTGGAGTAGTATGAATGGGGAGGGGTGAAAGGAGGGGGAGCAGTCCAAGCAATTGTAGGTCTCTGTGTTGCTAGGTGAGGATCTCAGGGGATGTGGGCATTTGAGGTGGCTTGTACTTTCTAACATAAGGGGATTCATGTGTTCAGAAGCTCAGAGACTCGTATCAAACAGAGCCCTGACATTCCTTGTTTTCCTCTGGCTTTCTAATTCTGGTGTGGAAGCAAGGTGACTTCTTTTCCATCTTGGTGCTGGTGTATGGTGATCTCTATTTGAACTTCTTTTCTATTCAGCTGTGAGAGGCAGTGATTAGAAACTCCTTTAAAAAATTAAACCCTACACTGTGGCTCTGCTTTTAGTTGGGGGCCTTAACAGGTTCTAGAAAACTGGCTGATGGCATCAAGAGGGTATATTCCTAGGAGGAGAAGCCTGGTGGCATAGACTGAATGTCAATCTTTATATATAAATAATTGGAAGAAAGAGGAAGATGGCCAACTGTTTTTCCATCTCCACTCAGGAGAATGGAGGAAGCAGCAGGGTTAGATCATAGGCAGAAGGGTTTGGGTTGGATTGAAGGAAGAACTTCCTGGCAGTGAGAGAGTGGATATACATAGATGGGTAATTGAAGGGGGATGGGGGTCCTGAAGGGAAACTCCTTTACTAATGAGCTTTTAAGATATTCTGCCTTGAGTGGTTTAGGTATAGCCCTGCCTGGAAATGGAAATTAACTAGAGACCTTCTGGTGAAATGATAGCTCAGTGTCCTAGGTGGTAGAGGAGGAAGGTATTTAAGGAGTGAAATATTCCCTGAAGGATGTGCTCAAGTGGTCACATAATTAATGACTCCTGGCAAGTTTTTTTTGAAATCTTTGCAACTGGTTACTTTTTCTCCCAATGTGGAAGTGAGACAGATCATGTATCTGCTGCTCTCCTGCCTTCCTGACTAAGCCAAGTGGAGCTAAGAGATAATTGGATGGGAATGAGTCCCCAAAATGAGACTTAGCCTTTTGATGTTGCATGTCTTAAAAATATTAAAATGAACACGAAATAGATATTAGTATAAGTGGGGTCTAAAATAAGTGCAGAAGAGAATAAACATTTATATAGCATCTACTATGG
>NW_020953644.1:0-1616 GCF_900497805.2 Vombatus ursinus
GGGGACGAGCAGCAGCAGCAGTCACAGCAGCCACCACCACCACCGGCCCCGGCACAGTTGGCCCCCCAGCAGCAGCAACCGCAGCAGCAACAGCAGCCCCCAGCACTGGCACCCCAGTCTTCAAGGCCCCTCACCCAGCTCAACCAACTCCAGAGCCAACCTCTCCATCACAGCCTGCTGCACTCTTCTCCCACCGCTTTCAGGGCCCCACCTTCCTCCAACTCTACCACCATCCTCCACCCTTCCTCTAGGCAAGGCAGCCAGCTCAATCTGAATGACCACTTGGTTGGCCATTCTCCAAGTTCAACAGCTACAAGTGGGGCCGGAGGAGGCTGCAAGCATAGACAGGCGAGCCCACTGGTCCACAGGAGAGATAGCAACCCTTTCACGGAGATAGCCATGAGCTCGTGCAAGTACAGTGGTGGGGTGATGAAACCCTTGAGCAGGCTAAGTGCCTCCAGGAGGAACCTCATAGAGTCCGAGCCTGAAAGCCAACCCCTCCAGATCTTTAGCTCCAGCAATCCACCCGAGATTGTCATCTCTTCCCGGGAGGATCACCATTCCAATCAGACCCTGCTCCATCATCCAAATGCCACCCACAACCACCAGCACTCTGGCACCAGCAGCATCAGCACCTTCCCCAAGGCCAATAAACGGAAAAACCAAAATATCGGCTATAAACTGGGACACAGGAGAGCCTTGTTTGAAAAGAGGAAACGGCTGAGTGACTATGCTTTGATTTTTGGGATGTTTGGCATTGTTGTTATGGTGATAGAGACCGAGCTCTCTTGGGGGTTATACTCAAAGGTAGGGGCTTCGGTTTCTCTTTATCCCTTTAACAAAAGGAGACAGGAATGTAGGTAGCAAGGAGAGAGACAGAGACAGGGGTGAGGAGAGGCATTTTTTTAGTTGTATGTCTGAACACTCTGTTAACTTCCCATGGCTTTCCTTCTAAATCAAGGGAGAATTCATTTTCCTTAGGAGACCTCCCCGCCCCCAAACACTTTCTCTGTTTTTCAGATGCAGTATCAGGTAGGATTAAAGAATCCCTTCGGAGAAATCATTTTTTTTTTTTTTCCTCCTGGCTCATTTGTACTAAAGCATAAACCTGCCGCTTAACACACCAATTAATTACATACACTCTGCCTTGCTGTGATGTGTTTGCCTGTCCCTGCTATTCCCATCCCACCCCACCAACCTCCACTCCATCGCTTTCTCTCCATTTTCCCAAGGTAAAAAAATATAGAAATGTTTGTGTAAGGTCAGTTTACTAAAATCTCTCTAGCCCCGTTGTATCCCTCACCCTTTCCTTCCCCTGCCTCCCAAGTTTCTAATCTTGTCCTCCCTCTTCTGAGACTTGTGGCAAATAGTAAAGTATGGTGGCTGTAGCTTCCCTGGTGTATTGGGGCAAACACACAGGGGAATGAAACAGTGTCTCCCTCACTCATGGAAAGGGGGCTCAGAATTAGTCAGTTTAGTGCCTTGTAAACATTCCCCCAACAAAAATGGCTACAGGTGTTAGTTAGAAGAAAAGCAGCCCGGCCTCACTTTGCATCACACACATTGTCTTTGCCTTTTCTGTCTCCGAGGCTCCTGACATCTCTTAAGCATGCAGA
>NW_020953645.1:0-1289 GCF_900497805.2 Vombatus ursinus
GGGGGGGAAAGAACTCTGTTTCTGGAGGTGGTCTTTAGAAGAGTCTCAGGCAAGGGTCAGCTCCACTCGGCTGAGGCTCAATAGCTTTCCTCTCCTTCTCCTCCTTCCACTGTAATATTGTAAGCCAAACCCACTTATTAGCAGCTGGTCTCATTGGCTTGACTTAACTCTCCAACCACATCCTAACAACGCCCCCTCCACAATGCTCCTCCTAAAAGAGGAGGTTCTCTCAGCCCCAGCCCACAGAGAGAGTGCACAGGCTGGAGGCTGCGCAGAGGACTGGGAGTTGTAGTTTCTTTCGCCTGACGTCTGAAGCAGCTGCCTTCTTCCCTTTCTGACAGGTACAAGGAATCTGTCGACCCCAAAAGAATAGGGATGCAGAGGGCCCAGTAAGAGAGGGAGGAGGGCCAGAAGGCTGAGGGGATGCCATGAGAGGGAATGCGGGGGAGGGAATGTAGATGGAAAGTTCCATTCATGCATACTTAACATTGTTAGAGCTAGAATAGACCCTAAATAGCATTTGTCTAGTTCACTGTCCTCTCTGGGCCTCAGTTTCCTCATCTGTAAAATGAGGGGATTGGAATGGATGAGAGCATCACAGAATCTTAGAGTTGGGAGAGTGCTCAGAGATCATCTAGTCCAACTTGTATCTGAAAAAGAATCCCCTCAGAGATCCATACCTCCTGGAAAAGCCTATGATCCTAATCCTAACCCTTTTAAATGGAAAAATGAGGGAACTGAAGGCCAGAGAGGACAGTGAACTAGACAAATGCTATTTAGGGTCTATTCTAGCTCTAACAATGTTAAGTATGCATGAATGGAACTTTCCATCTACATTCCCTCCCCCGCATTCCCTCTCATGGCATCCCCTCAGCCTTCTGGCCCTCCTCCCTCTCTTACTGGGCCCTCTGCATCCCTATTCTTTTGGGGTCGACAGATTCCTTGTACCTGTCAGAAAGGGAAGAAGGCAGCTGCTTCAGACGTCAGGCGAAAGAAACTACAACTCCCAGTCCTCTGCGCAGCCTCCAGCCTGTGCACTCTCTCTGTGGGCTGGGGCTGAGAGAACCTCCTCTTTTAGGAGGAGCATTGTGGAGGGGGCGTTGTTAGGATGTGGTTGGAGAGTTAAGTCAAGCCAATGAGACCAGCTGCTAATAAGTGGGTTTGGCTTACAATATTACAGTGGAAGGAGGAGAAGGAGAGGAAAGCTATTGAGCCTCAGCCGAGTGGAGCTGACCCTTGCCTGAGACTCTTCTAAAGACCACCTCCAGAAACAGAGTTCTTTCCCCCCC
>NW_020953646.1:0-1616 GCF_900497805.2 Vombatus ursinus
TCTGCATGCTTAAGAGATGTCAGGAGCCTCGGAGACAGAAAAGGCAAAGACAATGTGTGTGATGCAAAGTGAGGCCGGGCTGCTTTTCTTCTAACTAACACCTGTAGCCATTTTTGTTGGGGGAATGTTTACAAGGCACTAAACTGACTAATTCTGAGCCCCCTTTCCATGAGTGAGGGAGACACTGTTTCATTCCCCTGTGTGTTTGCCCCAATACACCAGGGAAGCTACAGCCACCATACTTTACTATTTGCCACAAGTCTCAGAAGAGGGAGGACAAGATTAGAAACTTGGGAGGCAGGGGAAGGAAAGGGTGAGGGATACAACGGGGCTGGAGAGATTTTAGTAAACTGACCTTACACAAACATTTCTATATTTTTTTACCTTGGGAAAATGGAGAGAAAGCGATGGAGTGGAGGTTGGTGGGGTGGGATGGGAATAGCAGGGACAGGCAAACACATCACAGCAAGGCAGAGTGTATGTAATTAATTGGTGTGTTAAGCGGCAGGTTTATGCTTTAGTACAAATGAGCCAGGAGGAAAAAAAAAAAAAATGATTTCTCCGAAGGGATTCTTTAATCCTACCTGATACTGCATCTGAAAAACAGAGAAAGTGTTTGGGGGCGGGGAGGTCTCCTAAGGAAAATGAATTCTCCCTTGATTTAGAAGGAAAGCCATGGGAAGTTAACAGAGTGTTCAGACATACAACTAAAAAAATGCCTCTCCTCACCCCTGTCTCTGTCTCTCTCCTTGCTACCTACATTCCTGTCTCCTTTTGTTAAAGGGATAAAGAGAAACCGAAGCCCCTACCTTTGAGTATAACCCCCAAGAGAGCTCGGTCTCTATCACCATAACAACAATGCCAAACATCCCAAAAATCAAAGCATAGTCACTCAGCCGTTTCCTCTTTTCAAACAAGGCTCTCCTGTGTCCCAGTTTATAGCCGATATTTTGGTTTTTCCGTTTATTGGCCTTGGGGAAGGTGCTGATGCTGCTGGTGCCAGAGTGCTGGTGGTTGTGGGTGGCATTTGGATGATGGAGCAGGGTCTGATTGGAATGGTGATCCTCCCGGGAAGAGATGACAATCTCGGGTGGATTGCTGGAGCTAAAGATCTGGAGGGGTTGGCTTTCAGGCTCGGACTCTATGAGGTTCCTCCTGGAGGCACTTAGCCTGCTCAAGGGTTTCATCACCCCACCACTGTACTTGCACGAGCTCATGGCTATCTCCGTGAAAGGGTTGCTATCTCTCCTGTGGACCAGTGGGCTCGCCTGTCTATGCTTGCAGCCTCCTCCGGCCCCACTTGTAGCTGTTGAACTTGGAGAATGGCCAACCAAGTGGTCATTCAGATTGAGCTGGCTGCCTTGCCTAGAGGAAGGGTGGAGGATGGTGGTAGAGTTGGAGGAAGGTGGGGCCCTGAAAGCGGTGGGAGAAGAGTGCAGCAGGCTGTGATGGAGAGGTTGGCTCTGGAGTTGGTTGAGCTGGGTGAGGGGCCTTGAAGACTGGGGTGCCAGTGCTGGGGGCTGCTGTTGCTGCTGCGGTTGCTGCTGCTGGGGGGCCAACTGTGCCGGGGCCGGTGGTGGTGGTGGCTGCTGTGACTGCTGCTGCTGCTCGTCCCC
>NW_020953647.1:0-2157 GCF_900497805.2 Vombatus ursinus
CCATAGTAGATGCTATATAAATGTTTATTCTCTTCTGCACTTATTTTAGACCCCACTTATACTAATATCTATTTCGTGTTCATTTTAATATTTTTAAGACATGCAACATCAAAAGGCTAAGTCTCATTTTGGGGACTCATTCCCATCCAATTATCTCTTAGCTCCACTTGGCTTAGTCAGGAAGGCAGGAGAGCAGCAGATACATGATCTGTCTCACTTCCACATTGGGAGAAAAAGTAACCAGTTGCAAAGATTTCAAAAAAAACTTGCCAGGAGTCATTAATTATGTGACCACTTGAGCACATCCTTCAGGGAATATTTCACTCCTTAAATACCTTCCTCCTCTACCACCTAGGACACTGAGCTATCATTTCACCAGAAGGTCTCTAGTTAATTTCCATTTCCAGGCAGGGCTATACCTAAACCACTCAAGGCAGAATATCTTAAAAGCTCATTAGTAAAGGAGTTTCCCTTCAGGACCCCCATCCCCCTTCAATTACCCATCTATGTATATCCACTCTCTCACTGCCAGGAAGTTCTTCCTTCAATCCAACCCAAACCCTTCTGCCTATGATCTAACCCTGCTGCTTCCTCCATTCTCCTGAGTGGAGATGGAAAAACAGTTGGCCATCTTCCTCTTTCTTCCAATTATTTATATATAAAGATTGACATTCAGTCTATGCCACCAGGCTTCTCCTCCTAGGAATATACCCTCTTGATGCCATCAGCCAGTTTTCTAGAACCTGTTAAGGCCCCCAACTAAAAGCAGAGCCACAGTGTAGGGTTTAATTTTTTAAAGGAGTTTCTAATCACTGCCTCTCACAGCTGAATAGAAAAGAAGTTCAAATAGAGATCACCATACACCAGCACCAAGATGGAAAAGAAGTCACCTTGCTTCCACACCAGAATTAGAAAGCCAGAGGAAAACAAGGAATGTCAGGGCTCTGTTTGATACGAGTCTCTGAGCTTCTGAACACATGAATCCCCTTATGTTAGAAAGTACAAGCCACCTCAAATGCCCACATCCCCTGAGATCCTCACCTAGCAACACAGAGACCTACAATTGCTTGGACTGCTCCCCCTCCTTTCACCCCTCCCCATTCATACTACTCCAGCATCAGCAGCATCTATTCCACAGAAAAGTGAAAACGGCAGTTTGCCATGGTAAGAATGAGACCGAAGCTCTATGTACATTTGACTCTAAAACAAGAACCTAGGATGTTTCCCGAGCCTCGGAGCCTGGCTGCCTGACAGGTGTGGCCAGGGATGGCATTTCCCTTTTGATCTGGCATCCCCCAAATTCGTGGGGATTGCCCTGATTTCTCCAATATGGAACTCCCGGATTCCCTGGACTGGACCCTTGCCTGGGCTGTACCAGGAGCTCTTCCCAAACGTTAGTGCTCGGCACTAACTAGAGCTAAGGGGTGGGGTCCAGTGTGATCTGTAAAGCAGAGCTCTAATCAGCCCTTCCAGAGAACGTATTCGGCAACAGCTTGGACCAGGGGACTGGGAGCAGCCTCCATAACGCGGGGAAGAGGGAACGGGGAGGAGGGTGAGGAAGGGGACAGGAGATGAGTGGGCTGCGTGAGCTGTGATTTACAGGGGAAATCCGGGCACCACTCGTGGTTCTTGGAATGGGGAGGGCTCCTGAGTGACTGGGGCTAAGACAGTCGTTGGGAAACTGCCCTGGGGAGGACGTGAGCTCCCGACAACTTGCCCCCACCCCCTTCCCAGCCGCAAGATCTCCCCGTTCTGATGACTCCGACCGTCAGACAGGTCTGCCCTGCCCTCGGGATAGGCTGGGGCTAGGGCACTTGGCCCCATACGGTGGGAAAAAGACGGGGATTGGGGGAAATCCGAGCAGCACCTCCTGGGTTTGGGTGGCTAGATTTCAACAAGGAATGTGACAGCCTCACAGCAGCTGTGTCCTGCCTAAAAGGAGCTCTATTTAAAATCTTTCAACAGCTGAACAGCATCGAGGAACCCCTCCCATCAGCTCCCCAGCACCACCAACCTCTCTCCCGGCAAACCCCGCCGCCCCCCCCCGCCTGCATACACCCCCCCAATTAAATTTAAAAAAATAAACCCAGAAATCCAAGCCACAGAACGAACACACACACACACACACACACACACACACACACACACACACACACA